>NC_056735.1:1419611093-1419938593 GCF_019279795.1 Protopterus annectens
TCTTAACTTGTCATACCATTGTTTTTTGTGCGTAAAAATTATTACTACATTTGCCTTTACTATAATCATTATTTTTATTGTTTACTTTTTTGAGCCTTTGTCTGTGGGCCTCTTCTAAAAAGGGATCTTGCATGGTCCATTTGGAACATCCCAGTAGACAAACACAATACATAAATAAAGGCAGGGCTAACATTGTGGAGATCTTGAAGGAAGTGATAATCATGAAGCTCTTTGTGGATCCAATAGCTCTAAATTTGAAATTATTTCAGTGCTGATATCCAAAAGTATCACAGAATGTACCATTAAAAAGTTTTAATAAATGAACAGTAAAAGATGAAATACAATAAATGTGAAATGCTTTTGAGGCAAGCTCTTTCTCAATGCTTCAACCAGTACTGATAAAAGGAAAAGTTGGTAAAACCCAAATTATTGGTATTTAGAGGCTCCTGCGTATTTTATTAGTGTAACAAAGAAATGCTTAAAGGAATTAAAGAAGATAGTTAAGTGCAGTGATTATATTTTGGGAGGAGGATTTAAATTTACCACATATTAACTGAACAAATATGTCTAGTATAAATAGCTTGGAAAATAATGCACTTTCAGAATTTCTTAGCTTAATTCTTTCCCAACATGTCCAAAATATTAGTAGGAACAAATGTATTTCAAATATAATTTTAACTTCATCAGGAGTAAGGATATTTGATATAGAGAACAAGGACACATTAGAGAATTTTAATCATATGATTAAATGTAAAACTGGTGGACTATATAACATGAAATATATCACAAAATCTGAGGAAAAATTCATAAGTTTGATCATGGCTGGATTATAAAAGAATTAAATGATTGGAACTGGAAAGTGAAATTTAAGGGTTTAAATGTTCAGGAAATGTGGAATGTTTTACAGGAGAATTACCCAATTAATTGAAAAAGTTGTTGCAGTTAAGAAAACATAAGTGGAATAAGAATCTGTGATTTCCATGGATGTCTATATGGATACATAGGGCTATTAAACAAAAAAAAAAGTTGGAGTAAAGTGAGACAGGCACCAACAGAGTGTAATATGAAAAATATAAAGACTGTGTTAAGAAAGACAGATGAACTACAATAAAAGAGCAAAGAGAATATGAAGTGAATCTCAGTACTAAGGTAAGTGATAATAAATAATTTTTAGGTATGTTCAGAGGTGTTTACATAAGGATTACTGTAATGGAATTAAGACTTTGGATGGAAGTGACAGTAAATATGACCCATAAAAATAACGTAGGAAGGTTTAGGGATTTATTTTCTCTGATTTCACATGATGCAGCATGGTGGACAGATGAGGAAAATGTAATAGTTGATAACTGTATAGAGTGTCCACAAATGGCTGGTGCAGTTGCAAGGATCTCATGTAGGTTTTATATATATATATATATATATATATATATATATATATATATATATATATATATATATGCACACACACACACACACACACACGCACACACATATATATATATATATATATATATATATATATATATATATATACACACACACACACACACACACACACACACACACACACACACACACACACACACACACACACATATATGTAAGCAAGGAAACTGATCTGGGCTATGATAACTTAAATGGCATGTGCCTATGTAGCATCAGGGATTGCCTGGCTGCTTTTTTTTTGCTTCTGTATCAAAAAACTTTACAGTGTGGGATAGTCCCAGAATAATGGAAGTCTTCTCATACGAATTATAACCATGAGGGATGTAGTTCTATAGTTAATGATTGTAGACCCATCAGTCTTTCAGCTTTGGTTGGTAAATTATTTGACAGAAAGGATTAGAATGCTCCTTAGTATGATTTACATTAGCATAGATGCCCAAAGGGAAGATTGACAGAGATGAATTTGTTTAATTTTTTTATTAGTCATAGTTCATTCCTTAAACATCAGTATTACAGTGGATGACATATCCTTGGTCAAAGCCAAGGTGTTTGATACACTGCCACACACATCTGTAATTACAACAATTAAGGATTGTGGCTTTGGGCATTATCCAACCAGCTTTATTAAGAACTGGCTGATGGGAAGGATGACCAAAATATGTGTACAAGGAGTGCAATCTTGTGAATACAGTTTAAATAGAGGGGTACCCCAAGGATCTGTATTGGGACTTTTCCTTTTTTATATACCCATGTCTTTGTTTCCTATTGTGACAGGTAGCTGGCTTAGAATATTTGTTGATGATGCAAGAATAACAGCTTGTATTTCATCAGTAAAGGATCAGATGGTTCTAAAAAAGTATATGGATAATTTATTTGCATTAGCACAATTAAAAAAGATTTCAGTTTAATAATTCCAAATGTAAAATGCAGTGTGAAAACTGAAACCTGGCTATCCTTACTCATTAGACTCAATTATACTAAAATTATTTAAATATCAATTAAGTATTCTAATTATTAATTATTCTACCCCAGGGAATTACCACTTCGGCAATACTACCCTAAGGGTTAACCCATTTGTTCAGGATTTTGGAACTTATTTGGACAATGGCTTAACTTTTCACCAACATGTGTTTATTGCTATAAGAAAATCCTTTTGTATTGCACAGCCTAGAAACAAAGGGATTGTGTTTAGATCTATGGATGTCACTGTCCTCTTTATTGAGCTGTCATTAGGCCAGTCATTAAATATAATGCACCTTTTGGCATGCATCTGTCCAGAGACATGCAACAACTGTAACACCCACATAGTTACCTTACTAAAAGGGTACAAGGCCTAAACAACATATCCTACGTGAACCATCTCATAGCCCTGTTACTATACTCAGCATCCTACAGACTGCTAAGAGGTGACCTGTGTCTGGCAAACATGGCAACTTCTGACCCATTACTGATGGATTTACTGCACATCAGCAAGACAAATAGTATCAGAAATACTCAGTCTAGGGGATGTAAACCTTTTCTGCAACATCAACATAATGGTTTAGAGAGACAGATATATTTTGCAAAGGATACCACTTCTGTGAAACAGACTTCCCATCTACATAAAACAAAGTTCATCCCTGTCCATTTTTAAGCACAACTTAGAACTATGGATGAGAAACAAAAAAAATTAACCCACAACTGCCACCTGTGCTTCTAATGAACTGAGACAGCTCCTAAATGCTTTATCCCATGCATGGGTCTCTTCAAATTATCTATAATATGCTCCCAGTTATTCTTATTAATATATAATTATTGATCATGTGATGGGTAAGGTCAGTCTATCACCTTATGGGATAAGTTATTTCAAGAACAAAAAAAGGAAATTGGCTAGCCTTAAAATGGCCACAAGGGCAGCTAGTCTAGTATTTATTTATGAACCTATACGATAATGTGATGAATTAAAGAATTCGGGCTCATTTATTATAAGGTATTGTGATGAATTTATAGATATGGTATTGAGCTTAGACATTAAATTCATTTTTTTGAGTAATGGTTATAATATTTTGAATAGAATTTATCATTTCAGAACTTTATTTAGAAGTATATCATCAAGGAATTTTAGAATTTAGGACCAATTCATTAATCAACAACACAATCAATAAAGAAATATAGTTTAGGTTTTTGTTTACATTTGAAAAGTGATCAATAATGGAATATGGTGTAGGTTTTTGGTTACATTTTCAGAACTGATCATACTATGCTGGAAAAGTACAAAGATTGTTTTAGTAGAAAAGTTAAGAGTATTGGTAATTTAGGATACAAGAGAGATTTACGACATTGAATTTATTCTCTGTGTGGTATAGAATTTTTAGGAGAAATTAATTTAGGTTATTAAATATATAAAGAGTGAATTTGAAAAACGTTTTTTCAAATATCTATATTGGAAAAGTACAGGTTAACAAGAAACAGTTGCTATTGGATCTGAAGGCTACGAGTTCTAAATTACATACAATTTTTTCATGCTAGGGTAGTTAGAAGGTGAAACTTATTGTCTAGTGATGTAAGAATGGCTCCAAACAGCTACTGCTTTAATATGAAGTTAGATCAATGGCATACAAAAAAAGTTTGTTTTTGGACAATTAAAATCATGGAAGTTGGCTGTAAGTAATCACATTTGAGGTGGTACAACCAATACTTAAACACTGAAACACAGATACACTGAAACCTGCTTTCTTCATGAGGTGATGACTATGCTGTGGAAGAGGAAGGTAAAGTATTCATTTGAGCTATAATGGATACCAGCAATTTCTGAGACCTGCAACATCCATATACAGGTGGTAAAGAAGATCAGTCCTTTGATGGCACTGTCAGTTTCAACGCATATGTATTTGGAATGTTAACTGTGTACATATAACTGCGAAATGCTTCCTCACTGGGTGCTCATAATGTATGAAAATGAAAAATGTTTGCTAAAATTCATTTTCTTTTCTATTACAGTATATGTGAACCTATATAATTTTTTATAATGTAAGAATTTAATAAAGTTTAAAAAAAAATCAGCTGCAGCACCACTTCAGCAAACAGACCGTGTTAAGTATGGACATCATAAATTTAGAACTAAATAATATGCTGGTCACATGTGGCATTAGCAGCATAATTATGTATTAGCTAACAGGGTAGGTTGTGCTGCACCACAAGCAGGCTGACATGCACATAAGAATGGCTGTTAATGATGATGCCATTACTCTAAAATTCATGATACAACCTCAGGGCAGTGGCACACAGGCAGAAAGTGTACTGGCAAGGTCACTTACCTCACAGCAAGACGGTAACTCTGTAGTCAATGTTACATGCTTACATACTCAGCATAATGAGGAAATGACATAACAAAAAGGGGACAAATAGCATGCAGCTTAACACTTCTTTCCTACACACAAGATAAACCCCTAAAGGACTGTATAACCCTGTCTGAGGTAGCATTACCCACTGTCATAGCTATAAACAGGGGTGCCAGGTGAAGATATCTTTCACAATTAACTCTTGAGGCATGTATTAAATTCCAGAGCTGTTATACTGAAATAAATGGTGGCATTAGTGATAGAAATGGTGTACAGTATAAGTCAGCATTAGGAAAAAATGTGTGTCTGTAACTTTGATTGTTTTCAATATTTGTAACTTTTATTGTTCCTGGTGGTCCATTTAAGGTGTCAGGCATCATCATACCCTATTCTTGATATGCTGTTTTCATTCCTAGCAGTGCTGATGTGGTCCAAATACAATAGTTTACAGATGTCTGCATTGATACTCAATTGCCACCTTTCTACCCACTTGGTCATGAATTCCAATTCCCTCTTTAGACTCCTCTCTCATCCTTTAATGCTGCACCCACCTTTGGATCATCAGCAAAATGTTGATTCTGTTGCCTGTTCAGTTTTGTAGCAAGGGTGGGGCGGGAGGGGCCAATGCCCCAGATGCGGAGTGTTTAGAGGGAATGATCAGCCGATCCCCATCTCTTTAATGCAACACTGGCTTTGCTACAGTTTAAAAATAAAAAAAATATATATAATTTTTTAACTAAAACCTGAGCGCTGTAGTGTTCCTTGCAGGTAGGGTATAAACTGTAGCAAAAAATTTGCTACAGTTTAAAAGGAAGAATTTTTTTTTAATTAAAACATGACCACTGTAGCACTCCGTGCTGGCAGGGAATAAACTGTAGTATCATGGATGCATCTGATGCATAGTCTTTGTGCACAGTAGTTCAGGCATATTATTGTTATATCTACTTATTAACTGCAGGATGCTTGGATATGGTCATAGGTTCATAAGAAGTTACTAGGCTATTGAACCAAGGGTCATTTTAAGCCTAGCCTATTACACTTATTTTATTTCCAGAGAAAAAGTCTAGTCAATGCCACAGGTTATTATTAGTAATGCCTGCCCATATCCAAGAGGGATGTGGGAGCTATTCCTGTCAAGAATTTGTAGTTTCCCATCCATTTATCCAGCCTTCTTTTGACCAGACTCATAGAGGTCCTCTGTTTAACATGAATTGATAGCCTATTCCAGAGAGGTGGCAACCTCTGTGAGATGAATTTGTCTCTCCAGCATATCCAATTTAAATTGCAGGCCAGATTTAGGTCACTGAAGCAGGTAATTCTAGTCCCATTTGACTTATGGATGTGCAGCAACTTCATCAGGTTGGGATCAGAGATTGCTCTGTAAACCAGGTGCATGTCTCCCCTAAGCAGCCTATATGCTACTGAGTACAGTGACAAAGACTTCAGTCTGTCTGTGTAAGCATGTGCTGAAGACTCTGGATCTTCTTAGTGAAAAATCTCTGGGGTCTCTCCAGTTGCTGCAGGTGCCTGGTACAGTACATACCATAGGGGAGGTTATACTCAATTATGGACCTGATAAGGGACGAGTATAGGGAGTTATAATCTCTTTTGCTCTTGAAGCTATCCATTTGCTAATCAAATGTATGATGTAGAATGCCTATTTTACTACAGTGGACACATGGTCATCAAAGTTCAAGCCATAGTCTACTTGTGTGCTCAAGTCCCTCGCTACAGCAGTCATACTTAAGGTATTGCTGTTTATTTGATAGGTAGTAGGAACATTGCCTTTACCGAAGGGGATGATGATGCATTTTTTCCACTTAGTTTGAGTCCATGGCTTTGGCACCAATCATTGGTCTGTGTAAGCCCCCCTTGGAGTACACAGACATCATTTGGGTAGTCAACAACTGTGCCAAATTTGTAGTCATCAGCAAACGTGGTCAGCCACAGCCCCTTTGTTTTGGCCTGAACTTCCGTACTGAACCTTGTGGAACCCCACTCGTGACAGGTCTGCTGGTTGAGGTAGAGTCACCCACTTTGATAGCATGTGTATGGGTAGTGAGCCAGTTTGCGACCCCACCTAACAACAAAGGGGTTGGCATTTAGATGTGAGTTTTTCAATAATGCCTGAATGGGGTTTTGTGTCAAAGGCCTTTGCCAAGTTCAGATATGCTGTGTGCACAGATTTGCCCTCATCTATGGCCCTGGTCACATTTTCAAAGAAGTCTAATTGGTTTAACAGGCATGATTGATCCTTTACAAAGCCAAACTGGGTTGGATCAAGGGTTTGGAGGTCACCTATATCTTTATTTATGAAGTCCATGATGATATGTTCCATGGCCTTACAGATAAGGCTAGTCAAGCTTATGGGTCTATAATTCCCCAGATCTGTTGCTAAGCCACCCTTGTGGAGGGGAATAATGGTTGCAGTTTTCCGTTCAGCTGGGACAAATTCTGTATTCAGGCTGTGGTTAAATAGGCTGCCTAAGGGAGTTGCTAATTCCTGTTTTAGTTTGTTTAGAATGCAGCCTGGGATGCCATCAAAACCCATAGAGGCTGTGTTGTTTGCCTTAAATAGAGCTTTGATGACCTGTTCTTTATATAGATATTTGGTGGGGGAGATGTTGAAGGTATGGTTTGTGATATATTTGGAGGGGATAAAGAGGAGAAATTTTAGCCAAAACTATCCACTTGTAGGTTAGCAATTTCTGTGATATCATTTGTCACTAGTTCAGCACAAATTTGGGTCCTACCTTTTAGGCAACGGATGTAGCTGAAGAAAGCCTTATGGTTACCCTTAGCTGTGTTTGCCAATTTTTTTTTTTGAAGTTGCCCTTAGAGAATGTTGGTAGCCTGATGTTGATCAGGGATATTATGCTGTGAAATACATCAAGTTATCATGATGATTTTTTTCTTTTCTTTTACTTCCATTCTCAAAAACTGCTGTCTCAGGAGGTAGCCCTTATTCAACACTTGAAAGGTTTGCAAATCATGGACATATATGGCTGTTTTTACTTCTGCATATGCTGCATACCTAAGCTAATCCTAATGTTCTAGTGTGTGATGCAAGGTGGTCAGTAGAAATCAAATTTTGTGAATTACACAGGGATATAGTTTGTATTTTGATCTATCCAGAAGTCCTACACAATATGGACTACAATGTATTGTGGACCAGGCCTGTGACAACCATTCTGGATGAATAATGATTGTAATTGTTACATCCGAAAAGATTTCTGAATGCACATATCCTTACAATTTGAGTAAAGCTATACAAGGAGAAGATTATCCAGTTTGTACAACAGCAGGAGCTATAATTGCCATGACAACTACAAAGTACTTTATGATAACTGATGATTTTAGCAAATTATAGTAGATGAGGAAAGTTCTGAGCTATGTACACTTAATTTACCCATAGAAAAACAGAGATATGTGATATTTCTATATAGAGTTTCATCAGCTGAAGTGTTTTACAGAACTGTTGTGTAGATGACTGAAGGGCTTGAAAGTGCTGATAATATCAATGATGATATATTAGTTTGGAGTGTGACCACAGAAGAGCATTACAGAACAATGGCTCAGTTCCTGAAAAGACTGATACAGTATAACATGAAGCTGAACTGTAAAATCATAGTTACAAAGCTGAAAAGCAAAGATTATGTTTTAACTTCAGACAACAAAATACAAGTTGATGAAGAAATCAGAGCTGCTACACATTTGCCACCAGCATCATGCTGCAGCCACCTTCTACGAATATTCTGAATCTGCTAGAAATATCTGTACTTTATTGGAATGAGTTATGACACGGCATCAAGAAGCAAGAAAAAAGCTTTAAATTAATCAAACATTTAGTTACCAGAACACCTACACTAATATATTTTAATGTGAATAAGCCAGTCACATTACAGGCTGAAACCAGTGTGAATGGTGCTGATGCAGTGATCATGCAAGAAGCGAAACTACATGCATATGATTTAAGAGAGTTTACTGACTGACAGAAAAGTTATACACAGACTGAAAAGTTACCTGTTTGCAGCTGTATATGGTAAGTAGTTTCATTAATATATTTATGGAAAAGAGTTTCAAGCTGACAATGCACATAAGCCTTTAAAGAGTATTTTAAAAAGATGATGCATAAGGCACAACAAATGTTGGTGCACGGACTTAGAAGCTGAAAGTTAAAAAATCAGGAGGTAAGGTAAATATAGTAGCTATGCTGAGGTTTTCTGTTTATATGAGCAGAAAAAGAACCTGCTAGGAAATTAAATGGAAACACAATAGATTATATTACAATCAACTGTGACAGAAAGAAGCTTACAGAGTTTCAAGGATAACCTGAAGAAAAAAAAGAGATGAGAAGATGAGAGTTATTTATTTATTTGTCTTTGTTTATAGGGACAGTCCGACTGGGTAATACCCATTTTCAGCAGAGGCCCGGAGGGAAAACCTCCATTTGCTTACACTGCATTATACTAAGTTCCAATCAAACACAGAGTAGTTACATTTCTATTTACATTTATACACAAACAATAGTTACATTTCTATTTACATTTATACACAAATAGTAGTTACATTTATACCTATATGTTCTAAGATTTTACAGAGTTGGGAGTTACACATGCAACTTAGTGGATTGTACAGGCAACAGTTATGTATAAAAATTATTTTGTCATTTCTTTAAGAGGTCGAGAATATTAAGTTTAAGAAGAGTATTTGGATAGTATTGTACAGTGAACAAGTTTTAACCCTGTGATGACCACGTACAGGACAAGACTAGAATTGGTTGAGATGTTGTTTAAGTAGTAGTTTAAAACTACTGAGTCTGTCAGAAAGTTTTATTTGCATGGGGTTACTATTCCAGAGTTTTGCAACACATTGGGAGTACAGTGAGTCTCCTGTAACATTATCTGAATTATTTATAAGTAATAAGAATTTGTTACTAGAACAGAGGTCCCTTGCTGCAGAGAAGGGTAGTAATAAGTTTTGTAGTGCAGGGCATTTTTCTGGATGATGAATGTGTGTGCTGTAGTCAGTTGTGAATATGTTAGGCAGCTGTGAGTTGAAGCCAGTTTAATTGCTTTAAGCTAAGACAATGGGGGATCCTATGAGGGAGACAGGTGGCACATTTAGCTAGTTTATTGTAACAGGAGGCAAGTTTCTTTCTTTGAGTATTGTTTATGTTTGTTAGGAAGGGGAGGTGTATAAGACAATTGGCAGTAAGAAGGTGGTGGTTAGAGTTTTTCTTGCAGTATCTATAAGGAATTAATTCAACATATAAAGGGAGCCTAGTTTCTGTTGTGTAGATTTAATGGTGTGCAGTATATGGTGGTCATATTTGAGATTGTCATCTGTTATAATGCCTAGAAGTTTACTGTGAGTTATGGTTTCAATCACAGTATTATTTGCTGACTTTATTGTAAAAGATTGCTTTTGATTTTGGCAACCTTTTGAGATGAAAAGCATTAACTTAGTTTTCTTGTGGTTGAATAAGAGGTTTGATTCTTTGAGCCAGTTTTCTACAGAGGAGAGTTTTGGGTAATGCCTTGGAGCTTTTTTTATTGTTGAGGCCACACATATTAATGTTGAATCATCTGCATACTGAACTAAACTAGCATGGTGAGTGGTGTGGAAGTCATTAATAAATATATTAAATAGGAGAGGACCCAGGATAGAGCCCTTAGGAACACCTCTAGAAACTGGTTGAAAGGATGAGTAGGTTTGTTGCCATTTAACGGCTTGATGCCTTCCAAATAGGTAACTATGGAACCACAACAAGGAGTATTGTGAAAGTCCTGTTGAGGAGAGTCAAACAAGTAGTTGCTGGTGCAAACAGTATCAAATGCCTTTGACAAGTCTAAGAACATAGTGGATACAAGCAGACCATTGTTTCTATCTTGGTTTATTATATGGGTAAAATGTAGTAGAGCAGTAGTGGTGCTGTGCTGGGCCCTAAAGCCATGTTGTGTTTCTGAGACCAGGTTATTTGAGGTTAGGTATTGCATCCGTTGCATATGGATGCATTTCTCTAACATTTTGGAGAGTGGGGAGAGAATAGCTTTTGGTCTGCAGCTATTAAACCCTGTAGAAGTGCTACCTTTGTGCAGTGGTATGATGTAGGATTGTTTTTGCAGTGATGGGAAGTATCTTTCTGCTATGGACCTATTAATTAGTATAGACACAGGGAATGCTATGACTTCTGCAGCCATTTTAGGTAGTCTGATGGTAGCTGGTCTACAGCTACAGAAGTAGTTTTTAGTTTAAGGAGCAACTTCCTTACAAGTGAGATAGGTACTGGACTAAACCTGAAGAGCTGTGGGTGGTTTTGTTTGGACAGGAGTAAAGTGAGGGGGGCAGATATGTTAGTGTCTAAGACAGATAATATTGATTGCGTAAAGTAGGAATTAAACTGTGTAGGGATAGATTCTGTCATATCATGTTTTTGGAGCAGGACTAGTGGTCTTGCTAGGGTGTAGTAGTTTATTTAGTGATGACAAAAACAGTTTTGGGTTATTTGCATGTTTGTCTTGTAGGCTGGTATAGTATGTTTGCTTATCTTGTTTGACATGAAGTTTTGGAAGGTTTCTAAGATGTCCAAATTGCTGGAGACATTTTGAGTTCTATTTTTATACTAATTTTTCCAGGCTTTATCCCTTTTTAGCATGATTTTTTTCTTTACTTTGTCAGCCATGGTGCAGGGTTGAACTCAAGTCTTTTTTATGTATTGGTGCCAGATTATTTAAGGTCTGTAAGAATACGTTACTAAAGTGTTCAACAGCAGTATCTAGCTGCATTGTTCTTTTTTTTTTTTTTTTTTTGCTCAAACAATTTTAATAATTTTCAATAATATTTATATAGAGGTTATAAATCCAATGAATAAATTTATAATAAACTATTTACAATATATACAATTGGCCTACAATAAGAAAACAAACTGGTGTGAAGATTAGTGACACAATGTTTGAAAAAAAAACTTGAATTTTTTATCATTACACAGATAAAGATGAATCTGAATTAAGAGTCTCAGTGAGATAAAGTACTTTCACCCAAGGGTTATTAGACCTGTTCTTATGATATATTCTTGACTCCTTGGATTTTATTTCCAGCAGTGCAGTTTATTTCAGGAGAGTTAAAAAGTCTTCTATAGTTGGTATAGAGGAGGATTTCCACTTCCTTGTAATGCATTTCTTGGCTACCGCTAGCATGGTCCAAAGAAGATAAAGATCTTTTTTATTCATTACAATATTATCATTTACATTCAACAGACTTAATGACTTAGATAAACTAAATGAATATGTGCAAATGGCTTGAAGACACTTACTAATCTCTTCCCGAAAGATCCTAATATACATACAATAAAAAAGATGTGTGACCAATCAGCTTTACAGTTCAAAGAACATCTCCAACATATTTCTTCTTTGGAAGAGTTAAATTTGGCAATTTTATTAGGAGTATAAAAAGATCTATGCAGAAATTTCCAAGTGAAAATTTTCCAGATTTGTAAATTATAGGTTAATTTGATAGAATATAAGAGATTAGTTTTATTTTCAACAGATAATTTTAATGAATGTTCTCTGTTGATAAAATTCCAATATTTTTGATTGGGGTTGGCTTTTTAGTTAATTATAATTTTGTATAATTTTGATGTTAAGTTTGTCCAATCAAATCCATTGTATAAAACTTCATGTATAAAAAATATGAGTTTAGGGATAGATTTAAAGGAGGAATTGTCAATTATTCTGCATAGATCTCAGGCACAGGCATAGGGTAGCAAGCTGCTAAGAGCTAACCAATCAGAACTTGATAAATCATATAAATGTTTTAACTGGTGTATATCCAAAACCAACAATTTTTTTATACAGTGGTACCAGCATGTAAAGTTTTTAGATTCCCAAGTGTTAAGTGCATTTATATGAATTTTGTTTAAAAAGTTTTTAGTAGATCTAAAGGGGAATAATAGCTCTAGCCATAATTTTAAATCAATATCATTATTATTGATAAAACGTCTAAAATATTGTAAATATAATTTGTATAGTTTAGATTAGTAGGTTTAGAAAAATTATATTGTATATTGACACTTAGGATATGCCAAAGTTTATTATTTTGTTTGTTTAATGGCAAATTTTTAGTTAATTTATTTTCATTTAGGAAGATAGTGGTGTGTTGAGACTTCCATGCTGATGTGAATTTTTGATCAATCCACCTTATGAATGTTTTGATAATGGAAGCTTTAATCTAAGAATCTATATCTTGGAAATTAATACCACCCAATTCCCAAGGTCTTATGTGATTTGAAAAGGCTATTCTATCTCTTTTTGGGAACAAAAGAAAATTTATGAGAGTTTTATTTATTTATTTTAGAAATTTTTTGTTGGGAACCAAAAGAATAGCCTGTGCAACATAGTTTATTTTTGGGAGTAGAATCATCTTAATTAGTTGTAGTCTATCTTCAAGTTTTAAAAATAATTTGTTCCATTTTTCAATATGTGTATTTAAATTTTTTATAATATTGTTATAGTTTATTTTTAACGTTAAATCCATATTTTCACAAAGTATTATCCATAGATAATTTATAGAGGAGACCTGTTGTCCAATTAAATTATCTGTGTTCAAGTGGGTATCATCTTTTTTATTTAATAACATGAAATTAGATTTTGTTTTGCTAACACAAAGACCTAAAATATGAAAAAAGGCATCAATTTGTAAGTCTAGTTCTTGTAGAAATTCATCTGAGTTTGTTAGAGTAAGAAGAATGTCGTCAGCGAAGAGCATTATTTTAGAATTAAGTTAACCATAAATGTCAATGCCTTTGATTATAGGGTTGTGATGAATTATTGAAGAAAAATATTCTATTGCAAGTGCGAATAAAATTGGAGACATAGGGCAACCCTGCTTTGTACCTTTAGTAATTTCAATGGCTTCTGAAGTAAATGGATCCAATTTTATATAGGCAAGATTATTTTTGTAAATATTTTTGATTAATGATATGAGCTGTGTAGGAAAAGTATAAATTTCTAAGACTTTAAAAAGATAATCCCATTTTAGTGAGTCAAAGGCTTTTTCAATATCAAGAGCTACTATAAGGGCTTCTTGATTGTCTCTATTTAGAATGTCAATAATAGTTAATATTCTCTGGATGTTGTCATTGGTGTGCCTATTATAAATATAGCCTGTTTGATCATCACGTATTAGTGATTTTTTAATTCTATTGACCAGGATGGACATGAAAATGTTATAATCATTATTAAGAAGTGAAATTGGCCCGTATGAATTACATTGATTGTGATCTTTATTTTCTTTTTTGATAGGGGCAATGAGTGAATATCTCCATGAAGGTGGAATTGTATATTGCATATGAATTTCATTTAGAGCTTTATGTAATACTGAGATTGCAGAGGTAGGGATTAATTTATAGATTTCAATAATAATTCTGTACATTCCAGGAGCTTTATTGTTTTTGCTTTCTTTAATTTTTTCTAAAAGTTCTTAAGAAGAGATTTTTTTTTGGATATCTAAGAATAGTTTTTCTGGGATTTTTTTTATTTTGGATAAATCCAGATCTAAATTTGGAGTATTATGAGGTGAATCATTATTTCTAAAATGTTCTGTAAAATGAAATTTAAAGGCATCTAAAATGTCACTTAGATACTTTTTTATTATTTTTCCCTTTATGAATGATATTTATAATATTATTTTTAGAGTATTGTCTTTTTATTCTCAATACTAGGTTATGCAAGTGTTTTGTTGACACAGAAAAATAATTTAGTTTTAATTTTTCTAGAGCCATATTGGTCTTGTGGGTTAAGATTTCATTGTATTTATTATTTAATTCCCCAATTTCTTTTTTTTAGTAATTGAGTCCAAAGATTCATTGGATTTAGTTTGTATAATTTGCTTTTGGATATTTGTTAATTCAGATTCCCATTCTTTTGTTTTATTATTAAACCATGTTATGATTTTACCATATAAGTATGCCTTTAAAAATTCCCTTAGAATAACTATATTTATATCCTCTGTATAATTAGTACCTAAGAAGAATTTTATTTCTGAATCAAGCCATGGTTTAGATTGTTTAAATTTGGTAATATACGCTAGGATTCTTTTTGTGAAAGTTAATCTCTTAAAATCTATTTGAAATTTAAGAATAAGTGAACTGTGATCAGACAGGTGACAAGGAACAATGGAGAAATTATTTATTTTCATTCTCAAATCTTGAGATACAAAGATTTTATCAATTCTACTTTGGATATTAAATCTGTGGTCACTATGTGAGAATAATAAAGATTTGTTCTCTCTGAAACTAAACATATCAAATAGGTTTAAATGATCACCCCATTTCTTAAGAGATTTCCCTATGGGGGTAGATCAAACAGGTCTTCTGTTAGTAGTCTCAGAGTTGTCCAGGATACAGTTAAAGCCACCTCCTATTATCAGATTACCTTTGGATACTCTATTAATATGGTCTATGTGTTTTTTAATTGTTCCCACTCCAATGCCAGGAAATCAATAAAAGTTTACTAGTGTCCAGGTTCTATTACCAAATGTTAATATTACAATAGCTAAAAGTCCTTCTTTATCTTAGTAATTATAGATTATTTGAGGGTTAGTGATATTTTTTTCCATAGTATTAAGACTCCTCTAGTTTTTTTTACTATAGGAAGAATTATATATTTTTAAATATTCATTTGGATTCCATACATACTTATCATTTGTTTTAAAGTGAGTTTCCTGTAGGAATACCACTTGTGCTTTATTTAGTTTTAGATATCTTAGTAGATTGGACCTTTTCCTTGGATTATTTAATCCACTGATGTTTAGAGAGAGTAGAGTGAAATCCATCCTGTTTTGTTTAAATTTATAATGTATTTGTAGTAGACAAGGGTGCATAGTACTTGCATCAGACAAAATCTGTGTAACATTCTTGCAAGAATTATATTTTAGTGTCTGGTTGATGCTTCCTAAAAAACATAAATTTAACAAATATTGAGGTCAAGAAGGAAATGAAGGGCGAGTAAAGAGAATATTAGATGGAAATGGAAATATGTAAACAATGACTCTAAAAGTCCCTCAAACAAACATGGAGTGAGATACACTCCTAATCTGGAAAAACAAAACAGTTCAACCAGATTAACCTTAATATCTAGATGAAATTTAAAGAAAAGTGAATGTTACCGAGCTCCTATTTATAAATTCTGGAGATAAGAAAAGCTTAAATCAAACAAATCAATAATATAATTATGAAAGTAGTGTAACAGAAAAAATAATTGCCCTTATTTAAAAGAGAGAAGTCCATTACAAAAAAAAAAAAATAGTTCCTATTATATGATAGAGAGAAGTGAATAGATCTTTTGTCAAGTGCTATTAAACTATAATTTGCAGATGAAATATTGCCACTGTTAATATTATTCGAAAGTATTAAGTAATATGATTCTTTCTTCAGTTGTACAACATCGCTTGATATTCAATTGCATACATTATTGAAAAATGAGAACTAATATAAAGCAGCACATACATAAATATTAATATGTCTCACAAAGATTATTTTTTTGTATTTCCAAACAACTTTAAATACAGATCCGGACTCAAGTTCCCAAACCTAAAATGTTATAACAATAAAGTAATATTTAAAGTGTAAAAACATAGCTTGTTAACATTTGTAGAATTTGTTATTGTAAATAAAGTAATTTCATGGAAATGAAGAATGAGAATCGTAGATACGTATGTTAAGAAATGACAGTAAAGGGACTTATTTGTAGCTTGGTACTGATTCAAGCTGAAACAGTTCTGCAAAACTTGTATTCATAATAAGTAAATCAGTTCTACAATATTAAGCAATTTCAACTTGCCTTACTTTTCCTATAAACAATCAGAAATATATGTATTTTAACATACTGCATTAAATATTTTAATATCTCACGCTTTTTCCCAGGGTTATTGTTCAGAAGCAGCATACTCTATACTTATATGAATGTTATCTCAAAATTTAAGGGAAAGAAACTATGAAATAGTTAGATAATAAGAAATGACTCATTTGTTCTGCATAATAAATAAGTTCATAAATCCATTAGAAGGCTGTTTAGATACATACATATATATATATATATATATATATATATATATATATATATATATGTGTGTGTCTCTGTTAGGTTATAGATTTAGAAACAGTGTTCAATTTATCAATTTTACCTCTCCCTGCACAATAACAAAAAAAAATGTAACCCAAGTTCTCCTTTTTCATTTGAACAGTCTCTAGCTACAAGGTACTATGTCACTTGTTTAAATAAAAAAGCAGCTGCCAAATGTACAGAGTTTAACTTTCAACAATCCCTGTTTTCATGAAACAGAATATACTTTAGATAATAGAATGGTGAGCACCAAACATAGATGTTACTCCACAGGGGCTCAATATGCAATTGCAGATGACCTAGTATGTTATATAACATTTCACATACACTGAATTGACAGACTGATTTTTTCCTTCAGTATTCTGTAATTACTGGGTGCAGCATACTGTCAATAACACTGAACAGTATGCTTGCACAAGGCTAACAATGTTGCTTATTCTGTCTACAGTGCCTTTGTACTGCCATAATTGACCCCTCATAGCATCTATAAGAGAGCCTCACTTCCACCACATAGCAAAGTTCCATGGAATAAGAAATGTACAGGAGAGAGTTAAAAATATGCAACTACAACTGTGAATCATTTCTGACAAACATATTTCCTCATCTTAGCTAAAAATCATTTTCTGCTTAAGTGCTACATCTTTGATATACCAGTCAGTTCAAAACATGAACTTTTATATATACAAGACAAGGACTCAAAGAATATCTATTAAAATAACAGAAGATGCTGATAAGTCCGTAAAGGAAAGGGTATGAGTTCTAAAAAAAGGAACATGTTACAAATTTGTCTGCACAGACTTGGAATGGACAGGATATGAGAAAGCCAATGATATTGTATTGTGTTTGAGCAGAAGCATATTTTTATCATTTTTGTTAGCTCTAGGCTATATTCCACAGAAGTAGTGACAGTGGACTGACAAATTAGAATGTTAGAAATGTTAAATCAACAAAATGTTAGTAACCACAGTCAAAACTATGATGTTTTACAATTAAACACTCTTAAATAACAGCAATTCACCTCAAAATCTATTAATAATATGCTAAACTGAGCAACTATAAAAAGCCTATAGCCATATAAGTGTAGAGTTTAGGATGACTAGCATGTACTTTCTCTTTAAAAGTTGTCTCGGAACTAACCATGTAAATGAGTAATGTGTACCTGCTTATCAGATTCCCTTTTTTTTTTCCTTTAATAAATTTTTTTCTGAATACTAGCAATGGAAGGTGTATGGAGAACAATGGCTTCTCCTCCCTTCCTACCCAGTCAAAGAATCATCTCCAATGATATTCGAATGTTCATTAACTAATAAGATGACCGCAATACGTATCAGCACAGTACGTGCATTACCGGCGAGTTAAGAAATGCTGTAGTCATTTCCAGTAGCTTTCTTGCTCTCTGAAATACTCAATATATGCAGCATAATCACACATTCATTGCCAGTAAAGTTAAGTGCCCAAAATAAAAAAAAAAAAAAACACTCTCAACAGTTTCCTACTAGAACCAATAAAAAAAATCAAGCAGCTATACCTTAATTATGTGGGTTGAGTGATTTCAAAGATGTATTTATCGGTCCTGGTATACTGATTGCATCTCTTAAATGACAAGAGATTAAAAGTATATTTAAGAATTTCTGCTTATATTATCTGGTGTGCCTAAAAAACTTATAAGGTTCTTATAAGGAACTTGCACTCCTCCATTCTCTCTTGAAAAGGAACTCCAAGTCTGGGTCATTCCCTAATAATCGACATTAGAGCAAAAGAAAGGGAAAAAAAAATGGCCATTCTATGATTTGACACCCCCCCCCAAAGAGTAGAAGTGCAGTGTCCATGTCATATTCTCATGCTCTATGCGAAGGTAATAAAGGCCATTCTATGATCTTTCATTCCTCCCCTCTCCTCTGAGTAGAAATGTAATGTCCATGTCTCACTCTCATGCTCTATATGAAGGCAAAACACAGGCCATTCTGTGATTTGGCACCCCTCCTTCATCTGCAGGACTATATAATGCCTTCATTCTCAATGTGAGATTAAAAATAAATAAATACATACTGAAACGGGGATTTTGCCTCCAGCATCTTGAAACCGGGGTGGCTGCCCTCTTTGCCTCACACTAATTGCACTTCTAATCTGAAGATCAGGGCCAGTTTATGCAGTACTTTCCACTGTAGTGTACGAAGCATAGAATAGCATTACAAATAAAATGTGAACAAATACCTTGCATGACAGCACCAAAATGTGTCTGACAAACAAGTTATAATGGTTCCATAGTAGAGAACAAAAGGTGGTCCTTTAGGTAGGGTCTGTGGTAATGAAATTTAAAGAGTAGAAAATACAGGAAGATTTGATGGGTCCTTTGTTTCTTATAAGATTTCTCTTTCTGTACTTAAATTTTTAGTCATGTGTCCAAAGTCTAATGTTCAGTAATGCAATGCCACCTAAAGTTAAACTTACAAAAGCTTTACAAATGCAGAGTTATGTTCCTTTAAAGGCTCACTTTTTTCTAATTTTCCTATCCAGAGATGGATCTACCAAACCATGCTGCTGAGTGCGCCCTGTCTTGTGCTGTCTTTAAATGTACCAAGTCTTGATCAAAGAAAACTGTGAATAAGTAACCAGGGTCATTCCAAGAATATAACCATCAAAAACTGATTGCCATCCCTTCCGCAACATACATGCATGCATACGTGCAATTACAAGATCTTGTGCACAAGGGTGAACAATTGTAGCTGCATCTCGAGAGGATCGATAAAATAAAGCGTGGACTCTTGAGTATGCAACCACAGAATATGAGTAGTTCTTTCCTACGTTAAATACAATGACGCCGAAGTGAATTACGGTTTTAAAAATTGGCGCCATTGAATATTAACTGTGTGAAGTAGTGCTAGGTTAACTATAAGCACTCGAGAATTTTAAAAAAGATGTATGCATTTGCGCACATAGGAAACCGTTGAAATATGAAATGTTAACGTTTCCTGTTGAATTAACAGTGCCCATACCAAGAAAAATATTAGCTTTTAGATAAAAATGAAATTAACAATCAAATTATAATATACTGAATTAGTTTTAAAGTTACTTGAAGTGAAAACTAGATAACCAAGGCATATAGGAGATAACATAATGCAGTATTTTAAATCAGTTTATATTATTTAAAATCTTTTATGGTGAAGTGTGCTGGCTTGTGAAAGGACTAAAGGAAGTACCATAAAGTAACCCTTTGAGTGTGGAATTTGAAGAAACACAGTAGTAAGAAAACATTTGTGAAGATGTTCACTTTGTTCACTTATAATGTATGACTAAAAGAAAAGATGTGAAAAGTATCTTTTGAGTCTGGTTTTCCTCATTTGCTATGAAGGAAAATTAACTACACACACCACAAAACCAGCCTCACATAATGCTACCACACCACTGAATCAAACACATAAACACACAAAGACATACTGAGGCTCTGAGTAAAAATTTACCTAAACAACAGAGGCCTCCAAAGCAGACACCCAAACAACTGCTACCTCAAGACACCCACAAGCAACACATAAACCATAAAATCAGTGTGCAAAGCAGTCACAGCCCTTAAGGCCAAATACAACACCAAACATACTTGTCATAGGTGACTCCATAGTCAGACACACTGACGTCCCACTCACCAGGCTGAACAAGGAGAGGGTCACAGTAAGCTGCCTATCGGGCGCTAGAATCCGCCACATAACACAAGCACTCGGGTCACTCCACGGCAGGTACAAATGTGACACAGTCATTGTCCATGCTGGTGTGAACGACCTGAGACGTACCTCCCTGGACTACATGAAAAGAGACATAGAGGAGCTCTCTGATTATGTAGCCCAGGCAGGTATGACCCTGACCCTGAGCAGTATCCTTCCTTCACCAAGAATGATGCCACAATATAGAGACAAGATGATCAGCTTTAACAATTGGCTTAATGTCTGGTGTCATTCAAAGGGGATCCAGTGTCTGTCTGCCTGGGATGACATGCTTGACAAGCCACGCTGCTTCGCAAGGGATGGCTTGCACCTGTCACCCTGGGATTCCGGATATTGGCTAAGGCTCTTGCCACCCCCATAGTGCCTTTTTAGGCAAGGCTCAAATTCTAAACCTACCACCCTAGAAAACAAAATGGGAAGAAACTGAGGGTAATGCTGCTCAATGCCAGAAGTCTAAATCTCAAAATGCACACACTCGAGGCCCTTCTCAGTATGGAGAACATCGATGTCTGTGCTGTAACTGAAACCTGGTTCAAGGCTCCTGAGAGCTCCCCGGCACTATTAGGTTTTACCTCATATCATGCGTTCCAGCCCCAAAACCCAGACCACACCACAAAAGGAGGAGGTGTATCCATATTCATAAAGGATACCCACACCTCCAGGTTGGTGGCAATGCATGAAGCTTCGGAAACCATCCAGGTGCAACTAACCATAGGCAAAACTGCTCTACAAATTGTAGCATGCTACAGGCCACCCTCTCAAACTCAGGAACCCCACACAGCCTTCCTGAAGACACTGGAGGGTATAAATGTATCTCCAAACACCATCATATTGGGTGACTTCAACTACCCGAATATAGACTGGGAACATTACTCAAGCGCTAACTTTCTAGCCCAACGGTTCCTGGAGTTCATAAATTCAAATGCCATGGAACAGCTAGTCACTGTTCCCACGAGAGGAGAAAATATACTAGATCTCATTATCACAAACATGGGGACAAAATGCTCCACACCGGAAGTATATCCCTCATTGGTGAGATCTGATCATAAACTAATCTCACTGGAAATCCACATCCCGGCCCCACCCCCAACAAAAAAGACCACAGTGAAGAACTTCTCAAAAGCAAACTTCACACTACTCAAGACTGGTGTGGTATCCTTCAAGGCCCCTGAGCCAGCGGAAACCATAATCCAAGCTGCGGAAGCCCTTACAAATGCCTTCTATGAACACCTCCAGGACTGCATGGATCAGGCAATCCCAAATAAAACCAAGACTCTTTCCACAAAGGGCAAACGTCCAGTCTGGTGGACCCCAGCCATTAACAAACTTTACAATAAGAGGAGAAAGCTATTACATGATAGAACATAATCCATAAAAGGGAAGTCACCCCTGATCATTATTAGTAAAAAAAATACGAGCACTCATAAAATCAACTAAGGCCAATTTTGAGAGAAAAATTGCCATGGATTCAAAGGACAATCATAAGGCGTTTTTCAGCTATGTTAGGAACCTGGGTGAAAACTCCCAGATATGCTCAGAATTAGTCCAAAATGATACAAAAATCACTGAACCCACAGACATTGCCAACATACTGGCAGACAGGTTCAGTGCAAACTTCACCCCCCTCTCCCCCCCTAAAGGAGAGATAACTATCCCAGCGGATTGTAGCCTCCCAGACATCTCAAATGCGCAGGTGAAAGCTGCTCTCTCTAAAGTTAAAAACACAGCATCAATGGGACCGGATGGTGTCCCCAGCTGTGTGCTACATGAGCTAAATGAGAAATTAAACCCGCACATAAGGAAGCTGTTTAATCTCAGCCTTACCACAGGATACGTGCCCAAGGAGTGGCATATGGCAACTGTGGTCCCACTCCACAAAGGCGGTGCCTCTACGGACCCTGGTAATTACCGCCCCATAAGCTTAACAAGTCTAGTCTGCAAAGCTATGGAGAGGATCATAATGGAGCTCATAAACAAAGATATAGGGGACTTGCAGACATTGGACCCGACCCAGTTTGGCTTCATCAAGGGCAGATCATGCCTTTTGAACTTGGTCGACTTCTTCGAAACAGTCACCAAGGCCATTGATGAGGGAAAGGCAGTCCATACAGCCTACCTTGACCTTGCAAAGGCTTTCGACACAATACCCCACTCGGGTATTGTAGAAAAACACCAGCTTAAATGTAAACCCATATGTCACAAGATGGGTTGCAAACTGGCTTAAGGACAGAACCCACAGGGTTAGAGTTGCTGGCGCTATGTCAGACTCCAAGCCGGTCACAAGTGGTGTCCCACAGGGCTCGGTCCTTGGCCCTCTATTGTTCGGTATCTACTTCTCAGAAGTACAGGCCAACATGGGAGGACTTTGGCTGACAAAGTTTGCAGACGACTGCAAACTGGGCGCCATAGTGGAAAGTGCATCAGACACGGATATCCTTCAGAAGGGACTCACAGAAACAGATAGCTGGTGCCAGAGCCATGGCCTGAAGTTAAACGCCAAAAAATGTATAGTCATACCCTTCGGGAAAACAAGGTAACCCCAAGCTACCATATAGGCGGCAATCCACTAAGCACAGAAGAGGTTATCAGGGACCTGGGGACCCAGGTTGACAGTGGCCTTTCTTTTGACACTCACGTTGCTAAAGTGGCTAGAAAGACCTTCTACATTGCCCACCTGATCATGAAGGGATTCACATCCAGATCTAGTGAGGTCATTGTTCCCCTGTACTCTTCACTTATCAGACCAATGATCGAGTACAATGCCCCATTCGGGATGTATCTCACCCGACATCTGCAGCAATTGGAGAGACCCCAAAAGTTCCTCACCAAAGGATAAAGGGACTCCAAAATCTGTCATATGCTGCCAGATTGAAGAAACTCCAGCTCTATTCAGTCGCATACCGTCTGCTCAGAGGTGACATGTGCCTGACATACAAGGCCATGTCCAACCCGGAATTAATGGACATGCTCCACCTCAAAAAATCCAAATCCACCAAAACCACTAGAGCAAGCGACTTAAACCTTAGCACGGATATAAATAGGATGTGCTGGAGGGATAGATTTATCACTCAGAGACTCCCTATGCTGTGGAATAAAATCCTGGTCCATGGGAGGCAGAGCACCTCGTTGGCTCTGTTCAAGAGAAATCTTGACCTGTGGATGGGAGATCGTAGGTTTACCCTGGGAATCATCTCTGTGTCACTGCTGGACAGAGTCACAACAAACTAATGGGCACAGTATTTTTTCATATAAGGGGTGGCATAAGCCACAAAACTTTGGGCTAGGCTTATAAATGCCTTAGGGCAGATAGCCTAGTATAAACCTATGAACCTATGAACCTATAAGTCCGTAAAGGAAAGGGTATGAGTTCTAAAAAAAGGAACATGTTACAAATTGGTCTACACAGACTTGGAATGGACAGGATATGAGAAAGTCAATGATATTGTATTGTGCTTGAGCAGAAGCATATTTTTATCATTTTTGTTAGCTCTAGGCTATATTCCACAGAAGTAGTGACAGTGGACTGACAAATTAGAATGTTAAAAACGTTAAATCAACAAAATGTTAGTAACCACAGTCAAAACTATGATGTTTTACAATTAAACACTCTTAAATAACAGCAATTCACCTCAAAATCTATTAATAATATGCTAAACTGAGCAACTATAAAAAGCCTATAGCCATATAAGTGTAGAGTTTAGGATGACTAGCATGTACTTTCTCTTTAAAAGTTGTCTCGGAACTAACCATGTAAATGAGTAATGTGTACCTGCTTATCAGATTCCTTTTTTTTTTTTCCTTTAATAAATCTTTTTCTGAATACTAGCAATGGAAGGTGTATGGAGAACAATGGCTTATCCTCCCTTCCTACCCAGTCAAAGAATCATCTCCAATGATATTCAAATGTTCATTAACTAATAAGATGACTGCAATACGTATCAGCACAGTACGTGCATTACCGGCAAGTTAAGAAATGCTGTAGTCATTTCCAGTAGCTTTCTTGCTCTCTGAAATACTCAATATGTGCAGCATAATCACACATTCATTGCCAGTAAAGTTAAGTGCCCAAAATAAAAAAAAAAAAACACTCTCAACAGTATCCTACTAGAACCAATAAAAGAAATCAAGCAGCTATACCTTAATTATGTGGGTTGAGTGATTTCAAAGATGTATTTATCGGTCCCGGTATACTGAATGCATCTCTTAAATGACAAGATATTAAAAGTATATTTAAGAATTTCTGCTTATATTATCTGGTGTGCCTAAAAAACTTATAAGGTTCTTATAAGGAACTTGCACTCCTCCATTCTCTCTTGAAAAGGAACTCCAAGTCTGGGTCATTCCCTAATAATCGACATTAGAGCAAAAGAAAGGGAAAAAAAATGGCCATTCTATGATTTGACACCCCCCCCCCAAAGAGTAGAAGTGCAGTGTCCATATCATATTCTCATGCTCTATGCGAAGGTAATAAAGGCCATTCTATGATCTTTCATTCCTCCCCCTCTCCTACGGAGTAGAAATGTAATGTCCATGTCTCACTCTCATGCTCTATATGAAGGCAAAACACAGGCCATTCTGTGATTTGGCACCCCTCCTTCATCTGCAGGACTATATAATGCCTTCATTCTCAATGTGAGATTAAAAATAAATAAATACATACTGAAACGGGGATTTTGCCTCCAGCATCTTGAAACCGGGGTGGCTGCCCTCTTTGCCTCACACTAATTGCACTTCCAATCTGAAGATCAGGGCCAGTTTATGCAGTACTTTCCACTGTAGTGTACGAAGCATAGAATAGCATTACAAATAAAATGTGAACAAATACCTTGCATGACAGCACCAAAATGTGTCTGACAAACAAGTTATAATGGTTCCATAGTAGAGAACAAAAGGTGGTCCTTTAGGTAGGGTCTGTGGTAATGAAATTTAAAGAGTAGGAAATACAGGAAGATTTGATGGGTCCTTTGTTTCTTATAAGATTTCTCTTTCTGTACTTAAATTTTTAGTCATGTGTCCAAAGTCTAATGTTCAGTAATGCAATGCCACCTAAAGTTGCGCTTACAAAAGCTTTACAAATGCAGAGTTATGTTCCTTTAAAGGCTCACTTTTTTCTAATTTTCCTATCCAGAGATGGATCTACCAAACCATGCTGCTGAGTGCGCCCTGTCTTGTGCTGTCTTTAAATGTACCAAGTCTTGATCAAAGAAAACTGTGAATAAGTAACCAGGGTCATTCCAAGAATATAACCATCAAAAACTGATTGCCATCCCTTCTGCAACATACATGCATGCATACGTGCAATTACAAGATCTTGTGCACAAGGGTGAACAATTGTAGCTGCATCTCGAGAGGATCGATAAAATAAAGCGTGGACTCTTAAGTATGCAACCACATATACAATATATATTAAATACAATGACGCCGAAGTGAATTACTGTTTTAAAAATTGGCACCATTGAATATTAACTGTGTGAAGTAGTGCTAGGTTAACTATAAGCACTCGAGAATTTTAAAAAAGATGTATGCATTTGCGCACATAGGAAACCGTTGAAATATGAAATGTTAACGTTTCCTGTTGAATTAACAGTGCCCATACCAAGAAAAATATTAGCTTTTAGATAAAAATGAAATTAACAATCAAATTATAATATACTGAATTAGTTTTAAAGTTACTTGAAGTGAAAACTAGATAACCAAGGCATATAGGAGATAACATAATGCAGTACTTTAAATCAGTTTATATTATTTAAAACCTTTTATGGTGAAGTGTGTTGGTTTGTGAAAGGACTAAAGCAAGTACCATAAAGTAACCCTTTGAGTGTGGAATCTGAAGAAACACAGTAGTAAGAAAACATTTGTGAAGATGTTCACTTTGTTCACTTATAATGTATGACTAAAAGAAAAGATGTGAAAAGTATCTTTTGAGTCTGGTTTTCCTCATTTGCTATGAAGGAAAATTAACTACATTTCTAAATGTCACATTCATTATATAAACACTTTTCATTGTCAGGAATAATTACCAGACTTGTGATAGATATATTTTAGAAAGTATAAGTTAAGCACAAGCATAAAGGTCACAGAGTAAATATACAATGTAATAGATAAAATACATTTTTCTTGAAATAAAGTCCAGAAGTCTATATCTTTGTTGATTCTCTGAGAGATGTGGAAGACTGCATGGTTTTAGGATCAGTTCTTTGTTTTTTTTTCTCCTTACATCGGACCAAGTATTTTTCTCTGTGGATCTTTTCAGATTGGTTTATACAGACCAGTCCATTTCTTCAGGAATTGTGATGATACTGTTATTCTTGATGAAGGTGGAAGCTTCTTCGATGTTGTTAAAAGTTCTCAAGTCATTTGAGTAGAAAATTCTGATTTTAGCAGGATAAACCATTTGTGCTTTTATTTTATTTTGCTTGAGAAGTTTCACTAATGGCCATGTTTTTTTTCTTAATTCTAACACTTTTGCAGAATAGTCATTGTCAAATCTAATCTGACTCTGTTTATATATAATGGGCTTTTCCTCCAGGCTGATTTTAGTTTTGTGTCTTTCGGCTTTTCCCGGTTAGGGGTTGCCACAGTGGAACTCCGGTCCGCTAATGATTGGCAGCAGATTTTTACGTACTGGCTTGCCAGGCCTAACACAAAACCTTCAATGAAGGAAGACCCATTCACGCATGTCACCACACAGAAGACGCTCTGAGAATCGAACGGGCAACGTCTAACTAGGCTGATTTTAGTATGAGTTCTTTATCCAAAAAAGAGAGAATCTTTACCACAATTGATCTTGGTGGTGCATTTGGTGAAGAGGGGATAGATTTTCCTATGGCTCTGCGAGCTCTCTCTATTCCATTTGATAGTCTCTCTTTTAAATCAAGCACTTCAGTAAGCCAGGAGTTCAACAAGGTGATGATGTCTTCACCCTCAGTTTTTTCTGGAAGACCAAATATTTTTATGTTAGTTCTCCTTTCTCTGTTCTGTAAATCATCTACTTTGTTGATTAGCCAGTTATTGTGGTGTAGCAAGAATTCTGTCTGATTTTCCCCTTCTTTGAGTCTCCCATCTTTGTCATTTAGTGATGTCTCCATATCAAGTAATTTATTTTGTTGTTGCTGTAATATTTCTTTTAATACATCTGTTTGCTTTTGGCAGTTTTCCTTGAGATTTTCCAAATTATCACTAAATCTATCCATTTTCAACAACAGTTCATGTAATGTGGAAGACATCAGTTGAATCTCTTTCTTCAGAGTAGTTTCTGAGTGAGAATTCTTTAAGCTGGCCATTACTATACAGTTGTGATGTTCTCCAGTATATTTTGACAGGAAAAACTCAATAATATTTCTTGAAATTTGATAGAGTTGTAGTTCTTAAGTTCCTTGATGTTTTTTTGCAATTTTTAGTTAATGAAAATAATTTTTCCCTGTTTTCTGGTACTGATTTATGGAGCTCTAAAAGATGCTGCCTATCTGTTTGCCATCTAGACTCCTCCTCCCCACAAGACCCTAGCTGCATTGTTCTAAGTACATTCCAGTTATATTGTTTTAGTATTTCATTGAAAATATCTTTGCTGACATTGGTTGTATTTCATGTTTGATTATAGATAATATGTCTATCTAGGTTATGGTGGGCTCTAATGGCATGTGTTGGTATGTGGTCAGTTATGCTATCAGAGAGGCAGCCTACTTTTGTCAGTTTGTCTGGTTTGTTTGTAAGAATCCAATCTAATGTTGAGCATCTCCCTGAAGTTTTATTCATCCTAGTAGGTGTGGTTATTAATTGTCTGAAGCTGTACAAGTTTATTGATTAAGTGGGGGTAGTGGATTTTATGAGTTGCTAGTCTGTATTTAAGTCTGCAAGTATTATAGTTTCATGGTTAATTTGTTAGGATATTCAATACAGAATGCTTTCAGCAGTATCAATGTTATTCCCTGGTGGTATTTAAATTGCTGTTAACATATAGTTTTCCTATTGTTGATTTTTAGGAGTGTTATTCATAGTTCAGCATTGTTAAATTTGGCTATTTCCTGTGGAAGTAAGGTAATGGTTAGGGAATTTTTATTGATGATTGCTACACTACCTGCACACTTTTTTGTCTGTCATACCTCAGTATATTGTATCCTGGGTGTGGGGGGGATCTCATTATCCTTGATTTCTTTTTCTAACCAGGTTTCAGTAGCTATTACTACATCAGGAGTGTATGTGGCAAAAAAAGTGTGTATGTCACAGATTTTATTGCACATACTTCTTAAGTTCATATTTAGTAAGGTGAGTTTGGATTCTGTTTTTTGTTGAGATGTATTAGGTGACTGGTTTA
Organism: Protopterus annectens; assembly: GCF_019279795.1. Taxonomy (NCBI): domain Eukaryota; kingdom Metazoa; phylum Chordata; order Ceratodontiformes; family Protopteridae; genus Protopterus; species Protopterus annectens. The sequence goes on from NC_056735.1 coordinate 1,419,640,012, forward strand.
TTTTGAGATTGGAAGTGATGGTTTTATGAACAGTGGGACCAGGATTGGGATGAATATCTCTGCTAATTTTCTGAATTGATATTTTACAGAGGGAATAGTGTGATCAGTTATATTTTGGCCTTAGTTTGATATTTGATCATAAATTTAAGACATTTACAAAAAAATAAATCAAATGTGGTTTGTTTATAGAGATATTGTAGGGTGTTATCGAGGAAGATAGGCTGGGTAGATGTTGATATTTTTGTGAGGATTGGTTGATGTCCTAAATATTTGAAGGAGGTGGATTTGATAATTGGTGGTAAATGCTAGTAGTGTGAGGAGAAATAGTAAAATAATCTGAATTAGAGGTATATTATTTAACTTTGGTTTTATATTTGTTGTAAATTAGAATAAAAATGTTAGGAGGGTAGAAGGTTGGTTGTAAAGATGTAATTTGATAGTAATAGGAGGCAAACATTAAAACAATTTGTGAGAGAGGCTTGAGTGGTAAACTACAGTGGGTATTACTATTGGGAGTAATTGAATTGATTGATTGATAGAGTAAGAGGGGGTAGGCGATATTTGGGAGTAGGGTAGGGGAGAGGAGTGAGCCCAAATGTTAGCGAGGGTGAATGAAGCAGGTTCAAGACTTGTCAAGAGACAGAGAAAACAATAAGTGACAATGCAAAGAGCCACAAATCTGCTGAGAGATAAGTAAAAGGAACAATGCAGTTTAAAAGGCCCCTGTGCTAGTAGATGAATGCCTTGGTTTTGTTGCTGTAGGACACAGTTTTAGTAGGAGAGTTAGTCCAATATCACCTTGAACTGACTAATGGTGATAATAGCAAAAAAACTGCACTTGATTGTTTCAACAACAAGGAGGTGTCTATGGAGCTTGAAATGCAAAGTCCAAAAGCCAACCTTAATCCACACAGACCAGCAAAACAATGAGAAAAAGTAAGCCAGAACGCAGTAGTTCAGCTTTGGGAAAATACTGTATGAGAACTCAAAACTGGTTACACAAGAAGAGAATTTAACTTAAGGGAGGGAGACAATGGACTGCTAAAAACAATGAATTGAGCACAGTTGACACAGAAAGTACCAATGGGACTGTTGTGTCTGAGAAAATGGAGCTATTATAGTAGACAAAGTTTTTTGTTTTATACTGCCATGATACTTACAATTTATATACAAATATAGCCCACAGACACTGGTGTTCAGTCTGCAGACCACTATTACATACATATCTATTTGCAGACACTTCTATAGAAAAATAAAAACACTTCAGACAGCTGAGTGCACTGAATTGATGCTGACTGTGCACGAATACTACCTCAGAGCTGAAACTGGTTTAGTAACTGTCTCAGGCAAGGAGAAATACAAAAGGAAGGGGGGAAACCAACGGTGACTTCCTTGAAGGCATGCAGTTCCACTAAATACAGGAGAATATAAACAATGGGAGTAACAGGTCTAGAAGAAGTGAAAAAAATATAAGAAATAGTTTGAGTACTAGGAGTAAATGTCAGTGTCTATTATTAGGAGAAAGTAAAAGCTGACCTACAGGATGCCAGTGGAGAAGGGTTTACAGACTACAAGGCTATTGCTTACAAACTAGGACACCGAAGCACTTGTCTTCAGACTAGCTGCTATGCAGGCTAAAATATACGCAGAAAACTGGATGCCTCTAATGCATACTTAAAACATAAGGCCAGAGGTGGAATGTTAAAAGAAGTTGCTATGAACGGTTAACAACAGGTAAAATGATTTTCCTACAGAAAATTAGCCATAGTTTTGTTTAAAGAGAAAGTGAGGTGCATAAAAGAAAAATTATGCTGAATCAGCTGAACAAAATGTTGGAAAAAAATAAATGAATCCAATTTAGTAATATGCAAGTATAAAAGCGTATATGTTGTGTTATACTGGCAAGCCATTTAAGTACATGTATAAATGGTTCAGAACTTTGTTGCATGTAATTTGTATCACAACAATAATCCATGGTCACAATCCAAGACCCAGAGAAAGATCAGACAAGGGAAATTAACAATGAAGGTGTACTAAATAAGGTTTGTGGTAATAGTCATTTATCACCAAGATAGGCAAGATACGTTTCACCATATAGTTTCTAAACTTCCTAAAGTGAAAGAACAGGTGACAGACCAAGCACAGCAAACTCAATAAACCTGAAATGCAAATGAGGAAACTTGAGAACAAGCTATAGCAAGCTATATTTTCTGTAACAGAATAAATCACATGCTAAGACAGTGTTCAAAGAGATGTCAACCCAGTTCAGTCTGAAAGAAAGTAGGTAGAAAATGCATTGCAACCTGGGAACATCAAATTTATGAATGCATCAGGTATTAGTATGTGGAAACTTTAGTAAGGTCTGAATTGAAAGTTTCCATTACATTTATTCAGAGAAGCCTAAACCAAGGTAACAAGCAAATATAATGGCATTCTTAGTCTTCTACAAGAGTGATTTACTGACTTAAAGACATTTGCAATGTCTGAAGTTTCACTGGAAGTGATTAGGAGAAATCACAGCGACCTAGAGAAGTAAATGAAAGAAATGAAAGTGCAAGAAATACATCTGCAAATGAAGATATAACGAAACAATCAAAAGCCGGAAGCCAGTGTTAAAATATACGAACAGACGTTGATGTGTTATACTCAGGAAATTTATTTTCTGCAGAGAAAGAAAATATAAAGAGAAAGGGAAGTGGATCTCTTACCCCAAGAAGGAGTTTGCCGTGGACACAAAATGGAATGGTGTTGGTCTAAATCTCGTCAAGGCCTTGTCCAGCTCACTTCCACAGAGCTCAGCGATCCTTTTCAAGTGTTTCATATGTATCCAGAGCCATCCAAGCTAGGATAAAAATATTTTCTTGATTTTTGGCACTTGTATTTGCTTTATACAATGATCGCTACTGTTTTTGAACATTTTTAAAGCAATTATTTAATTCTGAGACAAAAATCATCATTTCTCTGTTTGATGACTTTTCTCATTCTGTTTGTTTCCAAACTGCCTTGCAGAAGGCTGAAATAGCCAGAGACCTAACTGGTAGTTGTTTCTGTTTAATCTGCACTCAAGAGCAACTTTTGCTGTACTTTTACATGCTCAAAGTATGGCTGTTTATTGGACAAAGGGCACAAGAGTCAGTTTTCAAGCTTTTTTTTCTGCTATACATTAGGTGCATTTGTGAAGAGCTGCTCACTGTGCAGCAGTGATTAGCAGTGCCCTGTACAGTAGGAGCTGCTCACTGTGAAGCAGTGATTAGCAGTGCCCTGTACAGTCGGAGCTGCTCACTGTGCAGCAGTGATTAACAGTGCCCTGTACAGTAGGAGCTGCTCACTGTGCAGCAGTGATTAGCAGTGCCCTGTACAGTAGGAGCTGCTCACTGTGCAGCAGTGATTAGCAGTGCCCTGTACAGTAGGAGCTGCTCACTGTGAAGCAGTGATTAGCAGTACCCTGTACAGTTGGAGCTGCTCACTGTGCAGCAGTGATTAGCAGTGCCCTGTACAGTAGGAGCTGCTCACTGTGCAGCAGTGATTAGCAGTGCCCTGTACAGTAGGAGCTGCTCACTGTGCAGCAGTGATTAGCAATGCCCTGTGCAATAGGAGCTGCTTACTGCGCAGCAGTGATTAGCAGTGCCTTGTACAGTAGCAAATGTCTAGGCAATCAAATTTCTCTATAAAATTAGGATTAGGTCTGAAACCTATCACACAGTGGCATTGTGAAGAATTAAACTTAAGGCATCCAGTGTGGACATCAAATAGCACTACCATATTCTACCACTATCAAACATCTTGCCCTTTACTCCAGAAACTCAAACTTCATCCCCTACTCTCCCCAGTTCCTCCAGGTGAAATCCACTCTACCTTACATCCCCAGATATTAGCAGGGACCAGGTACTGGCAGCACTCACTAAAGCCAAGAACAACACCGCTTCTATGGGTCCCAACAACATCCCCAGTTGACTCCTGAACAGTCTAAAACAAGACCTATCAAGACCACTTGAGGTACTGTTCAACTACAGCCTCAAAATAGGCTAAGTCCCAAGTGAATGGAGGACCACAACAGTCATTCACTTCCATATGAGTGGACCACCAACTGACCTAGGAAACTACAGACCCATCTGTCTAACAAATCTAATATGCAAAGCCATGGAACAAATTATCAAGGAAATGATATACAATGACATTGGCAACCTTCAGACACTATACTCATCTCAATATGGCTTTGTTAAGGGAAGGTCGTGCATGGTCAGCCAGATAGATTTCTTTGAGAAGGTCACTAAGACAATGGACAAGGGTAAAACAGTGCATACCTTGTATTTCGACTTGGCAAAAGCAATTGATAGAATATACCACTTAGGTATTGTTGACATGTCTGAGCTAGGCATATATCTCTACATAAATCACTGGATTGCTAGTTGGCTCACAGACAGGACCCAAGAAGTCAGAATCAGTAAGATCACCTCCACCAAGAGACAGCTCACCAGTTGAGTAACCCAGTGCTCCATGCTAGGACCACTCCTGTATGGTATCTACTTCTCAGAAGTCACGGCTATTGTTCAATAAGTCTGACTCACCAAGTTTGCAGATGACTGTAAACTGGGAGCTTTGTAGAGTCCTTCTCAGTTCACCAACATCTTGCAAGAGGGTTTAACACAGAAAACTGACAGGTGGCAAAGCCATAGCCTAAAACTCAATGCCAAAAAAATGTATTATAATATCCTTTTCGAAATTGTCCAGCCAGTCAATTAGGCCATTGATAAAACACCCTTAAGAGATGACCCACTGGATAGGGATCTGTAAACACATGTAGACAGTAATCTGGCCTTCAGCCAAACTGTAACTAAGTAAGAAAATCATTCTATGTTGCCCAACTTACAGGTAAGGGTATGACATCCAGATGTAAGGAAGTTATAGTACCACTCTACTCAACCATTATTAGACCCATCAATGAGTACAATGTCCATTTTGGTAAGTACCTAACCAGACACTTGCAACAGTTGGAACGCCAACAAAGGTTTCTCACAAGGAGAATTTAGGGCATGAATACCCTGTCTTATACAGATTAGCTAAAGGCTCTGTCCCTGTCTTCAGTTTCCTACAGGCTGCTGAGAGGGGATCTTTTGCCTGGCTTACATGTCTACTTCAAGACACAACCCTAATATTACATGTACAAAACAAACAGCACTAGAAACACTATATCCAGAGATCGGACAATCGCTTATGACATAAATAGAACATGTTGGATAAACAGATATGTTTCCTGAAGAACCCTTGCATATGGAATAAGCTACCCATTCATTTAAAGCAGAGTTCTTCCCTAACCCTATTCAAATGATACCTTTATAAGTGAACAGGAAATCGTAAACTTACCCCAGGTCTGGCCCCCAAATCCCTTATGGATAGAGGCCATCAATAAGAAAAGTATTACCCTAACATTCCCCCACAAAATCCCTGCGTTACTCCCCTGCTGATATTCCCCCTCTTGATATAAATGCCCATGATACTTAGAGACAAAATGGGTTTGGGGTGCGTGGATAGGCTTGTAAGGGTCCAAGTGGTCATTAGCCTAGTAACAACCTATGAACCTATAAAGCACTATAAGGAGTTCGAGGTTCCAAAGGGAGATGTATGAAAGAAAGAAAATGATTGAAAACCTCAAGCAAACAAATAAACAAAGTGAAAAGAAAAATATGTGTCAGATAAGACTATGCAAAAATGAGGGACCAAGGTACCAATCCAGCTCTTGATTTGTCCATTTTCTTGGGAACTGACTGAAATAGAGCTATCCAGCAAAAAGCAATATCTGAGGAAAACACGCCTCTCAACTTTTGAGACCTTGGGTTTGCTGTGGTGGGATTTTGCAGACCACTCTCTCTCCCACCTCAAGGCTTGCGTGAGGGGTGGGGGGACTCATGACATTATGTGATTAAACCTCAGAAATACTCTGCTGTTTTTACATAACCATGAAGTGGCTAATAGAAGAGGGTGTGTAAATTATGAGAAATATATTTTTTCTAGATATAGGCAAGAAAATCTTAGTAATCAACAGAAAGCAGCTGTTTTCAGAACTGAGAATGGCCACTGAGGATTAGCAAGACAGATTCCTAGTTTTCAAGTCTCGATGAGGCTTCGGGAAGTATCTTCAAGGAGTTGCTGTACATATGAAAGGAGAATTTGGGAATACCCTCTTAGTTTGCGAGCAAGTATTGCCAGCCTGGGAAAAGGCCAGTCTACACTATAAGAGAAGACTGAAGCCTGGGAAAAACTCAAAATGATGTTACTTAAGAAGTGTGAAACCTGGTGAAAGACAGAAAGGTGGTGTCTAGGGAAAGACTGCTAAAGAAAAAGGTATAGTACATGGTTTAATCTGGTAAGAGCAGCAGGGTATACTAGCCAAAAAGGGCTGCATTTTTACTAAAACTGCAAGTCATTCCTTTCTGTTTTATCTTTATTCTGCTGACTAAAGCATTTTTTTTATTTTACTGTCTTAAATACAGAGCAAAGCTCATTATATATTGGTTAAAGTAAAACTCATGTGTCTCATGTCATGGAATGCTTTCTGTAAGGTCAAAAACCTTTTGTCTATGAGCATTTAAGACAATTATATTTTTTCTGTGATGACAGAGGCAATGAAAGCAACTGGATAGCAGGGAACTCTTTTAAATCAATAGCAATGCTTTTTGATGATAATACAACAGTAAAATTAGTCATCGATAAACTAAGAGTAGGCTCATGGAAACATCCTTTGATGCACTAGTTTGGAGGGAGTTTGTTAATGAGGCAGAGTTCACTACCATTGATGGGAACACAACACAGGCATTTTTTACACTTGTTAGACTACATCCTATGACAAGGAATTAACTCCCTTAGTCTCTGCTTCTTTCCACAGAGCTAAGAACTGAAAGCTGATCATCAAGATGAAGGTGATGATAGTGGTTTCTGATGATCTAGAGCTGGATTTTTTACCCCCTTTTGGGGACACAAACCAGACCACTACAATGTCTGTATATGGCATGGACTTGATCTAAATGTTATCAGTAATATATCAGTAGTATATATTTAAAGTAATTATTTATAACAGATACAGAAGACTACACAGTCCCAGTGTGTCCCTAGAACTTGTTACCAGTTTTCACCAAATTAGGATATGACTTGAGCCATCATAGTCCTTCAAGGATCTTGTTGTCATAAAGAAATCAAGCATCAGATGAGGGCTGTAGAAGATAATCAGAGTCTTCCTGAATCCAGAAGTACTACAGAAAGGAGAGTCATGCTACTGCAGATGGAAGTGTTAGATCTGATTAGGATAAAGCACTTCTAATCCATACTAAAACAAAATATATTTTAATCTGCAGTCCCCTAGGAAGTAGCCATCATCACTGTGATGCACAATGACCTTCAGAGTTGCCTCCCCTACTGTATTACCACAGAACATTTGAAAAATTGGGTTATACATGGCTATTCTTGAAGTGTGCTTCCTCCTCAAGTGTTTGATACAGGAAATTCATAGAAGACTAAATGATCTGAAAGGCCACTCTTATTAGAGATTTAAGAGGCAGATCTGATGATGGCAGCAAATATTTTTCTTATACTGTTCTCAAACATGGGAATAATTTCTTCTTTATACTCAGAGATTAACTAATGATGAGAATATTCTGAAAGCACGAAAAGTTGTTTACTTCATAACTTGACTCAGCTTATCAATATTACAGAAAACATTCTTAATCTATTATTTGCAAATATGTCAAACAGAATAATTAGTATAAAACAGCTATACCCTTTGGGCAGTTCAGATCATAAAGCATCTGAGTTTGTAGTAATTACACATTTATATTTAAAACATCTGGCCAAGATTATTTTTGATAAGACTACAATTTTTAAGTGTAATATAGCTTATTCACTCATTTGGGATGCTTTGAGTGCACATATCTTGCACATTTAGATAACTGCAGGCAAACTATAACAAGGAGACATGGGATCTATTCACCTCCTTGGTGGAACACATCTCATTTTAAATTATTAAGGAGAAAAATAGAAGAATCTCAGTATATGGAAAAGTTTTAAGAACATTACAGCAAAAAGAGTTTACAATTTAGCTAAGAGAAGATTGAGGAGCTCTCTATTGAAAGCAAAAGGCATGTATGAATTATATATTTTGTCCAATGTTTCACTAAAGACATTGTACTCATGTTAATAAAGGTAAAGGTGGTAAAAAAATGGAGTGGGCCCCATTACTATGAATAAAGAGGTAATGCATGGAGGGGTAGAACTGGCTGAGGTATTTAATAAATACTTTCTGGTGTTTGACTATCTGTGGTCGATTGCTGTGTAAGGGGTACTTTTGAAAATGTCATTCGTGTGTGTTCTTTTTTCACTTTGGATACTGTGAGAAATTTACTGGGCTGTATAAGACAGGACAGTCCAATAAGCCCTAATAACTTATTAGGATGTTTCTGGATTACTTATGCTATACAGTGTTACTTCATGGTTATGTTCCATCAAGCTGGAAAAGTGCAGATGAAGCACCTATTCACAAAGGTGGTTCAGTGGACAATATCTCCAATTACAGGCCAATCAGCCTATTGGTAGGCAAGAGTTTTGAGAGATGTTTATCTGTTCTGAATAATAATTTAAAGAGTTAATTGCTGGGTTTGCCTCAACATGGCTTCACACAGACCAGATCAACTTTCACTAACTTGCCCACCTTTCATGAGTCTGTTTATAAGACTTGGGTTAGGGATTAATTGTGGTTTACATCAATCTGTCAAAGGCATTTGATACTGTTCCACATAATAAAATCATTAATGCAATGTACAAACAGTGGCTAAACCCATATATTATTTGATGGATTTCTAACTGGCTTAGTGGGACAAAGCAAAAAGTTACAGTTAAGAACTATTCATCTAACTGGACTGATGTGCTTAAAGGAGTCCTACAGGGTTCAGTATTGGGCCCAGTGTTATTCAATATTGTCTTCTCTCTAATATCAAAATCTTCTTCCATTTGGATTGCAAAATACCAGATGATATCAAATTTAGATGTGTTGTGACTAGACAAATGGATATTAATACATTTAATGTGTACTCGAGTGAAGTAGCTCTCTGATTAAACCATAATGGGTTAAAAATGAATAAGGATAAATGTAGTGTTCTTTAATTGTGAGTCAGTGTGAAACTAGGATCCACAAATGTATTTAATTTATTTGAATATAAGGATTTGGGCATCCAAGTTCGTAATAATCTCAGATTTAGATTTTAGGTCCAAGTTCAAAACTAATTTGCTTAAAGTTATAGGATTATTTTTTAAAAAACTTTTTTAAAATAACACAAAACTATTCAAAAAATGATTACATATGTTCACCCTATCATTGAATATAATATTTTGTTTTGTACGTACAGCAAAGGAGATTTATTAATTTTAGAAGGAATTCATAGGAATTTTTGAGGTGAAAAATTTTTTTATTTTTTTATATTAGTTATAGGTTTTTGTGGAGTAAAATGTGTTTCGTCTATTGCAATTTAAGGAATGAGAAGCTCTGCTTATTATTACAGATTGAGCTTATAAATTCCATTCAATCCACTAGGGGAGTTAACTATTCTTTTAAAATTGGTAAGTGCAGAACTGTCACCAGACCTAAATTACTATCACACTCTATAGTATATCTTTGGTATAGATTTCCTCTGTTTATCTGACACTCGATATGACTCTCAATACTTATTTTAACAACATCTTGATCATTGCATGGTTACTACAGCTTTCACATTCACATTGGAGTCTGCATTCTGATTGGCTTTTGTCGCAATGCAGTTATTTTCAAACTATTGAACTGTATTGCAGTCAAAAATGCTATACAAACTGTAAATAAAACAATTTACAGTGACCTTCCTAAAAATCTGAAAAATAGGGCAATCCTTTCATCAGTTTGCACCATTCTACTGATAAATTAATTTCATCAGCAATGAAGTGTTTTGCTATGATTATGTTTTATGAGCAGTGTACTTTTCCAGTCTTTTCTGTGCTAGACACTGCTGAAATGTTTATAGCTATTAAATAACTATGTAACTATTTGCACCAAATCTATGTATGGTGGGGTGGGGGCACCAGTGAGCCTGTTAAAGATGGAGGTATAGATCAGCATCTCCATGTTATATTTAAGGGAAAGTTTAGAGATGTTTACAGCACATGTTATGTGGTTCAAGTAATGAGAGGAGGAAAAAGAAATACACATGAATGTGAATTGCCAGTTTAGTAGCGTGTTATAAGAATGGCTGTTTTGGATAAGAAAACTAAACTACATACTGGCCAAGTTGGACTCCAGAGTCTTGGGGCATGAAATATCATGGCTAATGATCAGAGCAGGAGTCACTTCTCTGGCAAGGAATAAAAGGAAGCTGGAAAACTAAGCTGTTGGAAGCCTAAGCTGAGTTCCAAGCAGAAGAACTGCAGCAGATCAAGATAGAAGGGCTGTAAGATATGGAAACTCGTGCAAGGCAAGATAATGTGGGAGTGACTGGACTGCGGTTGGGAATGGATGAGAAACATTGCATTTCATGGAGGGTTGGCTGGTAGGCTTGCTGCAGCAAAGACAAGAAGCAAGTTGCATAGATGCTCAGCTTGACAGAGACCATAGAATGAGAAGAAGATCAGGAGAGGAATGTAAGCGCTGCCATATTTTAACTAAGTGGCACTGTTACAGGGTGTGGGAGCAACAAATAAAAGCAGTCACTATACAGAGAGGGTAAACAGAGGGTTAGCATAGTAGAAGACTTTCCTGTGTCCTAATATAAGCAGAGAGTGAGGCTGCAGCTTGCACTGGTAAATTTAAGAAGGGAAAGGGTGCCAGTAAAAGTGTTTTACCTGCACCAGTTAAAAATACTGTGGAAAGGCATGATGAATCTGGCAAACAAAGCTAGGGAAGCAGTGAAGCTTTACAGAGAGATGAGAAATGGATTTTGGTAGAGAGATGAAGGAGAGAAAGCATAAATAGAGGTGTAAGACTAAGAAAAGAATGGGTGTCTATTGCAGAGAGAAATGTAGGTAGTGGGTCTGTGTATTATCAGAGTGCCAGAGAAGCTAGAAGGCATAGCACATAGGTAAGGATAGGGGAATGTTTGATACCTAAAGGGCCAATATGAATTTAAGACAAGGTAAAGATGAGGGGGGTGAGAGACAAATCCTTGCTCAAGGTTGTGGAAGGAAGTAGATTGCAATGGAAGAATTTAAAAGTTTCTCCAGTCTCAGGTGCAGACAAGAGCAGAAAAATGGATGCAGCATGTGAAAAAGCCATTGGGAGAAGAGGCAGCATACTAGAGTGAGAAATGATGAAAACATGAGTGATTGTCAAATGGGTTTAAAGTAAACTGTAGTGGCTGAGAGATAAGTAATGCAGACAACATTCCAGCATCCAGAAGTATTGTGAGGGCAGGAAATGAGGCTGTTAGAATTATTAGTGAAAGCTAAAAGCAGTTTTCTTTCTTTTCTTCTCTGTACTACTGTGCTGGGACATTTGGAGGGTGAGTGAAGGATGGGTGTATTGCTACCATATTGTAAATGTAATCTGGAAGATTTAAAGTAGAAAGGTCATTGCACAAGAAAGATAGTGGTGGTAAGACAAACTGAAAAATGTGTAAGATGGACCTTGGAATAGCGAGTTGTAATGATAAGGTTATATTTTCTTATTTTTTTAGTGAGATATGTTATAAGGCTTAAATGTAAGTCTATAAAACTGTTTGCTGATGTTTAATTTGGGCAACTGCAATATGTTTTATGGAGTCTTTGGTGAAATCTGATGGGAATTACCTCCTTAGAGTAAGCCAAAAAATGGGAGGGAAGATGCAAAATGGACACTAGCCCATAAAGATTACTGAAGGGAGCTAAGAAGGACAAAATGTTTCTTTTCTTTTTTTTCCAAGTAAAATTGTATTGCATTCACTTACACAACATTTTTATATAGATTAGCAATACTCCTTATTTAAAATGTTTTGTCAGATTTGTGAAAATATTATATCACTGATGCTGAGAAAATGCCTAAAAACATAATTCGGGAAGGATGTAATTGTGTGCATTCATTCAAAGGGAATAGTTGCAAAGACAATGCGTGTGATGGCATATTAATTTCAATAGTCTTTTACTAAACTGAAACACGATAGGATTATGCTGTGAGCTGAAGAAACGCAATAGACCTGTAATGGTTCTTGCCAAATATTATTTATACACATATGCCTGTTGTTAATATATTATAAAATGTATTTTTATTTGAAAGCAAATTATACTTTATTTTTTATTTTTATTTACATAGCAAATCATTCTCCAGTATACAAGTACCAATCCACATGTACCATGGCAAATATGTGGGTGGGGGAGTGCATAGATTATCAGGATAGTACAAAGTTGGCACAATGATGAGTTTCATCTGCGGAGAGAGTGTAGAAGGAAAGATGAGTAAGATGGCATCCTAACAACAGGGAAGAGGCAAGGAAAGTTTAACTTAATGGAAGGAGAGTATGAGAGGATCTGGGGGCCCAAAGCTCCATAGAAACAGAAAAGACTTACAAGGTACTTGGTGTTTTGAATGCAATTTGAAATGTGAATATGTCTATGAGGGGATATCGAATATAGGGTAGGTGTAGGACTAGATAGGACTGGTGGGGGTCATGAAACTCCCATTGTTATGGTGATGGTTGATGATGCTGCAGGTTTTCCACTGTTGGGAGAACATTGATGGGGCATGTGCTTCTTCCCAAATACCTTGAGAACTAATGAGGGGAAGAGGGAGTCTGCTAATTATGTGGAATGTGGAAAGTGTTAACATTCCATTTGAAAGGGAATAGATTCTAGCAAGCTCACTGCGAGATATGATAGGTTTAGCTGTAATGCTGGAGATGAAACTCTAGCCAAAAAAGTAGGGAAGATGCAGAAGAGATGGTTTAAATGTGTGTATGCGTGTATGTGTTGGGGGGGTCCAGTGTGAAAGGGTACTGGAAGTGTAAGAGAGAAGAGTAGGAATTCTGATGAAAAATTGGATGGAGTTGAACATTACACAAGTGGAGAAAGATGACCAGAATAGTTTGATGATAATCAGTATAAACAGAGAGGGTAAGGGTCTGGTATTGGTCTCATTTTATTGTAAAGATGATGAATTGGTCTCTAATGAATGAAAAATGAGATTGGCAAGGTGAGACAAGTGAAAAGCAAATATACAACTTGAGGACAATTTTGTGTTTTCTTAGAACAGGGAATGGGTAAATTGTATAAAAAGACTGATGTCCATCAGCATTGCTAGAAGGTAGGGGGTGGTTAATGGCAGAACAAGAGTTAGAAGCTGTGTGGAGAAGAAGGAAAGGAAGAGAACCAGGCTTTACATTTTCAACAGATGACTATAAACTAACTAATAAATTAAATGTGGGCTCAGTGGACATAGAAACAATGGCAGAGGTGACTAATAATATCAGTATTGGACCATGTACTGTAATGGAATAGGAAGGAGAGGAGTCAGGCGAGTAAAAGTAGAAGGTTGAATCCTAGGAAATGGAGAGAAGATGAGAGAGTAAGATAACTGAAGGATATGATTAGAAAAGTGGTAGACATAAATAAGTGGGGAGAGAGAATTTTGGAGGAGGAAGGAATTGACTGTATAAAGGCAGCATGGAGAGGTATAATTATGAGGGTTTGGGGGGAAGAGTAAGGAGGCTGCAGAGCAGCAAGGTAGAAAGACTGGAGATGAACTAAAATGGTTTCAGAGAGATAATAGTAGAGAACTGGAGGAGGAGAGAAGGGCAAAGATAACAGGACTGAAAGATGCCTGAATGAGTTAGAGGAGAGGCAAGTCTTTGTAAAGCAGGCAGGAAAGGAGGCAACATGGTGGCCTATAGGAAAGGAAGATATGTCAAATTTGGACTGGAAACTGAAGGACCAAAAGAAGAAAGCTTGAATCAGCAGTATAAAAACAACAGGGGTGTGTCATTACTGCATGATAAAGAGATACTAGAAGTGTACAGGGTCCTCTGTAGGAGTTGAGCAAGGAGGTGCAGATAAAAGGTACTTGTTTCAGACAGCAGATAGTATGTAAGAGAAGAAAATGAGGCTGCATAAAGAAGAGTGTGTGAGAAAAGTGTTAAGGATCATTAGGCACTTGAACCATAGAAAAGCCGGAAGGCCTGATTGGTACCCTGTAGAGTTTTAGGCATGCAGTTGTAGATACGGTAGATTCTGTGGTGGCTCCTGTCAATGATATACTGAACAATGAGAGCATTCCAGCATCCACAACAGAGACCACTGTGATTGCTATTCCCAAAAGGAAGAGGACACAGGACACAGGTAATTTCAGTTCAACCTCACTGTGCAACAGAGATGGAAAAAAATAGTGAGGATTCTCATGTCTGGAAGAGAAAGCTTTTTTTTTACCAAGAATTATTAAGGAATAACAAGTTGGATTTGTAAAGAGAAAATCCATCACTGATCACTGGAGTTTATTAAACTTTATGAAATTGTCTGAGCCAGAATGAAATGAGCAAACTGAACTGATGGACATTCTAGACATTCAGAAAGCAACTGACCCCATTAATTGTGAGGTCCTGATAAGACCAGGGAAGTTGTTGCAAGGAGTAAAGGCTTTATGTACATCTCCACTAATAATTACTACACTGAACGGGGTCTTATCAGAAGACACAGATTTAGAAAGGGAGAACCAGCCAATGGTGTCCCTTATCAATGTGCCTATTTTTCCTAGTAATAGAAATTCTGGTCAATACATGAGGGAGTTGTTAGAAATGAGAGCTGTTTGACATGTTCAGAATGTAGTTGGAACTACAGTTCTCCCTAAAAATGTCCATGATGATAAGACATGGAAGTGGAAACTACAGAGAGAGATGGGAGTTCAGGTGGGGTTAATGATATGTGTGGGTAAAGTTATAACTCTGTATTACAGGAGATAGACATGCCATACTAAGGAGGTAGTGAATAGAGTGAGATGTTTGTTGAATAAATAGCTATACAGCATGAGATTACTGGGATGAACAGCACGGACTGTGACTGTGAGGATGATGGTCTTGCCATTAGTGTTGTACTTGCATCAACATATGGATTTCAGCCCTCAGGACAGGTGGTTTGTCAATGTAAAAAATACACAGCAGAGTTGTATGAAACGTTGGCCATGGGAGGATAAGGAAGCTGAAACTTGGAACATCAAAAGGGGTTAGATGGTTGGGAAATGCTAAATTTTAGAAGTCATGCATTGGCAATAAACATGAAAGAAAGGATATTAGAAATATGAACCAAAAAGAAAAGGGATTGCTAGGGGAGATTTAATGCAAGAGGGCAAATGGGAGGAAGGTGAGGGAGAGATGCAGAAGTTAAGCTGAGTTGAGGTGCTCAGGTAACACTGTCTGTTCACTAGTTACCAGCCATAGTTTATCATGATTACTGTATCAGCTGCATAATTTATAGAGACCAGACTAAAATTCAGCCCTTTCAGCTATTAGCACTACCTGTCACTATTTTATTTCATTTGTACAGATGTACAAATGATGGGACAAAGCTGCCATTTTTTTAATTTCTTAACTTGAAAACAAAAGGAGCTATACTTAGGTCAGATGACTTTGGGAACAACTAATCATAGTTCAGGTTACCCTAAGGATGAAAATCATCATTCCAAGGCAAACTGTCACTGGCTGGTTCTCTAGCATAGCTGTCACCTTGGCTTTAGAGAGTGTGGGAGTACAATGATTAAGTATTCAAACACCGTGTCTCTTTAGTACTGAACTATGTGCTGAGGTGTGACATTTGATGGTACCTCTGTCCTCCATTAGACCACTGATCAATCAATTCTGCCTGTATAATAATGAGATATGAAATCATGTCTTGTGGGATAGTTGTAGTAATAAAGGCCTCACTGAAGAAAAATCACATTAGAAGTATATACGTATAACATGCATAGGAGTACATTTATCCTTTGTTCAGAATACAATATGTTTGGTAATAGATATTTTCAACCTTTAGATAATGCAAAAATCATTAGAGGTACTTATTAAGAGGATGGACCAAATAATCAGTTCTGTCATGCCCATATTATTAATTGTAAAGTTAGTTGCCTGAAAACAGGAAATGTCTTGAGTTTGGAGATGTTATGTTTGTTGATTGTGGTGACTTTATATAAGCATTACTGCTTGAGAAGTTGTTGGTTACTGTGTGGTGTTTATGCATGACATGGAATGAGGCCAAGGCTATCTGTCCTTCCATATCCAGTTGTGCAGTTATCACACACACAGACATCTAACCCCTAGGTGCCACAGCGTGCTTATGAAATGGATGTTTATATTATTAATCTGTAAAATGCTTTGCAAGTTGCATTATTATTATATGAACACAAATGATTTGCATTTTGTAACTAAAATATTACCACATAAAATCACTTCATAAAACAAGAAAATGTAAAAGGTATATTCACACTGTCAGTAAAAATCGTAAAGCATAAAAGGTTTATATTATGGTTTTGTATTCTGTTTCAATTAGAAAAAATATAAAGGCAGTAGTTAATGACATGCTCTACTTTTTTATCAGTAGTGTGAAGATGAAAAATGATTTTCTTAATGTAATAAAAGTAGTAAAGTAAATTCATAATTTGTACAAATTCAGTTTTTGTTAATATTCTTTGTGGAGAGGTGCTCATTTGGATATTAAGATATCCTCAGCAACTGTGAATCTGTTTACCAGCACAGACTGCTTTTTTTTATTTATTTTTTTTTTACACAGGGTGGAGAAGGAAAAGTTATCTCTGTATGTGTTAAGAATTTTTATTGCTGCTTTACAATGGATATCTAAGTAGTTAGTCATGCAATTATGGGAGGTAAAATGAAATAGTGCAGTCAGTAGCAATATGGAGCGATGAGGCAATTTAGAGATGCATGTAATTTGACCGTGCTACTAGCAAAATAGAGCAGTATGCATCCTATGCAAATGACTGCATAATGGCATACAAACGAGTGGTGACATACTAATGAGAGCTATTGCCTATGCAAATGATGAAATCAAAAATGAAGATGCAATTCAGAAACATAAAATTAGTGCAGTGAACAATGGTAATCATCTATTCTAAACACCAGTATTTTCCAGTGTACAGAGCTATAGTTGGATTATGATTCTAGGATTAGCATCAGTGTTAGCACAGCAGCATGTCCTAGTGGCTGCCTTCACAGCTAATGTCCATGATATTGAGCACCATCACCCTGCACATTGCAGATGGGTCTGCCAGTACCATCTCCTCCACAACCAGGGGATTAACTGTTACTGTGTGGGCACAGACACCATATGGAAGTTAGTAGACATGTGCTACCCTCACATAGAATTATGGATGATGTCTATAATTCTATGTGAGGGTAGCACATGTCTGCTAACTCCCAGATGGATTAGTGGGAAATTGCTGTAGTTATGGTGTGTAGGGTCCTGGGTTCGAGACTGGCAAGGGCTGATTATTTGCCATTCTAAAGGGATCCAGTATCTGTCTGCCTGGGATGACATGGTCGACAGACCAGGATGCTTTGCCAGAGATGGCCTGCACCTGTCACCTCTGGGATTCCGGATACTGGCTAAGGATCTTGCCGCCCCTATAGTGCCTTTTTTAGGCAAGGTTCAAATGACAAATTTACCACCATAACAGGAACAGGCAAGCAAAAACTGAGGGTGATACTACTCAATGCTAGAAGTCTAAATCTCAAAATGTACTCACTCGAGGCACTCCTTAAAATGGAGAACATCGATATCTGTGCAGTGACTGAGACCTGGTTCAAGGCTCCAGAGAGCACCCCTGCACTACCAGGTTATAACTCATACCACACTTTTTGGTCATGTAACCTGGACCGGAACACCAAAGGCAGAGGTGTGTCCATATTCATTAAGGATATCCACACCTCCAGGCTAGTTGCTCAGCATAATGCAACCAAGGTTATCCAAGTGCAACTAACTTTGGGCAAAACTGCAATCCAAATTGTAGCTTGCTACAGAATCACCCACCATGCCCCAGGATTCCCACTCCTCTTTTTTTGATGTACTGGAAAATATTAGGGTTCAACCAAACACCCTAATAATGGGCGATTTCAACTATCCCACCATTAACTGGGAAAACTACTCATGTACCAACTCCTTCGTTCAACGCTTTCTAGAATTCATAAACTCCAATGCCCTGGATCAACTTATCCACACCCGCACCAGAGGTAACAATATCCTAGACCTAGTCATTACCAACATGAGTGACCAGTGTTCCACACCTGAAGTCAATGCCTCATTGGTCCGATCTGACCATAAGCTAATTACCCTTGATATTTACATCCTGCCCCCACCCCCTATTAAAGAAACCATGGTAAAAAATTTCTCCAAAGCCAACTTCATGCTTCTTAAGACAGAAGTGGTGAACTTCATGACACCCATGCAGATGGACAATACAGTTACAAATACTGAATCCTACACAATTGCACTTTATAAGCACTTACATGAGTGCATGGATCGTGCTATCCCAAACAGAACCAATGCTATCCTCCAAAAAAAGGAAGCCAATCTGGTGGTCCCCTGCTATAAACAAACTGTACAACAAAAGGAAGAAACTGTTGCAAAAGAGAGTAAAATCCCATGAGTGGAGGAGCTCCCTGGTCAGCCTCAGTAAGAAGCTGCGATCCCTGATAAAATCCTCCAAAGCTAGTTACGAAAACAAAATTGCCACTGATTCTAAAGACAGCCACAAAGCATTCTATAGCTATGTCAAGAATTTCAATGGCAACACTCAGATCTGCTCTGAGTTACAGCACAATGGCACTAAATATACAGACCCAACTGATATTGCCAACATCCTGGCAGATAGGTTCAGTGCTAACGTTACCCCCACTCACCCCCTAAAGAGCCCATCTCTATACCGGAAGAATACAAATTTCCTGTAATCACAGCTGCACAGGTAAAAAACACACTCTCCAAAGCCAAGAACACAGCATCCATGGGACCAGACAACATCACAGGCTGCGTTCTACATGAACTACAGAATGAACTAGCAACCCACCTAAGTACCATGTTCAATCATAGCCTCACCTCAGGCTTTGTGCCTGCTGAATGGCAAACAGCGATGGTTATCCCACTCCACAAGGGGGGAGCCACCACGGACCCCGGGAACTACTGCCCCATTAGCCTGACGAGCCTGGTCTGCAAGGCCATGGAACGTATCATCATGGAACTTATAAACAAAGACATTGGTAATCTCCAAACTCTGGACCCCACCCAGTTTGCATTTGTAAAAGGCAGATCATGTCTCCTAAACCTGATAGACTTCTTTGAAGCAGTCACCAAAGCTGTAGACAAGGGTAAGGTGGTTCACACAGACTATCTAGATCTTGCCAAGGCTTTCAACACCATCCCCCACTCTGGAATTATTGATAAACTCACTAAACTAGGTATAAATCCCTATGTCACAAGATGGGTTGCCAACTGGCTCACTGACAGAACCCACACTGTGAAAGTAGCAGACTCCAAATCCGACTTCAGACCAGTGACAAGTGGAGTACCACAGGGTTCAGTCCTGGGTCCTCTCCTGTTTGGTATCTACTTCTCTGAAGTACAGGCTAACACAGAAGGTCTTTGGCTAATGAAGTTCGCAGATGACTGCAAACTAGGAGCCATAATCGAAACTCCTAATGATGTGGACATCCTACCAAAGGGCCTCACTGAGACAGATGCCTGGTGTCAAAGCCATGGCCTCAAGCTCAATGTCAAAAAGTGCATTGTCATTCCCTTTGGTAAAAGCTCTGTACCCAAGAACTACAACATAGGTGGTAGTATACTTAACACCAAAAGTGTGATAAGAGACCCTGGGACACAGGTGGACAGTAGTCTCTCCTTTGATAATCACATCACCACAGTAGTCAGGAAATCCTTCTACGTGGCACACCTCATCACAAAAGGTTTCTCATCCAGAAAAAAAGAGGTCATTGTTCCCCTCTACTCATCACTCATTAGACCCATTATAGAGTACAATGCCCCTTTTGGTATGTACCTCACAAGACATCTACAACAACTGGAAAGGCCACAGAAATACCTCACAAAGAGGATTACTGGCCTCAAACAGATGCCCGACGCAGACCGTCTCAAAAAACTCCAGCTTTACTCCATCGCATATCGCCTACTCAGAGGTGATCTCTGCCTAACATACAAAGCTATGTCAAACCCAGAGCTGTTGGACATGCTCCACTTAAATAAATCCCAATCCCTCCAAGCTTCATGCTCTAGGGACCTAAACCTTGTCACCACAATAAACAGAACATGCCAGAGGGATAGATTCCTGTCCCAGAGACTTCCCATACTCTGGAATAAACTACCTATCTATATCAACTGGTAAAAAATTGACCAGACTGAATTCCCAAACACGAAGTGCTTTAATGGACCGGCCACAAAATAATTTCACAACGTTTAATACAAAAAAACACACATAATTCTACTAAGCGCTTTCACCTGTAAAATAAAAACTGGGCTTCTTCAGAGTAGAACCGTTTCCAGTAACACAGACGTTTTATAAATGTGAGTCATGCACACACCTCCATCCTCAACTAATCACGACCATCAACGATCGTGAATACTCACACAACTCATAATGCGCATCTAAACCCCTGGGAATTAATGACCATATTTTAATTTCTAGCATTCTAAAATTAAGATCTTATTGCATTTAAGTAATTTTATTAACTAATTTATACATTTATTTAATACCATATACATAGACTGTTACAACCGAGGATGAGGAGGTTATGTTATTTTATTTTACTTTACTATATTACACAACACTGTATTTTAGGTATACAGGGTTTTTTTCTGTTATACATCATAATGTATTACAACTGTTTTAATTTATTTATATATTAATGTATTTGAAGTCAGTAGGTTTAGAATATTTGACTAGTTTTAAACAATGTTTATTTAATGTTTGTAGTTTAATCAGTGTAATTTGTATGCGCATTATGAGTTGTGTGAGTATTCACGATCGTTGATGATCGTGATTGGTTGAGGATGGAGGTGTGTGCATGACTCACATTTTCAAAAGGTCTGTGGTACTGGAAATGGTTCTACTCTGAAGAAGCCCGGTTTTTATTTTACGGGTGAAAGCACTTAGTAGAATTATGTGTGGTTTTTTGTATTAAACGTGAAATTATTTTGTGGCCGGTCCAGTAAAGCACTTTGTGTTTGGGAATTCAGTCTGGTCAATTTTTTACCAGTTGGAAGTGTTCAGTTTATTGGCGTGGTACTTATCTATATCAAACAAAGCTCCTCATTAGCACTCTTCAAGAAAAATCTTGATGACTGGATGGGAAATAGGAAATTCACCCCAGGGATCACCTCTGTGGCTCTGCTCAACAGTGGCACAGGAAAATAATTTTCTTGGGTGGCAAAAGCCAGGGTACCTTTTTGGCTGGGCTTGTATAGGCCCCAGGGCCGACAGCCTAGTACCTACCTATGAACCTATGTGTGGAATGCATATCCCAGTGGATGGGGGTTGGTATAATAGTTAAAGTGTTACCCTCACAGACTCAATGTACAGGGTTTGATTCTCACCTTTGAAAGGGGAAATTGGCTTGGCTTAAAATTGCAGACAATGGCAGCTAGTCTAGTATTTACCTATGAACCTATGAGCATGTAGGCTTCAGTAGAAGTAATCATCCTTGCTAAAGGGATTTTTACGCATCCAGCAGGTTGTGACATGTTAAGACATTTCCAGGCATTAGTTTCATCAAACCTACACCAGCTCCTTGATGTGAAGCTGCAACATGTAGAGGAACGTATTTGGAGAGAACCACCACTATGTGGGCATTCTACAGCATAGCTCATTTCCCTGTCTGCACCTACACTGCCATTAAGACCCCATCTGCTCCACATGGCATCTAGTATACCAATAGGAATGTGTCCCAGTCCATCAACTGCCAGGTGGTTTACAATGTACAGGATATCATATGCACACAATCCAAGCAGTTCCCATGATTTGCATATCTGGCACGTGTGATCTACAGCAGTTTTTCATGCATGGTGACTTTCCATGGAGTCATTAAGTTGGTAGGTGAACACATTACCAGCCTCACAGTTCAGGATATGTGGTTCGCGTGGACATAAGCAGCAGACCACTCACCATGGTATCCATTGTTGTGTATTGCAGGTGTTGCAGGATATGCCTTCTAACCATGGCTGATGACCTTATATATAGCCCTTAGACCATGGCAGTTGCAAATACAGATCATCATACATGTATTTAGACTGAAGAAGGATTGGTTCTGCAGCTTGGACACATCTGCTGGCACACAGCAGCATGAATTAGAGACCTCCACTAAGAAACTCATTGTCCATGCCATGCTATTCAATATGGCGCTGTAAGGGCAGCTTCATGTGGGAACATTGTACTACCATCAGACAGACCTGTGGCAGCAGTGGAAGTGGAGTCAGTTGAGGAGTAATGGAAGGAATCAGCTGCAATAGTGATGATGCTAGGAAGAAGTAGTTGAAATATATAGCTGCACTGGCAAAGTGTCATCTGATCAACTATGGGCCATGACATGAAAGCACATGCTGTAATGTATGTAGAAGACATATCCCCAGTAATATGTCTTGAGGTCTTTGTGCATATGGTGCACTGTTTCCCCCCACCACAGCAGAACACTAACGTGTCATGCCCATGTCCTCTGTTCTTTGTCATGTTGAGACCCCCTGTGACAGCCACGCTACCCAAGGCCAGTAATCAAGGAGCCTCAATCCTCACCACTGACATTGGATTTATACAGTATTTTTCAGATGCAGCTCTCTGCATCAAGCACAATTTCCCCAACAGCACACAGGGAACATGCTCCAGACCTGGGACTGGACTCTCTGTCTCTCCAGATCCCAAACAAGACTCACTTTGGAGCACTGTGTCCCAGTTCCAAGTAGCTGACCCACCCACACCTAGGTATTTGATTTTCACACAAATACATTCTGGGAAAGGCTGGAACAGATTTACTAGCTGTACCCCTTCTGCCCAAACTAGAAGGTAACCTCACTGCCACCAGCCAGCTACTCTCAAGCTCTTACTAGGATATCCAATTATACTGAGGAAAATCAATACTAATATAAATGGTAGAGTGTAACCAACCAGCCAGGCTTTTCGGAGTGTCCAAGGTGTCAAAAAATAAGCACAAGTACTCTAAAGATATTAAAAGTATGCTCTAAAAGACCAGCCACATTGAAAGATATAAAACTATTTAAAATAAATAATAAAGTAGAAAACATGAGAATACTAAGTGTCTAAGTACAATAAACACCAGAGTTTCAATCACAGGAGAAATAAAAATAAAACAGTTGGACAGATTCAAACAGATGCAGGAAAACATTACTTATCTAATCTCACTGTATTTCCTGACTGTCTAAAGAATAACTGTTCCCTAGCTAACTTAGTACAGCAAGGCAAGATTAGATGCTGAGATGCTTACTTACACAAGGCAAGGTGATGGGCTTCCAACTAACTGAACTAAACTCAACCAACTGACTGTGATAACTGACAAAGATCTTTTATATCAGGTTCCAAAGAAAAGAAAACAAAACAAACTGCTGTAAGAGTTCCATCCTCTCAGTGCTGGTTATAGAATGACATCACATTTGATCAGCTGACTCTGGTACAATACACATTCAGAGCTTTGCTAAATCTGTTGCAGTATTTGAAAATTATAGAACAATTTCAAAAACTTCTACTCTTCCATTCCAGAATTCTTTGTTTAAACATATACATTTAATCAGTTATAATAACACTGTTGATACATTTTTAACACAAGTATGTGTATAAGTCAATGTGATAGTCAAATGGCACAAAATGAATTACAAAACTCCAGCTATCTATGCTGGCATATGTTACACATGCACTGCCCCACTCTCCTGACACAGATAGCAATATCCCACATTGTCAAACCCCCAAACGAGTCCAATAATCTGTCAAACCCATGTGTTCTACTACTTGTCTGGGTAAACACTCCACAGGACAGTAACATGTCATGTCCCTGTGCTCCATTCCCTCTTAGAGTGAGCCTTCCCACCACTGTAGGACCAAAATCTATCATAGCTGTGTACACTGTTCACTGTGAGGGTGAGTCACCCTCCCTCTGCCCAAGCAGGATAGTCACCTGTCATACCCTTGTGCTGTGCTACCCCCACACATTCCTCTGCTCAGTATCTGTTCCTGTTATTCTATGCAGCCTTTGTGCTCCTTGCAGTCCAGAGGTCCATTATCAGCGGTCTTGTTTGCTGCCAGTATGCCTACATATGAGGAAGATACAAAATTCTGAACATGTAGGACCTTAAGTGAGCATGTTTTCAAAAATCCAGTGTCCTCATGTGACTACATGCAATCCTAAGAAGGTAGCTTCTCCCAATTGTCCCTTTATGCAAGAACTAAACTAGAAAGCTGCAGTTACTACGAGCCATCCAAGCCACATAATGACAAAAGTCACAACTCATAGGTTCATATTAGGCTATCTGCCCTAGGGCATTTATAAGCCTAGCCAGAGTGTGTTTGGCTTTCTCCACCCATTTTAAATTAATTTTGCTATCCCCTTTTTCGAGATTAGTATACTGTGCCTCTGTCTAACAGTGACACAGAAGTGATACCCGGGGTAAACCTACGATCTCCCATCCACTCATCAAGAATCCTCTTGAAGAGAGTCAATGAGGGACTCTGCCTAACCTGGACTGGGATTTCATTCCAGAGTGAAGGGAGCCTCTGGGTTATGAATCTGTCCCTCCAGCACGTCCTATTTATTTCAGTGCTGAGGTTCAAGTCTCTCGAGTGCGTAGCTTGATGGGATTTGGATTTTCTGAGGTGCAGCATGTCCATTAATTCAGGGTTGGGCATGGCTTTATACGTCAGGCACAGATCGCCTCTGAGCAGGTGGTATGCCACTGAGTAGAGCTGGAGTTTTTTTAACCGGGCAGCATATGGCATCTGTTTGAGCCCTTTGATCCTCTTGGTGAGGTACTTTTGGGGTCTTTCCAGTTGCTGCAGGTGTCTGGTAAGGTACATCCCAAAAGGGGCATTGTACTCAATTATGGGCCTGATGAGGGATGAGTAAAGAGGCACGATGACCTCCCCTGATCTAGATGTGAATCCCTTCATGATTAGGTGGGCTATATAAAATGTTCTTCTAACCACTTTGGCCATGTGGTTGTCAAATGAGAGATTGCTATCAACTTGGGTCCTCAGGTCCCTAATTACTTCTTCGGTACTTAATGGATTACCACCTATGTGGTAATTTGTGGGCACTTTGTTTTTGCCAAAGGGGATGACTATACACTTTTTGGTGTTTAGCTTGAGGCCATGGCTCTGGCACCAGTTGTCTGTTTCTATGAGGCCCTTTTGGAGGATGCTTGTGTCGGCTGGAGAGTCGATTATGGTGCCCAGTTTGCAGTCATCTGCAAACTTGGTCAGCCACAGTCCTTCCGTGTTGGCCTGTACCTCCGAGAAATATATACCGAACAAGAGAGGTCCCAGGACTGAGCCTTGTGGGACGCCACTTGTAACTGGTTTGGAGTCTGACATGGCTCCAGCAATTCTAACCATGTGGGTTCTGTCCTTGAGCCAGTTTGCAACCCATCTAGTGACATAGGGGTTTATATTTAAGCTGGTGAGCTTATCTATAATGCCCGAGTGGGGTATTGTATCGAAGGCTTTTGCGAGGTACAGGTAGGCTGTGTGGACCACCTTTCCCTCGTCAATGGCCTTGGTGACTGTTTCAAAGAAATCGTCCAGGTTTATGAGGCAGGATCTGCCCTTAACAAAGCCAAACTGGGTAGGATCCAGTGTCTGTAGGTCCCCAATATATTTATTTATGAGGTCCATGATGATCCTTTCCATAGCTTTGCAGACCAAGCTAATCAGGCTTATGGGGCGATAGTTTCCAGGATCCATTGAGGCACCACCTTTGTGGAGAGGGACCACTGTTGCTGTACGCCACTCTTTGGGTACATATCCTGTAGTCAGGCTGAGATTGAACAGTAGTTTTATGTTTGGGTTTAGCTCTTCTTGGAGTTCATGTAGGATGCAGCCCGGGACACCGTCTGGTCCCATTGATGCTGTGTTTTTTGCTTTGGAGAGGGCGGCTCTTACCTGAGCATCTGAGATGTCAGGGGGGCAGCACTCTGCTGGGATAGATATTTGCCCTTTTGGTGGGACGGGGGGAGAAGTTTGCGCTGAACCTGTCAGTTAGGATGTTGGCAATGTCTGTGGGTTCGGTGTATTTTTTTGTCATTTTGGACTAATTCTGAGCACATCTGGGAATTCCCACCCAGGTTCCTAACATAACTAAAGAAAGCCTTGTGATTATCCTTAGTGTCCTGTGCAATTTTTCTCTCGAAGCTGACCTTAGACGATTTTATGAGTGCCCGTAGTTTTTTGCTAATACTGATCAGTGATGCCTTCCCTTTTTGGGATTTTGCTCTATCATGTAGTAGCTTCCTCCTTCTATTGTATAGTTTGTTTATGGCTGGGGTCCACCAGACAGGATGTCTGCCTTTGGAGGATTGGGTCTTGGTTTTATTTGGGATTGCAAGATCCATGCATTCCTGAAGGTGTTCATAGAATACATTTATAAAGGATTCTGCAGTCTGGGCCATATTTTCCACAGGCCCGGGGGCTTTGAAGGATTCCATCTCGGTTTTGAGGAGTGTGAAATTTGCTTTAGAGAAGTTTTTCACTGTGGTTTTCTGGGCAGGGGGTGGGGTCGGGATGTGAATATCCAGTGAGATTAGTTTATGGTCTGCTCTTACCAGTGAGGGATACACTTCTGGTCTGGAGCATAGAGTCCCCATGTTGGTGATGACCAGGTCCAGTATGTTTTCCCCTCTTGTGGGAGTGGTAACAAGTTGTTCCATAGCATTTGAGTTTATAAATTCTAGGAACCTTTGGGCTAGGGTGTTGGTGCTAGAGTAATGCTCCCAGTCTATGTTTGGGTAGTTGAAGTCGCCCAATATAATGGTGTTTGGAGAGACCTTCATATTTTCCAGTGTTCTCAGGAAGGCCAAGTGGGGTTCCTGGGTTTGGGAGGGTGGTCTGTAGCAGGCTATAAACTGGAAGGCAGTTTTACCCACTGTTAGTTGCATATGGATAGTCTCTGATGCTTCGTGCTGTGCCACCAACCTGGAGGTGTGGGTATCTTTGATGAATATTGATACTCCCCCTCCTTTTGTGGTTCAGTCCAAGTTTTGGGGCTGAAAAGCATGGTATGAGGTATAACCTGGTAGTGCTGGGGTGCTCTCGAGCCTTGAACCAGGTTTCTGTTACTGCACAGATATCGATGTTCTCCATGCTAAGGAGAGTTTCGAGTGCATGCATCTTGAGGTTTAGACTTCTGGCATTGAGTAGCATTACTCTTAGTTTCTTATCCCTTGTGATACCTATGGAGGTGGGTTTGTCTTTTGAGCCTTGCCTAAAAAAGGCACTATGGGGGAAGCAAGAGCCTTTGCCAATATCCGAAAGCCCAGGGGTGACAGGTGCAAGCTGTCCCTAGCGAAGCATCGTGGTTTGTCGAGCATGTCATCCCAGGCTGACAGGCATTGGATGCCCTTTGAATGACACCAATACTTAAGCCAGTTGTTGAAATTGATCATATTGTCTTCATATTGTGGCATCATTCTTGGTGAGGGTAAGATGCTACTCAAGGTCAGGGTCATACCAGCCTGGGCTACATGCTCAGAGAGCTCCTCTATGTCTCTTTTCATGTAGTCCAGGGAGGTACGTCTCAGGTCATTCACACCAGCATGGACAATGACTGAGTCATATTTGAACTTGCCTTGGAGTGACCTGAGTGCTTGTGTTATGTGGCGGATCCTAGCGCCCGACAGGCAGCTCACCGTGACCTTCTCCTTGTTCAGCCTGGTGAGCAGGACATCAGTTTGCCTGACGATAGAGTCACCTATTACAAGTGTATCAGGTGTGTTGTTTAGCCTTAAGGGCTGTGACTGTTCAGCACACTGGCTTTGTGAGCTATGTGTTGCACGTGTTTTGTTTTGGGGTAGCGGTTGCTTGGGTGTCTGCTTTAGAGGTCTCTGCTGCTTAGGCAGATTTTTATTTAGAGCCTCCGAGTATGTGTTTGTGTGTTTATGTGTTTGGTTTGCTGTCATGGTAGGTCTATGTGAGACTGGAATTGTAGTGAGTGTGGTTTCCTTCTCCTCCTTACTGGTTACGCCAGTACTGAGTTGAGGGAGCTTAGCCTCTAGTTTGGCTATATGGTTGCTTCTCTCACATGTGCTGGAATTTGTTGGGAGGAGGAGAGGGTTGTCTGTGTACATGAGGCAGTTGTAACATTGCCTCAAGATTCCCAGATTCACCAGCTGGACCGGAGAGGAGATTGACAACTGACCTTTGGACATGCTAGAATAGTATTGGGAATTCCTTTATAATTGAAAAAAAGGGCCAATGGGGAACAAGGTACTCAAGGGGAGTTTGTGAGGGTGTAGTGCTTTTAATTTTTTAGTGCTGACTTAGTGAGCAAGTGCCAGGTAACTTAAATGCAATGTGTTACAGGTAACTTAAATGCAAAAATGACAAACAGTAACTTTCTTTCAAGGGAAACAAGGAAATAAGTACAGTAAGCAATGCAGATATCACTAGGGATCCACAGAAGTGCTGAAAAGCCAACAGGTGGACAGGTTAGTGGTTATGTCACTTTACTGAATTCAGCAATTATAACATGAAATCCACAGAGCTTTCTGTACCATTTTTTCATTATGCATTAGTTAAATCACCAGTTAGCTTAGTTGATAGTTTATAATCAAAGTGAGTCAGCAGTTTGTCCAGATACCTCTGTCAATTTAAATATTCAGAAGGCAGTTTCATATTGTTTTATCCACATTCACTTTCTAAGTGACTTTTTTGCTATTAAATCTCAGAGGAACTAATACAGTAATTTATTAGTCCAATCTAGCATCACAGTCATGTTATCAGCTGATACATGGAACACTATGTCCTGTCATGGGCTGGTGTCCCAAACAGAGGTGGCCCTCTGCCTTACACCTGCTGCATGCTGAGATAGGCTCTGACTTTCCTGTGACCCTGAACAGGATAAAACAAGTATCAGAGAATTAAGTTAAGAATGTGTGATTGAATGAACAATGGCAAACACATCAGTGTTTTAAATTTCTTTTCTGAAAAAAAAAGATATTTCTTTAGATTTACTGAAAGTCCACCTTCTGAACAACCCGGAAGACATGCTACCAAGATGGGAGGCACCTTTGTGGCTGACACCACTGACAGGCTGCTCTGCTTTTGATGGCCTGATTGTAGAGGCCAACCAGTCAGTCAATTCTGTCAGCCACAGCAGGAAGTGATCCATGGTTCCAAAGCAGAAAATCAGCTACTGGCATGACATGCACATGGAGAGTCACTTCATTTGTCAGGTGATCAAGTACTTCATTTGTCAGGTGATCAAGTGGAGCCCCTTATTTCCACTCTTAGAAGAGATGGCACCACCTCACTTCTGAGAGGTAGCCACAGACATCACCAGTGAGGCCTCCAGTTTGACTTCTGTAGGGTAACCTTTGTCCCCCTGCAGAGAAGCAGGCCAAGTGATCATTAGTGACCCAGTACCAGGTGAATTAGCTGCTGCAGGCCCATATGGCCACTGCCACTATGCATCCTGCACCACAGCTGGACATGCCCTGCCACCCTTGGTATATCATCCCTAATGTCTGCCTTCCACTAGTAGAGCAGTTTGGAATGGTGACTGCAGATTAGTATTGTCATGCATACAGTGCTTGCCAGACTGGGTGCTGCCCATGACATCACTCACTGCCCCAGCAAGCTGGTGCCAGCCATTAGCCTTGTATTAAGATCTTCACTTCCTGGATGCATATAATAAGCTTCTCAGTTTTCATGCATGAGCTCAGTGTACACATGTCCAATTTGCCTAGAGATGGCAGGCAATAAGCATGCGAGTACTGACTGGGTGTGATAGTCTTTCACAACACACTGGTTGTGATACAAAGCCAATGTCTCTAAACTACATAATTATCATACTTCATTATCTTAATTGACACACTACAAGGTCCATTGTTGCATGATAAAAATAGCAGTTGTCATAATGCAGTAGACGGAGTAAGGATCAATAAGTCAGGAATTGGAATTCAGTGCAGAAAACTTTGCACTGCAACACAGACATACTGAAAGAATATGAAATACCTGGTAATGGACCAAAATAGTCAATGAGCTCCCATGGTACACAGCAACAAGGACATACAAAAAACAGGAGGTTGTGTGAGGAGGTAAAATAGCACAAGTACATGATAGGCAATACCAGTCTAGTGCAACCCCAGTACAGCCATGGGTTGGTGCACCCATTCACTTCCCACATCCAGCCCTCCAAAATCTAGTAGGGTGCTTTCCCTTTTCCTGGAAAACAGTACTAGGAAATCCTCAATGACAGCCAGCATGGTCTGCAATGGTGGAGCACTAGACATGGACATCCTCATCCGTGCAATGGCATGGGCCTTTATGACGGGCAAGAAGAATCATATCATTGACATCATCATCATCATCATCACTCTTTTCCCCATTTTTCTACATGGGGTCAGGGTGTTGTGTCAACTGTCATGTCTTTCTATTAAATGCCACTATCCTGCCTTCTTTAACACTCATGCCTGACTTTCACATTCTTTCTCTCACACAGTCCATCTAACTGTTTGCTGAATGCCCTTGTTTTCTCTTGCCTTCTTCCTGTCTGTCTCAAGCCTTCTTTAACAGGTTGTCTTCTGATTTTCTGCAAATGTGCCTAAAAATCATAATCTAATCTCTTTGAGCTTTTCTGCATTTGTACCTACTTTGGCTTCTGCTCTTATGCCTCCTTTTTTTGTCTGTGCCACAGTGCGCCTCCTACCACCCATATCAGGTGCTTCATCTCCATCACCTCTAGCTTCCTCAACTGCTCTGCCTTTACTGCCCATGTTTCTGTAAGATACAGGAATATTGGTCACACCACTGTTTTGTACACCTTTCATTTCAGTTTATTTGGTATTCTTCTGTCATATACTTTCCCTGATATTCTGTGCAGTTGGCTGCAGCTCCTCTGACTCCAGCTTTGACCTGCTCATTCAGACTTCCCTTATGATTAACCACCCTGTGATGCCCTAGCATGGTCAGAGTAATCAAGGAGCCTCAATCCTCACCACTGGCAACAGTGGAAAATGTACACACTGGGTGGATGACAAGTACACACACAGTAAAGTGCATAAGTGCACACAGAGGTCACAGTCAGTCTGGGGCTGGTTTCTCCCCCTCTCTCTCTCTCTTTCTCTCCAGATCCCCAATAAGACCCCCCATTGGCACAGCTATACAGTGAAGTCCTTAGTCTGGGTTCCAAGCCAAGTCCTCCCAACACTCTGTCTGTCCAACCAGCCCTTAATGTCACTGCCAAGTATCTGACACACACATACACACACACACACACACACACACTGTGAGATTTGATTTATACACAAACGCACACCTGGGAATAGCTAGCACATGTTTACAAGCCATGCCCCCTTCTGCCCAGATTATAAGGTAGTTATCACTGCCACAGAACCCTTATCAGCTATTTTAAGGCCCTTACCAAAGGGTGTCTAATCCTACTGTGTAATGTTACTAGTAATTCAAATGGTAGCCTGACCAAGAGCAAGGCTATTTAGGAGTGACCTATACATTGTCACCACAGAGATATGCAAGTACTCCAAGAGCTTAAATATGTCTCACAAATATCAGCCACAAAGATAGGTTTAAATATATTTAATAATAAATAATAAAAGAACAAGACAATACTCAGAAAACAAACACAGTTATTTCAGAGTTCAAAATCACAGGAAATATTTAAAACAAAATTGCAAGACAGTCTCAAATAAATAAAACATCTAAGCTATACTTTACTATATTCCTATCTAAATCTAAAAGAGTTACTGTGCCCTAAAACTTATTTACAGCAAGGCAAGTGCAGGTGAGTGGATGTTTCCTGTTCAAAGACAAAAAAAAAACAAAATGCCCAGTCTCTCTCTGAGAGGGTTCTTAAATTAATATAAAATATTACTGCTGGGTTAGCTTGGATGACATCACTTTTTGTCACCTGACTTCAGTTCCCAAGCTAAACTCCCATTGTAGCATTTGATATCTCCTTGCAAAAATACATAGCCTTCAGATGTTTGCACCTGTTAGAGGACAGAAAATAAAACACTTACAGAACAGCACAGAGACTCTCCTAGTGTAGACAGCTTGTCTCCTGTTGACTGAAACTGAAAGATAACTTTTATATCACAATCGTAAAACAATTTAATTTCAACTTATCTTCTTGAAGTTTTGCAAGTTAACCATTTTATGTTCTAGTTTCTACTGTTAAACATATACATTTTCACAAGTATATAGTTGACATGCATTTCTGTTTTTCCAGTACGGTACACTGTGGACATATCCTTGAAGCTCAGTACTGTACAAACCCTGTTCAACACACACTTTTGTACCAGTAGTGTAATATACACATCTCATACAGTTCGCTTACATTTGCAAGATAAGCATATGAATCATGTTGATATTCACAAATGACATAATTATTTACAAAATGCCAGATATCTGGGCTGGCAGTATTTCCCTTTTGTCACACTTCGCCCTCCCCCCACCGAAAACTCAAGCTAGTTTTTCAAGTGACCCTTGAGATACATTGCTTGAGAGGGTTGAGCCTATCTGGGAATACCTTAACCTATTTCCCCGTCTTGAGAGTCCATCTGCATTGGCATTGCTAACCCCGCTGCGGTGCTGCACTGTCATATCATATGCTTGCAACCCTAGGCTCCACCTTAGTAACTTGACATTTTGCTGGCTCACTCGATGTAACCATGTTAAGGGATTGTGGTCTGTAACTACAGTGAATTTCCTTCCATCCAGATAAGGCTGAAGTTTCTGCAGTGCCCACACTATGGCTAGACATTCCTTTTCCACAGCTACATAGCATTTCTCCCTGGGTTGCAGCCTATGGCTGAGATATACCACTGGGTGCTCTTCTCCCTCTGAAGAAACTTGGCTGAGTACAGCCCCCACCCCATTGTATGAAGCATCCACCTGCACAACAAATTCTTTGCTGTAATCTGGACTGGTTAACACAGGGGGTCCTCCCAAAGCTCCTTTAAGCTCCTGGAATGCCTGCTCACATTCTGGGGTCTACACTACTTTATCTGGCTTGTTTTTCTTTGTCAGGTCTGTGAGGGGAGCAGCTATGGTATTATAACTGGGGGACAAACTTTCTGTAGAACCCTGCTGTTCCTAAGAATGCCCTCACCTGCTTTTTGGTAACAGGGGCAGGCCATGCCTGAATGGCTTCCACTTTGGCAGGTTCTGGCCTGATCTTATCACTCCCTACTCTATGTCCTAGGTAGGAGATCTCCGCCATACCCAACTGACATTTGCTGGGCTTAATGGTCAACCTTGCCCTCTGTAGTCTACCCAGCATCTCCCTGACATGCTGAAGGTGCTCTTCCCAGGAATGGCTGTAGATGGCAATATCATCCAGGTAAGCAAGGGCAAAATCTCTGGATCCTGCTTGGACATGATCTACCAACTTCTGGAAAGTCATTGGGGCATTTTTCATCCCAAAGGGCATCTTCGTGAACTCATACAAGCCAAAAGGAGTCACGCAGGCTGACCACTCTCTAGCACTGGGAGTCAAGGGCAACTGCCAGTAAACCTTGGTAAGATCAATAATGGTAAGATACTTAGCCCCACCCAGCTGCTTTGGGGCTTCATCTGTCCTAGGCATGGGGTAAGCATCTGACTCTGTGTGACTATTTAATTTCCTGTAGTACACACAGAACCTGATGCTGCCATCCATCTTTGGTACCAGCACTACTGAGAAGGCCCAGGGACTGCTGGACTCCTGAATTACCCCACTTCCAACATTTCCTGTATCTCCTACCTCAGAGTTTGTTTTACTCTCTCAGACACCCTATAAGGGGCCTGCTTAATAGGCCTTTGGGGTCCTGTATCCACATGGTGCTGCACCAAATGGGTGCACCCTGGTTTCGCAGTGAACATTTCCTCATACTCCTGTAACACTGCTCAAATTTCTCAAACATGGGTAGGTGATAGCTGCTGAGACATTGCTACCCCTTCCACTATGGTGTCAGTCTGAGCCTCACTGAGAAGACCACTCACCAGAGCTCCCTTAGACATCCTGACATCCACTGCAAATACTCAGTGCAAGGGCCTCCCTATCATGGTAAGGTTTCAACATGTTAACATGATAAAATTTATGCTCCTGCCTCCTGACTAGCAGTTCTACTGTGTAGTTAACATCACTGACCTTTCTTACCACTTTGCAGGGTCCCTCCCAAGCTGCCTGCAGCTTGTTGTGTCTGACAGGAATGACAGCCATTACCTGCTGCCCTACAGCATACTCTCTAGCTTGAGAATTCCTGTCATACCAGACCTTTTTCTGCTGTTGGGGTACTGCCAGGTTCTCCTGGATGAAGCCCATGAGTTCTTTCAGCCTTGTCCTGAGATTTAGGACATATGCCACAACAGACTCCTTATGGGATTCACACTCATCTTGAATCAAATCGAGAGGTCCACTCTCCCTTTGCCCATACAGCAACTCAAAGGGTAAAAAAACCTGTGGATTCCTGGGGAACCTTTCTGTAAGCAAACAGATGGGGCAAATATTTGTCCCACTCCTTCTTGAACTGTTCTGCAAATGCCCGTATCATGGATTTGAGTGCAGAGGTTAACCTTTCAACAAGACCATTAGTCTGGGGATGGTAGGGGTTGGTCTTTAGGTGCTTCACCCCACAGTACTTCCACAGACATGCCAGCATGTCTGACATGAAATTGGCACCTCTGTCAGTCAGTATTTCTACTGGAAAATCCACCCTGCTGAAAATCTCTAACAAAGTACCTCACCAAGAGGATCACTGGCCTCCAACAGATGCCCTATGCAGCTAGACTGAAGAAACTCCAGCTGTACTCGGTTGCATACCACCTACTCAGAGGTGATCTCTGTCTGACATACAAGGCCATGTCCAACCCAGAATTGATGGACATGCTCCACCTAAAGAAAACCTTATCCGCTCGATCACTTCAGTGGCTCTGCTGGACAGAGGCACAGGGAACTAATCTAAGGGGGCAGCGAAAGCCAACACAATCTGCTAGGCTTATAAATGCCTTTGGGCAGAGAGCCTAGTACTACCTATGAACCTATAAAGCATTTGCCACCTTTTCTGCCTCAATAGCGGACAGAGCACCACCTCAGGGCATCTGGTAGCATAATCTACTACCACTAGGATATACTTTTTCCCTGTGGAACATTGGCTACTCAGAGGCCCCACAATATCTATAGCTACCCTCTGAAATGGATCCTCAATCACAAGCAAAGGCATCAAAGGAGCTTTCACCTTGTCTCCTGCCTTGCCTACCTTTTGGCACTGCTCACAGGTCCTGCAGCACCCAGTTATATCTCTAGAAATCCCAGGCCAATAGAAGTTCTGCATAATACTTCTCTTTGTATGCTTTCTGCTCATATGACCTGAAAAGGGAATATTATGGGCTATGGTTAGAAGTGCCAGATGATAGGCTCTGGGCACTGCCAACTATTGTATTCTCTCACTCTCTAGCCCTCTCTCAGGGGTCCACTCTATATACAGTAGCCCCTTTTCCCAGTATACAGATCCCCCCATTCCCTTGAAAATCAGGTGCCTCACTGGCTACCTCCCTCAAGCCTTGTAATGCAGGGTCTGAGAGATGAGCTGTCTCAACTCTCTCTTTGTAACCCTTTCCAACTCCCATTCCACAGGAAGTCCTGGCATCCTCTGACAGCAGTGCCTCACTGTCAGCCTGGGTACTACTACTACTACTACTCACCTCTGCTCTTGCAGTCACTCTGTCCAAGGGAAGATCAGTATCCACAATCAGCTGTGGCCCACCTTCAGTCTCACTGCTACAGGGTAGTTCCTTCCCTGAAGTAATCACCTCACAATGCTGATTGGAAGTGTGCAGTCTGTCTGGGTCTCCCCCAGGCTAACAGACCCACGTGCTTGTCTCCAAGCCTGACTGTGTGTAACTGCATGCACACATGGTACTACATTATCAAAGTCATTCCCTATCAGGACATCTGCAGGGATATCCTCAAACACACCTACTTGCTTGCTTCCTTTTCCACCCTCCCAGTCAAGGTGAACCCTAGCCAAAGGTATTTGGAATGGGGTCCCTCCTAAAGCTCTGACTGAAGTAGACTACCCAAGCAAGTAGTGCTCCTCTTTACCCATTGCAAGCTTCACAATGGTTAGGTCAGAGACTGTGTCTTTCTTAGCAGTGGCCTCTTTCCCATCCACTAAGATAGGATACAACCTCTTGTGGTGGTTTGGTACGCTTGTTGTCTCGAGACAACTTACTGCTGGCATTTTGTAATTCCCACTTAGTGACTTTCCCACCTTTTGTTCCCCACCTTGCCTCCATGGACATCTATATGCTACATGGCCTAACTGGTTGCATTTAAAACATTTAACCCTTGGTCCTGGACATGTACCTGAACTAGTGACTTCCCCTGCTATTGGCAGACTCTGTTAGAGCAGTTTGGGCTGCCCACCATGGGTTCCCTTAGACCCATGAGCAGCACTAGGTATCTCTTTTCTGTGTGGTGATGCCCTGTTTGCTAGGTACAGGTCTCCCTTATTCCCCACCTCATCTGCAGTATTGCATTCTCTATCAGTTAACCAGATTCTCATGTCCTCAGGTAAAGTGCTAAGGGCTTGTTCCCTCACCAAAAGTTCTGCCAGCCCTTCAAAAGTGGTGACCTGACATCCACTCACCCACCTATGAAAATAAGTGCTTAGTTCAGCAATATATTCACACATACTTTCACCTGCCTTGTGTCTATGCTCACAAAACATTTTCCTATAAGCTTCAGGTGATAAATTAAAACATTCTAATAAACGATTTTTGACTGTATTCAAATTTAAGCAATCAGTATCAGACAATGTAGAAATAGCAGTTACAGCTTTACCATGGAGTAAGGGGGTCAGAAACTGTACCCAGAGCACTTGGTAACACATTATACTGATTACATACCCTTTCAAACATATGAATGAAGCTATCAAAATTATCCCCCTCTGTAAATTGTGGAAGAAATTTAAAGATCTTTGCTGCTTCTGGGGTTCAGTTATTCCCTTCACCATTACCTCCATGACCTTGGTGAAGAATCAGCATCTCCTTGTCATGTTGACTCTGCGTCTCATTCCCCTCAGCTTCTAGATGTCGCAATTTCTCATTTTCCTCAACCTTCAGATGTCTCAATCTGTCTGCTGCTTCTACTTCCAAATGCCTGGCCTCCAGTTCAAGTCTCTAACTCCAGACACATGTTTAAGTCCTCTGTGGAAATGTTGAACTGTCCATTTTCTGAGAGTTGTACATCTCCAAAGTCAGCCTGGTTGTCCTCCTGATTGCTGGTCTGCGATGCAGTGGCACCCAAAGCTACAGTAATTTCTTCCTTACTCAGGTTGGCATGCACCAGTCCTTTAGCCTGGCACATCTCAGCCAACTGGCTCCTTGTCAGCTTGCCACACTCCTCTGCTGACATGCTTGCCTGCTCTCCCTTACTAAGCTAACAAAAAATAAAATTGTGATATGAAACTCTGAATGTTCACTGTGTGGCTGATTGAGAGTACAAACACCTTCCTTAGTGACCACTGTTTACAGGCTACAGGAATTCAATATCCACACCTTTACAAGCCAATTAATATGTGATACAGCTATCCGACTGCTGTTGACAAATTAATATGTGATGCCCCAGTACTGGTCCAGTAATCAAGGAGCTTCAATCCTCACTACCGCTAACAGTGTGGGATGTACACAATGGGAGGATTATAAATACACACAGTAAAGTGCAATTTCCCTTAAAAGCACAGAGAGATCACAGTCAGTCTGGGGTTGGTTTCTCCTTCTCTCTCTCTCTCTACAGATCCCCAATAAGACTCCCCACTGGCACAGTTATAGAGTTGAGTCCTTAGCCAGGTTTCCAAGGCAAGTCCTCCTAACACCCTCTCTGTCCAAGCAGTGCTTCATGTCCCTGCCCAAGTAGCTGACAAACACACATTGAGATTTGATTTATACACAAACACATACTTGGGAAAGGCTGGCACAGGTTTACTGGCTATGCCCCCTTCTGCCCAAACTATAAGGCAGCTATGACTGCAACCAGAACCCCTTATCAGCTACTTTAAGGCCCTTACCAAAGGGTATCCAATCCTACTGTGTAATGTTACTATTAATCCAAATGGTAGTCTGACCAAGAGCAGCCTGTACATGGTCACCATAGAAATATGCAAGTATGCTAAGAGCTTAAATATGTCCCATAAATATCAGCCACAAAGATAGGTTTAAATATATTTAATAATAAATAATAAAATAAGACAATACTCAGAAAATAAACACAGTTAGTTCAGGGTTCAAAATCACAGGAAATATTTAAAACAACATTGCAGGACAGTCTCAAATAAACAAAAACATCTAAGCTATACTTTACTATATTCCTATCTCAATCTGAAAGAGTTACTATGCCCTAAAAACTTACTTATATCAAGGCAAGTGCAGGTGAGTGGATGCTTCCTGGTGAAAGACAAAATACAAAATGCACAGTCTCTCTCTGAGAGGGTTCTTAAATTAATATAAAATATTACTGCTGGGTTAGCTTGGGTGACATCACTTTTTGTCACCTGACTTCAGTTCCCAAGCTAAATTCCATTGTAGCATTTGACATCTCCTTGTGAAAATACATAGCCTTCAGATGTTTGCACCTGTTAGAGGACATAAAACATTAAAACACTTACAAAACAGCGCAG
Organism: Protopterus annectens; assembly: GCF_019279795.1. Lineage (NCBI taxonomy): Eukaryota > Metazoa > Chordata > Ceratodontiformes > Protopteridae > Protopterus > Protopterus annectens. The sequence goes on from NC_056735.1 coordinate 1,419,678,874, forward strand.
AGAGTCTCGTAGTGTAGACATCCTGTCTCCTGTTGACCGAAACTGAAAGATAACTTTTATAGCACAATCATGAAACAATTTAATTTCAACTTATTTTCTTGAAGTTTTCCAGGTTAACCCTTTAATGTTCTAGTTTCTACTGTTAAAATATGTACATTTGCCCAGGTACATAGTTTATATGCATTTCTGTTATTTTCCAGTAGGCTACACTGTGGACACATCCTTGAAGGTCAGTACTGTATAAACCCTGTTCAACACACACTTTTGTACTAGTAGTTTAATATACAAATAATATATAGTTCTTTTACATTTGTAAGACAAGCATATAAATCATGTTGATATTCACAAATGACATACGATTATTTACAAAATGCCAGACAGCTGGGCTGGCAGTATTTCACTTTTGTCACACACCTCTCCAAGACACTTGAAGCTGTTAACCTGTTCCACTATTTTCCCTAGTTCAATTCTCAGCTTCTTTTGATTTCCCCAATTTGCTGCCATTACAGCTGTCTAATCTGTACTCGGTTTCATCCAATGTGCCTTCATTTTTGCATTCCAGTCATTCCATTCCCTTATCCTTTGCTGAAGTTCTTGTCAGTCTGCCTGTAATGCCACATCATCTGCATACAGCAATTTTATTGATCTCTCCCCTCCAACATGTTTGCTAATATATTCCATCACAAGTATGAACACCAGTGGGCTCAGAGCTAAACCCTGGTGCAAACCCATTCCCACTAAGAACCCCTCTTTGAGACCGAACACTGTTTGTACTTGAGTCATTGGGTCTTTATACATGCCTTACACTAATTCTACCAATGTTTACTGGACTTTGAACCACTGCAGGACTGTCCAAATCAGCTTTCTTGGGACCTTGCCATATGCTTTTTCAAGATGAGGAATGAGCAGTTGGGCCCTCTCCTCATTTCTAGCTTCTTATTGATTATCTGTCTCACTGCAAATATAGTCAGTTGTACTGCATCCTGATCTAAATCCAAATTGCTCATCTCCCATCTTACTTTCTAGTGGTCTGCATATTAATTTATCAATCACCCTCTCCAGAACTTTCATGCAATGTGAAAAGAGTTTGATATCTCTGCACTACCCACAGTTGAGGATGTCCCCTTTGTACTTGAATACTGGCACTAGTATGTTTATTCACCAATCATCTGGTATATGCCTTTCTCTCCACACTGCTATGAGTACCCTCAGGAGCCATTTCTCCTCTTTCTTATCTAGCACCTTGATCATATCTGCCATGGCCTCATCTGAACCCGCTGCTTTCCCTGTCTTCATTTTCTTTAGTGCTGTTCTTTCTTCTTCTAGTTTGAACTCCTCCTCTTCTCTCATTCATAGGTTGGTACTAGGCTATCAGCCCTGGGGCCTATACAAGCCTAGCCATAACAATTCCCTGGCTATTTCTTCCCACACTATTTACTTCCCTGAACCCCTGTCTAGCAGGGTGACTGACGTGATCCCCGGGGTGAATTTCCTTTCTTGTAGACTGTGTCTGGGGCAGTGCAGCTTCAGTGGTATTTTCTTCATTCAGAAACTGCTGAAAGTGCTCCTTCCATCTGCCTTTGATGTCCTGTGGACTGATGAGCAGGTTGTTGCTGGCATCCCTTATGAAGGGTGTTTGACTATCTTCTTTATTTTTCTGTTTTTGCCTTGCAACCTGATCGCTTTTCTTTGTGCCATCTAAGCAGCCTCTTTCCAGAAGTTGGTGGAGTGCCTCTGATGCCTTGTTCTTTGCTACTGCAACTTCTTTCCTTCCTAACCTGGTCCATCTTTTCTATCTCCCACTTTGTTCTGCACTCCTCTCTTTTGATGACTTACTGGACTTCTGCATTCCAGCACCAGCTTTCCTTATGTACCTTATTTCCATACCTGGCTTTGTTCTATAGTCCTTATACATTTTGTTTTGATGTACTGCCTTTCTTCTTTAACTCCACATATTTCCTCTTCTTCTTGAGGTGCTAGAGTAAGTAATTCCTTAAACTGTTGTGCTTTCTCTCCAGCTTTGTCTCTGCTAACCTTAGAGCCTTCTCTGACCATTGCATATGCAGCTGTAGTGCCAGCCACACAGGACGGTTGTACATATTGCCAATTCTATAATCAGTCTTTATACAGTGTCATAACTCATATGTATCACACACTTTGTGCTCTTTGTTGAGGTGTTATTTGCATTGTGAATTTCAATTTTTGTATTCTCTATTGTACTCTCGACACAAGTATGATTTGTATCCTTTTCACTTCTTATTTTGAATGTAATCCTTTTTCAATTTTTGTATATATTTGCATATTTTATTATATGTATTAATTTTATGTATGTTTTTAGGTGATACCCTTGGTCTCCTTTGAAAGGCAACAAGGTTAAACTAGTTATCAAAACAAAAATAAACAAACAATATCAATCAAAATGATTTGGCAAACAAAATATATGGTAAGACAAGTTCTACACCTAAATGTGGTACCCTTTGTGGTTACTGTTCTCCATTTATTCTTTTGTTAGATTCCTCCACTACTATTCTATAGTCTTACTCTGGACTGTGAGCAGCCAGTCAATTTTAACAAGCTGAAGTCCATTATCTGTATCAGTGTTGCATACTCCACATAAGCAAAACTCAATCTGATGTATGGCAGATTGTAGTTTTTTTATCAACACTAAATGGGATATACTCTAAATACTCAAGCAGTCCATTTCTCCTCTATTGAAATGTCAAATTAAAATTTATTTTAGCTGCCAGGTATGGTAGTTGTCTGTCAGGATGTTAACAGATTTTGTGACACATTAAAATGACATTTCTTAGTGTACTGCCACATTTTCTTCTATGCATTGTGCAAAAATATAATAAGCAGTTTATGCTGGTTGTCTTTTTACTTCCATATTTTACTGACTACATATTATTTGATAATTTTCAACAAAGCCAGCCTATGCCAACACCAACCATATGCAGCTAGTACAGATTTCTGGACTTCTGTCTTTGCAGAGGCAGTCTCACTGATCACCAGGTCCTTGATGGCTGAGACACAGTTCATTTTGCATTGTTAGGCTTTCATTGTCTCCCACCAGATTTTCAACGCTAGAATAACAGTAACTCACTCCCTTGTCAAGAACAGTACAATTAGCAATTGAATTTTACTCTTGCTGCTAGTATTATTACGAGCAGTGGTCCTAGAAGGATGACAGAAGCTATTTCCTTATTCTAATACAGCCCTCCATAAGAAAAAAAAAAAACAATAAATGTTTCATTTTCTTCTATTTTAAGAAGCTCACTGGGTAGATATTAAGAAGTTTAAAAATGTGTCCAGTTTTCCCAGCTTAACCTAGATAGATTTACTAATGCTGTCCCCTTGACATCTTTGTAAATAATAATAGAGACTACCGCCCCAATAACAGAACTACCAATCTTGTTTTCAGTCTTGATCAACCTTCTGGAAACTTCTACACCTCCAGCCCTGACTGTTAGGTATTTCTTATCCTGTTTAGGTCTCCCTGAGTTCAAAATAATTTCAGCTTGTGAAGAACATCAGACACAGAATTTCTGCAACAAAAATAAATTTAAACGATGTTGTTGACCCTTTTATTCTGTGTTAACTTTCAAGGGAAGATACCCAACTATTAAACCCTTCTGGTCATTAGGTTATGTCTTGACACATTCCCTTTTTTGTTCTGCACTCTTGCTTTCAGTAAATCCCTGAATCTAAACTTGCTAACAAGCAAAATATAGAGAAAACACTCCTCACAGCTCATGAACAATTATGTGACATCGACCACCGAGAAAATAAATGCTTTCATTGTTAGTCAAAAAAAAAAAGTAAAATGAGTGGTAGTGAGACAAGCTTGCACACTTAAAAGAATAACTCAAGAAGTATAAATAAAAAGTATTGTGTAAACAGATGCATTAATTTCTTAGTCAAGGGACTGCAGGTAAGAAACATGTTAGTGCCATCAGATTTAGCTAACAAGGCCAGTACTGCAGGAGCTCCGTAGTACAGAGCAGGCATGGGTTATGTCCGACAAGGAAGCTGACCTCAGTTTCTGAAATTAGCTTGAACATTTTAACTAGAGATTAGACACAGTCCAAATGTTTCTGCTAACTTCAGAGGTTTTCAGTAATAACAGACTTCTGACAACAGCTGCCCATAACAGCAGTCGCCTGTACCAAGTGAGAAGCTAAATGGTGGAAGATGCCAGCAATGCCAGATGACCATGCCCATCAAATCTCTGTACTTTCTTTCTGTACTCTCTTTGATGGACTGTTTATTCCTGATTTGCAATTCTCTACAAGAAAAAAAAAAATGAACAAAAGTGAAAATAACCTTTTTTAACTGCATTTCAGATATAATAGTATACACCATTGCAGGAAATGTCTGTATTTAATTTCACTTAGCTTTCATTTAAAAAAAATCTACAGAAAACTTTTTTTTTTTTTTGCCAAAAATGTATACCTCTTTGTCTAGGAAAAATGCAATAAATATTTGCATGAAAAACAAAACAAAAGGATATTAAAAGGCTTGCTCATAACACTGTAAATAACCAACTGACAGACGGGTAAAAATAATGAAAGAATGACAAGGTTGGCTTGAAAATTGAGTTCTCACTACTAATCCAAAGAACTTCCCATCCCTTACCCCACCCCATACAAACACACACACACACACACACACACACACACACACACACACACACACACACACACACACACACACACACACACCTTACCTCAGTAGTTCTACCAAATTTAGATTTCATTGTGTTTTGGCTGTTTCTGATTAAAGTTTCTAAAAGTCTGGACTTTTACATTGATTAGTTTTACCACAAAACAGAGAGCCTGAAGAAGTTACATCAAGCTGTGCAACATATTCACATGACAGTGGCAGGGCATCAATCGGTTAGTGTAATTTAAAACTCACAACCAATACAGCTCAATTAGGACACAAATAGGACAGATAATTTCTGCAAAGACTAACAGCAAAATACAAGTTTATATTATAGATAATCACCTTGCACAGTAACCACAGTAACTGTGGATAGACAAAGCATTTTATACAGGTGGAATGACCTAGGCAACAGGCGATCTGTCTCAATAGTTTCTGAAAATATAAATGCACTGGAAGTGTAATTACCTAGATTTCTCATATTTTTGAAGAGAAGAAAAATCTGAGCAAAGCAATTTCGAAGGAATGACTTGGTTTGGGTATTTAAATATTTAGTGTAAGCCTTTATACAGTTCTATAATAACCTTTCCCCTTGAATATCATTTTTGTTTTATTAGCAAAAGGAATGAATTTTGATGCTGGAAACACTTTACTGGGAAGAGTTGTTGTATCAGTGGGGTAACGTTAAATGTGCCTCTAGCTTTTAAGTGAAAGCTGTTATTTTCTTTTACAGCAATACTGCAGAAATGCTCATTCTTTTCAATTTTCAGCATTCAGATAGTTACCTGGCAGCGGCTTTCTTTCTGAGACAACAACAACATATAAGATAAACAAAAAAGAGGATTTTATACATTGTCAGAATGGCCTACTGGCTTATCAACTCCACCAGCACATAATCAAGAAACAGTGTCTCTCTAAATAACTTAAAATGGAAAAACAAGTTTCCCTCTGTAGAAGAGAGATTTTCTTCTCATTACATGGTTCCTGAATTCTACTAAATTCAGTCTATAACCCCACTGAAACGTTTTCACCAAAACAAACCAAGACAAAGAAATGGTGCTGTAACAAGATTTTTAATATACTAATTCAGATGTAGGTAGTTAGATTTCCTATTTATAGTTGTGAATGTCAGACCATGAAACATCTTCAGATACAGTTGCTGACTAGTAATTAACGAAATACGAGTACATTACATACTGCAAATATGGGTTTGATTCTCAAAGTCTCCATCTGCATAATAACGGATTAAACAAAATACCTGCTTCACTCCTGAAAGCAGAAAGATGTGCACTACTTGATTAATATAAATGAATGAATAATACCATTTATATTCTGAGACATGGTAAGAAGAAATGAATAGAAAAAATAAAAACATGCAAACCAATCTTGTTTTAGGCAGGCATCAGTCTCTCACACTGGGACACTATTTTATCTACTGTACATAAATGTAGGTGCAGAAACAATATATGAAGGCTTAAATGCAGCCATTATTTCATTATGCTGAAGTCATGCTACTGGTGAAATGAATACCCAAAACACGTAGACAAAACGATACTGGAAGGAATGCTGTGAAAAGACAAGAACAGACATAAACTGCTAATCTGCTTTCACAAATACTTTTTTATGCTGACTGGATATAAGGGTTCATTTTAAAATAAAAACTATTAAATGAAAAATCTCTATTTATTTAAGGCATTATTTTACAATATTCACTATAATGGGATACACTGAATTCCATGCATCTCTGTGTTTAAAATAAAGATACCAGACAGTGGACTCTCAAAACAATTAAGTAAAATTTAATATCACAAATCCAGTACTGTAATATCCAGCTAAGAAACATGAGAAGCAAACTGATAACCCAGTAAAAATGACTTGTGTTTGCCAGTTTTAAAATGCTTGGAAATGTAGCCATTATTTATATACAGAATGGCTAGCACTGAAATATTGTTTTCTACAATGGCAGTGGGTTGGAAGAATAAAAGAAATGGTAAAAACTGTCTTCTTATTTACAAATTTAAATAAACATTACAACCCTCCCTGTAGTGCTTGTGTAAATGCAGAAGCATTGCTGCTGTGCAGGTCATGCAAAGGTTGGTCCATAGTTTAAAACTTTCCATTCTGTTAATTTCTTAAAGCGAAGGGGTCTCAAATCTGTATACAAAAGCCCATGATTTAATGAGGAACAGAAACAAAATCTCTGATTGTTGGCATTTGAAACTTCATTGGAGTCCTCTGGCAACCACAAGTTGTTCTTCTGTAGGTTTAATACCCTTTAGCCTTCAGTATAAGAGTACAGACTGAATGGAGAACAATAGCTGGTTGTTATGTTTATTTACCCTTACAACAAGCTGGGTTAACCCCTGCAAAACAGCTTTACTAAGCCCGTTAACCACAAAGAACTTATGACCTGCTGCAGTATCTCTGTGATGCAAATCCGACTGCAGACTGTATGAAGTGCTGACATACGGCATTTGAGAGAGAAAAGAGGAAAAAAAAAAAAACAAAATGCAGTATAAATGATAAGTCTTATCAGATCCTAAACTGTTACACAGCAATATGAAAATGTAACAAAGTTATCTGAATTATTACAAAGTTTCTTTTTGCGATTTGGATTCAATTTTCTAGAGTAAAGAACTACTGTTAACCTTGTTTTATTTTATGTTTTTCTTCATGAGGACAGTCCTGGAAGATGCTAAATCTGTAGCACAGGTGTAGTGATTTTCCAGAAGCAAAGCTATTAGGAAGAATTTAAAATGGCATAGCTATACTGCATATATATGGAGGCAAACAGTTTCATATCTCATTATGAGTATGTAGCTCTTCACTTAAATGAACAGACACAGCAAATCAATAGCATACGTATGCCCTGTTATATACATTTAACCCAAATATTTCTGTGAAACTGGTAAACTGTGGCTTTACTTTCACAGAAATGTTTATTTTCACAGAAGTTTTTCTTGAGTATATTACATTTAATTGTTTTGCTTCTGCTGACCTCACCTGCAGTTAGGTGTTTTTACAGAAAAGATCAATAGGTCATTAGTGCTGTATGGATTAAAATATGGACTCCAACTGTAATTTTCTACCTACACATTCATGTGATTTACACATGACACTGATGGCTATTTTAACTGTACAATTTAGTCCTATTATATGCTTTCAGTAATCTATTAGTTCAACGGCTGGGATAGACAGGTAGATACAGAAACGGGTATGCAGACAGAGAGATATATTTAAAGAAAAGGTGAGATAAAACAGAGAGAGAAAGTGACCACATTTGCTAAATACCAGACTGTTAAGATGACAACAAAGCAAATGGAAAAGGGAAGAGCTACTAGACAAAAACAATCTGACTGTGAGAGTTTTTTTAACACACACACACACACACACACACACACACACACACACACACACACACACACACACACACACACACACACACACACACACACAGACACATTCATAAGATGCTGCAACTGAATGAGATCTCAGCAATATCCTAAAGAAGTAAAATAATACATTATACACAAGACAGTACACAAGTCATTCAATCATATTACATAAAAAAACGAACACATTGATTAGTCGATCAACTGTACCAGGTCCTTTATTTAAAAATCTATTTAATTGTGAGAAAACTGTTTTAGTACACTGCTTTTAAGATCAAATTTATGACAACATAGTTTTTAAGCACCTACATAGAAACCGAATCATTTAACATACATAGGAAAATGCTTTCCAGTAATTATTTATCATTGATGGCTTTGGCGAGGTCAACAATATTCCTTGCTTGCCTTAATAAAGGCATGTCGATCATACTTCCATGAAATGTGAATGCACCCTGAAAGACAGTAAAAGGAAAACAAGACATTTAGGTTTCTGTCACTGGCTCCTAAATAACAAATTACTTCTGAAAAATAACTTCAGACAATGAATAATGAGGAGAAAAAGTCAATTTAATTTGCCTCACTTACACTTTTAATACAGGGCAGCAACAGAATCATTATTCTGCCTTAAAAATAAAACTGTATGATTATAGCATGTTGACAACTCCACTAAAGATGACATTAAGCATGATGTTTACATTTTAACACTTGCAGTCTTTTATGTTTTTATATATCATCTCTGCTCTCATGTTCACCTTTCCCTTTGTGCATTTTGACATTTTACATAACCCTAGCAAAAAAAACACACACTTCGTCACATACAGAATTTCAGCATTATGTAAACAGTTTAATATGGATAACATGTTTTTATTAAGCAGCATATGATGAAGAAATTGTTAGATAAAGTGTTCTAATTAGTGGCAGGTAATACCTAGCTTTTACATTTTTCCAACATGTATGTAAAAATTGCAATCCAGGTGAGTTACTCAAGACCACATAGTAAGTAAAGGCTTTCAACATCATTGTTTTGAAACTGCAGTGTAGCCAGAAATTGGCATCTAAGTAAGAGGTGCTACTTTCAAAGCGTTACATGAAAGATTATGAACAGAGAAATAAGCATGTGATAGCCTGCTGAAAAAAGTGTTGTTTCTGAACATATGTGTAACAGAAGGCCTTTCCTGACTTGAAAGCAGTTCTGTCACCGCTAATTCACAGCCAGACCCTCAGCTGTGGAGCTATCTTTGCTACGGTACTGGAGCCATCCAAAATGTGTCAGGACTGCAGACATTAGAAAGTACATTCTTTCAGAATGTTATCTATGCCACTTATGAAACTGCTGCAGTCATGACCTCAGTGACCCATTCCCATTTCTGAAGGTCTGTATACTTATTTTCCATTGATCCATCCATCTACAGAGACATAACCTGTTATTTCTTTTATAAAATGTGGGTGGGACTTGATGACATAACAAATGGGCTAGTATTACTGTTGACATATGTAAAATGAAGATAAACTGTTACCATTACGAGCACATGAATATCATTTATCTTAGCTTTTGAACAGATCACAGATACTTAACCACAGACTGCTACTGCTACTCCAGTTTTTAATGACAGAATAGTAGCTTTTAAACAAAGCTGTTACACTATTTGTATGTATGTATACATACAATGTATATATTTACATACATATATACATACACACACACACACACACACATATATATATATATATATATATATATATATATATATATATATATATATATATATAAATATATATATATATATATATATAAATTGCCATTACTTTTAAAAAACGCTGTTTTACTATATATTGCCATTAATTCATGGCAAAAGGGGTAAGCAAACAAAACATTTAAAGAACCTTTGATACCTCTAGGAATATTTTGCAAAACACAATGAGGCTTACTCTACTGAATTCGTATCCTATATATATATATATTTCATACACTAGACTTGTCTGTATTTATTACTTACTTCCCTAATTCAATTCAGTTTTATTGTCATATGTACTAGAGACAGCATTACAAAATGCAATGAAAGTCTTATTCTGCAAATCCTCCAGCAACATATAAAAACAATGACAATTAAGAAGTAATCTAAGACAACAAATAGACAATAATATAAATAGCAATATCAGTAAATATATATAACTGTGCAAAAGAGTGCATTTCTGCAAAAAAAAAAAAAAGCTCATATCACTGGAGGGAGAGGAAGTATATGACTTTTACTTAAGAATCTAACAGCTTGAGGTATAAAACTGTCTTTCAGCCTGGTTGTTCTGGCCGCCATGCTCTTATAACACCTCCCTGATGGTAGCAACATAATCAGTTTGTGTTGTGAGTGGGTAGTTTCCATGATAAGATTTTGAGCCCTCCTAAAAACTCTTTTGGTGTAGATGACCTCCAATGCAGGGAGTGTTACTCCATTGATGTTTTTATTACTCACTGCAGAGCCTTTTCATCCTGTATTGTACTATTCCCAAATCACACTGTAATAGAGTGGGAGAGAATGCTCTGAATTGTACATCTGTAGAAGATGCTGAAGATGGTGTTGGGAATGCTAAACTTCCTCAGTCTTCTCAGAAAATGCAGTCACTGCCTGCTTTTCCCTACCAGGTCTGTGACGCTATGAGTCCAGGTAAGGTCCTCAGAGATGTTAATACTAAAGAATTTGAATGTAGCCACTCTTTCCACCTCAGACTCACCAATATATAATTATATTCCTCTGTGTATCAATGATCATCTCTTTAATTTTACTGGTATTAATTCCCTAATTAAAATATATGTTTTAGGAGCCCAAGAGTTTGCTATCTACAACAAAACCTGTTCCTTCAGTTTCTGACGGCCACAGACGTACCACATTTGATTTAAATATGAGATGCAGCAGTGTTAGAGTAGAATAATTTTCTTGAAAAAGAGGGTAGCTGAAAAGTATGCTCTCCTCCACATAAAAACAAATAACATATTGCTTTTTCCAGTGTTTCCTTTTCAGGAAATGGTACTGCCAGGGCACTAGTGTCATTGAACCACAAGGTGATTTGTTACAACTTCATAAATGGTACCAGATCAATTTTTTTTCCTATTACAATCTTTATAGTGGGAAGATTTTTTCTAAATACACAGATTATTTACATATGTATATAAATTGTTTTTAGAGATCAAACTAACAACAGTCATACATTAAAGTATACATGAAACTGTAGCCAAATACTCCTGTAAAGCACCCCAGCAATATGCATATTATAAGGACATAAATCAACAACTGGAAAGGCCGCAGAAATACCTCACTAAAAGAATCACAGGCCTAAAGCAGATGCCCTATGCTGACCTTCTAAAAAAACTCCAGCTATACTCTGCTGCATATCGTCTACTCAAAGGCGATCTCTGCTTAACATACAAGTCCATGTCAAACCCAGAGCTGTTGGACATGCTGTACTTAAAGAAATCCCAATCTCTCAGAGCCACATGCTCCAGGGATCTCAACCTTGTCATCACAATGAACAAAACATGCTGGAGGGATAGGTTACTGACCCAGAGACTCCCCAGACTCTGGAATGGACTGCCCATACATATCAAGCAGAGCGCCTCTTTGGCCCTCTTCAAAAAAAACCTTGAAGATTGGATGGGAGATAGGAAATTCACCCCGGGGATCATGTCACTTGTCCTGCTAGACAGGGGTCCAGGGAAGTAAATATTGTGGGAAGAAATAGCCAGGGAATTGTTATGGCTAGGCTTGTATAGGCCCTAGGGCCGATAGCCTAGTACCAACCTATGAACAAGGCCTATTTCCCTACTCAGGGTGACTTAAAAGAAGAGTTCCTGCAGACTTCAATCCTTTCCATTTATATGCTACTACAGCTTATACTCTACTTGTACCCACAGTCCTCTAGTGTGACATCACAGTCACCTGCCATGACAGCAAATTTTTGCTAAAATGTCACAAGCACCAGCCAGTAACAACATAACAACATAAACAGATGAACTCATAGGAATAAAATTATATTTAAGTGAATATGACACCAGAGATAAATGATAGGTAAATGTGAAATACAAATAGAGAAACACCATCACACACATATTTTTTCTGTAAATCTGTATCTGAAGGTGTCAAGTACTTTTCTTTTTTTTTTGCTAGTCTGCATGATCTGCCTAATAGGTCTTTTGCTAGTGCCCCATTGGCTCATTTGCTTTCACATAAGGGCAACAGCCAGGCATCTTCAGATGGTGCAAGAGCATTACAGCCCATTTGCTCCCCGTATGGTGAAACTTACTAGTATAAACATTCCTATGTGAGGGGGAGAGTCAAGCAGTAGGGCATGGGTCACTCTGCCAATCCAGTGAACTTTTTTACCTTCCAGTTCTGCAGGCAGCTTGCAGACACTGTAATCGCTACTGCTCAGAGCAGGGCATACTTATAATACTACCATGCCCTACATGAGAAGCAGGGCATGCCATGGCATATTGTATTACTACCCATGCCCTACATAAGAAGCAGGGCATGCTGTAATACTACCCATGCCCTACATGAAACAGGGCATGGCATGGCATGTTGTAATACTACTCATGCCCTACATGAGAAGCAGGGCATGGCCTGCTACAATACTACGCGTGCCCTACATGAGTAGCAGGGTACAGCATGGCATGCTGCAATACTACACAAACCCTACATGAGAAGCAGGGCACGACATGGCATGCTCTAATACTACACATGCTCTACACGAGAAGCAGGGCATGGCAGGGCATGCTGTAACACTACCCTTGCCCTACATGAGAAGCAGGGCATGGCAGGGCATGCTGTAATAGTACCTATGCCCAACATGAGAAGCAGAGCATGGCAGGGCATGCTGTAATACTACTCATGCCCTACATGAGAAGCAGGGCATGCCATGGCATGCTGTAATACTACCCATGCCCTACATTAGAAGCACGGCATGCCATGGTATGCTGTAATACTACCCACACCCTACATGAGAAGCAGGGCAGGGCAGGGCATGGCATGCTGTAATACTACCCATGTCCTACATAAGAAGCAAGACAGGGCATGGCAAGCTGTAATGCTACCCATTTTCTACATAAGTAGCAGGGCAGGGCATGCTGCAATACTATTAATGCCCTACATGAGAAGCAGGGCATGGTAGGGCATGCTGTAATACTACTCATGATCTATATGAGAAGCAGGGCATATGCCCTGCATGAGAAGCAGGAGAGGGCATGGCATGCTGTAATGCTACCAGTGCCCTACATGAGAAGCAGGGCATGCCATGGTATGCTGTAATGCTACCCATGCCCTACATGAGAAGCCAGGCATGGCATGCTGTAATACTACCCATGCCCTACATGAGAAGCAGGGCATGGCATGGCATACTGTAATGCTACCTGTGCCCTACATGAGAAGCAGGGCATTCTGTAATACTACCTGTGCCCTACATGAGAAGCAGGGCATGGCAGGGCATGCTGTAATGCTACCCGTGCCCTACATGAGAAGAAGGGCATGGCAGGGCATGCTGTAATGCTACCAGTGCCCTACATGAGAAGCAGGGCATGCTGTAATGCTAACAGTGCCCTACATGAGAAGCAGGGCATGGCAGGGCATGCTATAATACTACACATGCCCTACATGAGAAGCAGGGCATGGCAGGGCATGCTGTAATGCTACCAGTGCCCTACATGAGAAGCAGGGCATGGCAAGGCATGCTATAATACTACACATGCCCTACATGAGAAGCAGGGCATGTCAGGGCATGCTGTAATACTACTCATGCCCTACATGAGAAGCGGGGCATGCCATGGCATGCTGTAATACTACCAGTGCCCTACATGAGAAGCAGGGCATGGCAAGGCATGCTATAATACTACACATGCCCTACATGAGAAGCAGGGCATGCTGTAATACTGCTCATGCCCTACATGAGAAGTGGGGCATGCCATGGCATGCTGTAATACTACCCATGCTCTACATGAGAAGCATGGCAGGACATGCTGTAATGCTACCAGTGCCCTACATGAGAAGCAGGGTACAGCATGGCATGCTGTAATACTACTCATGCCATACATGAGAAGCAGGGTAGGGTAGGGCAGGGAATGCTGTCATACTACCCATGCCCTACATGAGAAGCAGGGCAAGGCATGGCATGCTGTAATACCAACATATCTCACTGGTTGAACAGTTTTACCATCTATGCAGTGTGGGCCTATTAGACTCCTTCCATGGGTGATCTTCCACACACTGTTAGGTGTTGCCAATGCAGTGAGATGATCTGCTTTCCCTCCCCCCAGGATGGGTAGCTAGGTATCAGCTGTTCATTATCATCCTTCCTGCTTTGCCCCTCTAGGAATGATGATATTAATCGAACACAAATCAATCAGGGCTTCATACCTCTATGCACAAGGCTGGGAGGGTATTCTTTAAATCTACATATCAAGTAATGAATTTGAGAATGTAAATTCAATTAAATTGCATATATTAAATATAAACCAGTCTATGCAATTGATGGTATAAATAATTTTTTATCACTTAGTGCAAGACACAAATGTGGCAAAAATATGTGTAACTTTTTATGCATACTTGAATATGTCAGCCATAAATCAAATATTTAAGTGCCTGCTCAGGACATGACATCTAACATCATTTATGGACAATCAAACTGTTTTTTACTCTGCAATCAGCTCTTATGATTTGACTCTTTATACATGCAAAAAAACAAAACAAAACAGATCAATCAAGTCACTTTCTAAGAAATAACAGCCATACACAGACATGCAAACACAACACAGTCTCATACTTTTAGAAGGAAGGATAAGCAAAATATTTTTTGTTTCTTTCTGTGTCAGATCACAGGGCAGCTCAGTCATATCATATGTATTTAACTGTTACAACCCGTAAATCATTTCCAGTGTACTACTGTTCACTAGAAACTCATTTGGTGATTACTATTTCCCCTGACCATCAGCCTGCCACTGACATCCATGCTGTGTTGAAAGGTTTTACACTAAGTACCTTGTTTACTGCAACACCACCAGCATTATGAAGAGGACACAGAGTGGAAGACAACTGATGTACTGTTACCCTGAGAAACCATGAGAGATTATTTTCTTGGCATTTATTATGGTCACACCACTGACTTCTGCCAGTGCAATCAGATACAAGTGCTCAAACAAATACATAGTTGTAAAAGACTATTAATTAGTTATTTGACCCCAACAAGAAATCCCCGAGGGTCAACTGCCTGTCCCCAGAGAATCAGGAATGTCACTTGGTACACCACCCTTCCCTTCACTAAACACCCACATAACATTAAGTGTGTTCTTAAGCTAACGCAGTGTTATAAATGGATGTCTAATATCTGTAATGGACAGTGGCCTTATAACAATCAAGGCTGCTGCTTGAATGAAGAACAGAATTTATCCTAGTTTACAACAGCAGCCATCAGTTCAGCCCAGTGCTACTGACTCTTTATTTCTATATCCTTCTAAGATATGCCAATCTCTGTTAGTAACAAATTAAAAAATCCACTGCAATAAAGTTATTATGTGTTCTTGATAACTGCAACTGTCACAGCAACAAAGCCAAAACAACTTTTCACTGATTTGTCTGTATCAGTTCCATCTGCACAGTGTATTCTAAGCTATGCTATCCCTCACCTTATATAAGGCTCTTATACTAACATATTGTATCTGCAGCCTACATCTCTATTATCTTCTGTCTCTAAATGACATACCCCCCCTTATTTTTATTGCACCCTACTACCGCTTTAACATCTCCTGGCTTACTACCTTACTTTCTCTCTCCCTTCTTCTTTTGTTCCCTCTTGCATCACATCCCTTCTGTATCTCTCTCTACCCAGCCGCATGCCGCACACTGGCACCTTACAACTACTCTTCATAACAATAATCCTGCACTATCTTACTCAATCTTTCTCTCATTCCTCTTATCTCCTAGTCATTTATTTCAACCCCTATCACACCCCATGCATAACCCGACCACTTTCTGTACTGACACCTTTACCTACTTCCCTGGTGCTGTCTCTCAAAATTACATTTTCACATTGTTACTCCTGTGTAACTATCACTTTCACCAACATGGTACTAAAATACATTTTTCCCCTGCAAACCTCACTTTTTATAAGCAGGTTCTCACAAATGGATTTCTCTTTTCTTTCCTTTTAATGTCTTTGTTTTGAACCATTGCTGCCTTCACGTATTAGATTTTATAATGATCTACAAAACATTTTATCTGATGATATGTACTGTTGTCTTTGTTAAAACTCTGTTAATGTTACTATGTGTTCTACCTGCATTAATTCTGAAAAACAAAACTACAATGATTTTAAGTAATTTATCTGATTTGTGTACATGTATCATACTTGGAACTTTTCTCCTCAGGCCTCTGATGAAAAGCGAAAACTTATATCAAGATGGACAATCCCAGTAATCAAATTCTAATAAATAAATAAAATAAATACATTTACAGATATATATATATATATATATATATATATATATATATATATATATATATATATGTATACATACACATAACTGTTATTATTTGCATTTACTTAGATGGCGCATATTAAGCCAATAATTATTCCAATATTACTACACCTTCCAAATATGCATTTCACAGAAATTAATTCACATAAGCTTGGTTATTTCTTCCTAAAATGCATAGTTTAATTCACCCAATGTGAAATCCGATGCAACAGGCTTAGGATGACTGCACTTGTGCCTGTCTTGAAGATGCTTAATGCATCTCTGGACAAGGACATCATAGCCCTTATACCAATCATGGATCAACGGTATGACGTAAAGGGTGCTATACAGGGTCAAACAAAGTCTCTGTACCTCTTTCTAGTATGAAAGCAGGACATCACTATGCTCCTGGCAGTATTTATGGACACTAACATCTTCTTTGGTGTAAAAAATAATGTTACTGTGTAGAAAACACTGTATTTCCATGATCAGTAAACAATATTTCCATGCATACATTTTCTCCTTATTCAAAGGGTTTATTAATATAATAAATAACATTTCTTCTCGTCACTGCCACTTACTAGTATAGCAATAATATTATTCTACACAGCACCTACGAAATACTAATTAGGATATATGGATAGACTTTGTGTTACAGTACATGTGTTAAGACTTGGTTAATGGTTTACATTAAACATATTTAACAGAGCACAGCAACAAGCATTTTAGATGAGAAGAAGCAAAAATAGATGAACCCAGTTTGACTCTGCTGGATATGTTAAATAAACTAGTAGCACACCAGAGGTTCTGATATTTGTAACTGAAGATTTAGTTTAAATTTGTGAACTAACAATAAAAGAACACACAATATTAAAATGCCAGGGTCTCAGGCATTCCACAGAAATAATAATATTTAAAATGTAACTATCTGAAATGTTGACACCCACTAGACCGAGTCTCGAAACACAGAGACTGAATAGCCAAAAAAAAAAAATTATCTTACATATATTAAGTTCAAGATGGCCATTTCCTGGAATATTCTCTTTTTTACAAAGTATGGTGATCTCGGAGTTGGTATATAAAAGTTTGGGGGTACAGAGTGGGTTGCAAAAAAAGAAGTTGAAAGGAGAAGAGTGATGTTCAAGATCCTTTCTTCTCCTGCAGGTTTGGTCTTTTTCTCCCCACTTGTCGGCACGTGGCATTTTAAGTGCCAGCATTTCGACAAGGACCATTTAAAATAGACTATCACACATAATACAAATATACAAACAATTATTTGCTAGCAAAGAATGTTTTCTTGTATTGTGCATATCCATCCATCCACCCACAACTTCTTTTCCCATTTATGCACATGGGGATGGGGTGTCACTTCAATAGTGACAATCCTCTAGAGCAAAGGTTCACACTGCTGGGTGGCAGGCCCTGCTGTGGTTGTTCTTCCTTATCACACACCTGCATGCACACACATCTCTGGCCAATTTACTGTCTCCAATCCACCTACTGCATGTCCTTGGAATGTGGGAGGTAACTGGAGCACCTGGAGGAAACCCACACAAATACAGGGAGGACATGCAGAGTTTGCACAGAAGGTATCCCAGCTGAGAACCTAACCAAAGAATCTCTTGATGTGAGGTGATAATGCTATCCACTGCACTGCTGTGCTACCCCCCCTTCAGGGTAATTATCTTTAAAAGTGGGTAAATAATTAGAATTTTTCAGTAACTTACAAAAAATCTTACTGCAAAGAGAATATACCAGTGTTATAACAACATTAAAATATGCAAATAAATGTAACATTACATGTGCAAAATTAATTAGAAGCAAGATCTTATGTAAGACAGATCTGACCAAAGAAACAAGGAGGATATACTGAAAATCTAGAGTAGAAACAATTAGGATGTCCATGTTCTGGAAGTACAAAGTAAGACTGTGGCAAAAGGTCAAACCTTTTTTATTTCCTCTTCATATTTGCCCTCAGATTTTCAGCAACTCCTTCCAATGATACAACCCCATGCAGAAGACAGTCATTTTAACACTGACATCCGAAGGACATTGTGATAATCAACTTTCTCACAAAGTTTCTTGATGGCCATTACACTGCTCATAAGCAAAAATATTAAAAGATCATGCAACAATGAAAATGTGCTCAGATTTGAAAAAAAGTGTCACCAATGTAGAGAAGCTGATGCCTTTCCTCTAATGAAGCAAATTGATTTGCATAGCTTCTCTTACTTAGCAGCAGCAGCCTCTAAAAGGTAATACCACAGAATGACTGCATGCATGGGTGAGGGAGGCAGGTAAGTAGGAACATGCAGTGTCTGACTTGCTAGAAACACTTGTTTAACGCCCAGGATTTGAGTTAGTCTAATTTAGCCTGTACTGTACATGTGTATGTATGCAGAAGATGGCAACAGATCTAAGGGACCTAAAAAATAATGTGTTCCTATGTTTGTGGTATGCAGTTATTTCTTCTTAGCACTATATTCAGTGAGAGACTGAATGGTCACCATGGTGATTTTTTTTAACCGAGAGAGCTGAGTTCAGGAGGCTCATCATCATCACAAGGCTAGAAATGTTAACAGCAGACAGTCAAATCCTGTTCTTTATAGTATGTGTCATCTCAGTGATTAGTTCACCATCGCACTGTTTGAAATTTTTACCTTGGAAATTCATCTTTATTTCTCCAGTTCAAGTTACTCAACTTACATTAGAATAATTATGCTGTAAACACATTCATGCTATATATTGCTATACCATTGCTGCAATATTCTCAGAATGTTTTACTTCACTTTGACAATAAAACACTAGTATAACAAACATGCTTTGCTTGTTTTCCATCTTAACTGGTGGGTAATACACAGTACATAACCTGATAACATGGTTTAAAATTACAGGTAGTAGTTCTTGCTAGATATCAATAAAAGAGGAAATCTCAGCTAGTAGGGTTAAAATAAGACAATATTTTTTAACTAAAGAAATCTGTAAATGTCAAATAATCAGTAAGTAAGTAAGAAAGAAGGTGATCATCTGGAATTTAGAGATTTTACCAGGTGTGCATATATAAGGTTGTCTGCTAGTTGAAGGTCTGTTTATGTGGAAATGCAGATGCATCATTTTCTTACAGGGAAGTCCTTTCACGTAAACAAAGACTGCCACTACAAAATACTCCTGCTGTCTACTTCCCCAACAAACTAGTTGGCTTGTTAGTTAGCAGTTTAATACCGGTTATTTACAGCTAAGACAAATTTCCAAAATGCTGTTTTCATAACAAAATATATAAGTTGTGTGTCTGAGGTTAATAGTGAAAGTTTTCACGTTCCCTTCCTCCAATAAAGGCACTAACGCATATTGTGTTCAGAAGCCTTGTATTGCTATATTACAAAAACAAATGCAAACATTTGCAGCCACCTAGTGGGCTTTGTTGCTGTTTTTCACATTACCTTCTTCCCTTATCAGGTTTCAGTATACCCAACCTGCTTCTCAAACATACCCTCACTACTGTTACCACTCTGTCAAAGGAAATAATCTCTTTAGCTCTCACAAGAAGCATGGCCTTATGGTCTCATTTTTTCATGACATCCATTTCCTAAGTAATAATTTCCTCACCTCTTTTCTTTCTTAGTCTCTGGCATATGTACCCCACAACAAACTGTGAGCCCATATTTGGTAAAATACCACAGCTGGGGAATCACAAGTATTATTTTATTCATACTGAATGTTAATTACATTTTATGCAATCAAATGCATCCCATTATAATAAAGCAGCAAAAATAAAACATTCACACACAAAGAACTTAAACAGTTAACTCTTTTGTCAAGATATGTATGCATGAGTGAGTTTTCAAATATTTTACAAGCATTCTTAATGGTACTTCTCACATGGAAGAAATGTTTATTTTTGCTCTGTGTTACTTGGGTATTCTTTGTTTCTCCAATAAAAAGAGTTTGACAAAAAAAAATAAACACATCCAAACATCCTTATTAGGAGAATAAGGACTTTGACTCGTAGATTAAAAAAAATATTCTGGACAACTTAGCCCTGGAAAAATCATGCTTTCCATAAATCTAAGTTATGAATGCTTTGTAATTTTCTTAACCATTTTTTTCTGCATAAAATCTGTACTTTCTAATTACTGTATATGTGCAACTCTGCAGCTTTCAGACCTGTGCAATGGTAAATTGTATGTAGCTTTTTCCATTTTACTTCTTGAGATGGCAGAGGAGCTACAGACTAAAATATAGCTCTGTAGATCATTGTTGATAGTGGAACGCTTAACTGATATTTTTTTCCTTTATTGTCACCGGGGAATATAAATCTGTTAGTGGAACACCATCCTGGTAAACCTGGTAAAGGGACATCATAAAGCCATATAAAAGCAGTCAAATGGTCAATTATTATATCAGTTACATCATTATATTATAATATCTCAGAAAAAGAAACACTGTTTATCAGTTGTCAATTGTGTAAACACTGGTATTGTGCAGTTTCATTACAGCCAGTTTCCATGAGTTTGGGTATACTTTAGTACATAGCTCAGAGACTGCTTTTACAGAGACTTACTGTTGTCAGTGTTTTTTTCCTGAATGTTTTTTACTGAGAGTTTAAATTTCATCTGTGTGCTCTATGACTTTGTAAGCAAGTACACCGACTGTTTTTCCCTGTCTGAAATCTGCCTCCATTTGATTCCACTGTTTACTGTGGCATGATACTGGAAACAGTGCAAGAACATCTTTCTCTTCTCAAGGTTTCCGACCTTTTTTCCACAGTTGTGTAACCATGGCATTAGTAATTTTTAAGTAAAGGGGAACAGAGACTTTGCCATTTTTCAACAGTAATGTACAGGAGGCTGATCACCTGCAAAAACACAATTTTATTTCATTTTCTTCCAATGATAGTGTTTTTTTGTGCATAATGAGTAGTTATGGCAATCTAACTTTATAGGTTTATATTAACCTCAATGCTGGAAAACCACTGAGAAGCTTAGCCACATTGCCCTTGCAGTGATAAGGGTAGGCTAGTTTCCACTGTAGAAAGATCATTTTGCCTTAATACCAGGTATGAATTTGCAGTTATCCATGTAATCAATGAATATGGTCTTAAAGGTAGACAATGAGATACTTCACTTAATGTGCAAACAACATCTATTCCAAAAGTGGGGAACATACTGGGAAATAAATGCATCAAGCAAGCAACTGTTGTTAATCTTACAGAAGGTTTAAGTCTTTAGATCATGTGATTGTTAGGCTGTTTTTCTATTGCTTGCATGGTTTTCCATTGCACAAAATGCTAAGCATAGATTACCTCTCCAGACCCTGTATGAGATGGAATAGTGAAAAAGGAATTTTAATCTATCCAACTGGGTAGCTTAAGTGGAAAAAGCCTGAGATATTTTTAATTAGGAATCTTTAGGAATTTTCAAGTTGTGCAAGGCGATTTGACAGATACCTTCCAAAAGGGGCATTATATTTTATGATGAGTCTGAGAAGTGAGGTGTATACAGAAAATTCTGTGACCTGTATGAAATACCTCAAAAAATAAGTTGTGGAAGGAAGAAGGACTTCATGACTACAAATATGGCATGGTTGTTAAAGGTGAGATGGCTGTGTATGTAGCTATCCAAGTCTCTAATGACAGTCTGTTTTTTGGAAGGGTAAGGCTTTACCAAAGTTAACACTGCTGCACTTCCTTGAATCTAGGGTGAACATGTAGCTAACACAATAAGCATTGGTTTGATCCATGCCTTGCTGAAGAGTATGGGTATCTTGAGTAGAAATGACAACTGTACATTAGTTGCAGATGTTGTCTACAGAAGTAGTTAGCCAGAGTCCATGAATGTTCATTTTTACTTTTGAAACATAGATACTGAAAAAGACAGACCCAAAGCTGAACACTGTGGAAGACTGCTAGTGAAGTTTTTGTGGTTAAGGGACATACCCCTACCTTCCATCAGTAAGACAGTTTGCTATGCAGCAATGTATGGATCAACACTGATACTACTGAATACTACTAAATTTGTCTATGATTTGTTTCTTTCATTATGGATTTCATGACGTAGGCATCTTTTGTTTGACATAAAAAAAGAATTATGTGACACACATCATAACACTAGATCTTTGAAACAATGCTCTTATATCCAAGACAACTAGGACTTGAAGTTCCTAGATGCAGGGCTTGTTTGGCAGGTACTTTTTTCCACACATCAACTTTATCTTGACAATCCTAGCTAGAACTCTCAAGCTTCTTTCCCATTGCACCCCTTCAGAAAAAAATGGCTTAGTCTGAATAAAACACTTGATAAAGAGGAGGGGGCAGCTAAAGAGGCAGCATGAGGAACACAGAGTGGGAATGTCTTGCAGCCACAGCACTGCTAAGGAAATTCACTGTTTCAATGAGAAATTCCATTAAACTAATGCAACTTACTTTGAGGAACTACTAGGAAAAAGTCTTAAGCAGTACAGTAGAATTTATGGTGGCGAACCCTCTTATGGTACAACCCAGCTCAGGAACACTGAGAAAAAGGAGGTCTGGAACCTAGATGCATTGCCTAGTTTATAGTGCTTCACAACACAGGGATGAAAGATCGGGTTATGGCAGTACAAATCTCATCCAGTGGAACATGGCGAAAAATGCAGTAGTTGTAGTAGTAGTACCAATAATGGTAATAGTAACAGTAAAAGTAGTAGTATCAGTTGTAATAGTAGTAGCAGTAGCAGTAGCAGTAATAATAGTAGTAGTAGCTGCAGTAATAGTACTAGTAGCAGTAGCAGTATTACTAGTAGTAGTAGAAGCAGTAGCAGCAATAGTAGTACTAATAGTAGTAGAAGCTATAGTACTAGTAGCAGTAGAAACAGTAGCAGCAGTAGTAGTAGTAGCAGTAGTACTAGTAGTAGTAGCAGAAGTAGTAGTACTAATTGTAGTAGTAGACGCAGTAGTACTAGTAGTAGTAGCAGCAGTAGTAGTATTAATTGTAGTAGTAGAAGCAGTAGTAGTATTAATTGTAGTAGTAGAAGCAGTAGTACTAGTAGCAGCAGTAGTAGTACTAATTGTAGTAGTAGAAGCAGTAGTACTTGTAGTAGTAGCAGCAGTAGTAGTACTAATTGTAGTAGTAGAAGCAGTAGCACTAGTAGTAGTAGAAGCAATAGTAGTATTAATTGTAGTAGTAGAAGCAGTAGTACTAGTAGTAGTAGCAGTAGTAGTACTAATAGTAGTAGAAGCTGTAGTACTATTAGTAGTAGAAGCAGTAGCAGCAGTAGTAGTACTAATAATAGTACTAGAAGTAGTAGTACTAGTAGCAGCAGTAGTAGTATTAACTGTAGTAGTAGAAGCAGTAGTACTAGTAGTAGTAGCAGCAGTAGTAGTATTAACTGTAGTAGTAGAAGCAGTAGTACTAGTAGAAGCAGTAGCAGCAGTAGTAGTGCTAATAGTAGTATCAGTAGAAGCAAACTCAGCTTAAATGCAGCATAAACAACTCTGAAGTTATAACTCCTGCCTATAATATCATCCATAATAAAGAGGAAAGGTGGTGGTATTGCTTTAATATTTCCCAATAGCTACCACATTTCCCCTTACAGCATACCAATACCAATACCAATATTCAGTTCAGCAGTACTTCCTACTGTTTTCCTCAAAATAAACAATTATAAACAAGTATGCATTACTGTCCTTTACATCCTTCCTCTCAACAATACAGCATTGGATATCCACAACATTTCCACAAGAAAAAATACCAATAGGTGATGTGAATGTCAATTGGTTAGACATAAAATCTAACTCCCCTACATCTAGCATGACCTTATATGGTTTCACACAACTAATTAATAGCCCCACACATTACAGCAAGACATGAAATTCTCTATTAGACTGGATCCTAGTATCAGGCCCTAGCAAATACTCCACCAAAGGGACAATTTCAGACTCTCTCAGTGATCATCTCCCAATCTGTATAACTAGACATCTCATAGATCCAGTTAAATAGCATATTTATAAAACAACATGCAACCTTTCCAAATGTAACCCAGAAATATTCATTACTATCATTTATTAACTGGAACTTACTAAAATTATCTCCCCCTTAGACGATACTATACATGAATTCAATGCAACTTTTCTAAATATCCTAAATAGCCTTGCATGTCTTAGAAGGAAGAGACTAAACAGAATTAATGTGATTTGGCTATCCAAAAAGAGTGGAATGCTAATGCAGGACAGAGAAAAAGCATGGAAAGAATGGCAAGAATATAAAACACCACGCTGTCGTGAAAACTTCAGAATGCTTCACAATCGTACTAAAAGCAAATAAATGACGACAAAAACTATACTATAATAACTTTCAGAATAATACTAAACAGAACCCTAACAAATTTTGGACATCCATTGAGGGGTTGATGAATGAAGAGAATGAGAGGGAGAGAAGGTTGGATGATGTAGGGATAGTAAATCATGAAGTACAATGGATTGGCAAGGAGGAAGTAAGGATAGCTATGAAGAGAATGAAGAATGAAAAGGCTGTTGGCCCAGATGACATACCTGTGGAAGCATGGAGGTGTTTAGGTGAAATGGCAGTGGAGTTTTTAACTAGATTGTTTAATGAAATCTTGGAAAGTGAGAGGATGCCTGAGGAATGGAGAAAAAAGTGTTTTGGTACCGATTTTTAAGAATAAGGATGATGTGCATTGCTGTAGTAACTACAGAGGGATAAAATTGATCAGTCACAGCATGAAGTTATAGGAAAGAGTAGTGGAAGCAAGGTTAAGAAGGGACGTGATGATTAGTGATCAGCAGTATGGTTTCATGCCAGGAAAGAGCACTACAGATGCGATCTTTGCTCTGAGAGTGTTGATGGAGAAGTACAGAGAATGTCGGAAGGAGTTGCATTGTGTTTTTGTAAACTTAGAGAAAGCATATGACAGGGTGCCTAGAGAGGAGTTGTGGTATTGTATGAGGAAGTCAGGAGTGTCAGAAAAGTATGTAAGAGTGGTACAGGATATGTACGAGGGTAGTGTGACAGTGGTGAGGTCTGTGGTGGGAGTGACGGATGCGTTTAAGGTGGAGGTGGGGTTATATCAAGGATCAGCTCTGAGCCCTTTCTTATTTGCAATGGTGATGGACAGGTTGACAGACGAGATCAAACAGGAGTCCCCGTGGACTATGATGTTTGCAGATGACATTGTGATCTGTAGTGAGAGTAGGGAACAGGTGGAGGAGACCCTGGAGAGATGGAGATATGCTCTAGAGAGAAGAGGAATGAAGGTCAGCAGAACTAAGACAGAATATATGTGTGTGAATGATAGGGAGGATAGAGGAATGGTGAGGATGCAAGGAGTAGAGGTGGCAAAGGTGGATGAGTTTAAATACTTGGGGTCAATAGTTCAGAGTAACGGTGAGTGTGGAAGAGAGGTGAAGAAGAGAGTACAGGCAGGATGGAGTGGGTGGAGAAGAGTGTCAGGAGTGATTTGTGACAGACGAGTACCTGTAAGAGTGAAAGGGAAGGTCTACAAGAGGGTAGTGAGACCAGCTATGTTATATGGGTTGGAGACAGTGGCATTGACAAAAAGGCAGGAGTTTGAGCTGGAAGTGGTAGAATTAAAGATGTTAAGATTTGCACTGGGTGTGACAAGGGTGGACAGGGTTAGGAATAAGTATATTAGAGGGTCAGCCCAGGTTGGAAGGTTTGGAGACAAAGCCAGAGAGGCACGATTACGTTTGTTTGGACATGTGCTGAGGAGGGATGTTGAGTATATTGGGAAAAATGCTAAGGATGAAGCTACCAGGTAACAGGAAAAGAGGAAGGCCTAAGATAAGGTTTATGGATGTGGTGAGAGAGGACATGCAGGTGGTTGGTGTGACAAAGCAAGATGCAGAGGACAGGAAGAAATGGAAACAGGTGATCTGCTGTGGCGTCCCCTAATGGGAACAGCTGAAAGAAGATGATGATTAAAGCAATCTTACATCCCGGCCAAAAATTTAACCCAAACCCCTCTCCCGATAACTCATCACTCGAAACTGCAATACAGTTCATCTCTTATTTTATAGAAAGTACAGCATCTCTAACCAAGGATTCCACAACATCTAATCCCAACCCTGTCCAACAGGCACATGTCACCACATCCACCTTCATCTTCTAACCAGTGCCCACATCCTACATAAAACTACTCTTAAACAACCTAAACCATGTTCTTCTTCAGCTGATGACCTTCCAAGCGAGTACATGAAAATAGCTGACAAAAGCTTTGCCTATTCTGACATAATCCTTATATATAGGTCAATCCGGAATCACATGCTTACCCTCTCTGGAAAAAGTCACACATCATCCCTCTGCACAGAAGAGGTAATTCAATAGACATTAATAACTGCAGACCTATAGCAATCATCTCCCGTCACCAAAATACTTGAAAAATGTATTCAAAAACAATTGCTAAACTATCTCCTGCAGGAAGAACCCCTACCCCCTACACAACATGGCTTCCATCCTTCCCATAGTACTAGCACTGCCCTACTAACCTTTACAAAAAGTGCATTGTCATCCCCTTTGGTAAAAACTCTGGACCCATGAACTACCACATAGGCAGTAGTCTACTTAACACTAAATGTGTGATAAGAGACCACGTGACCCAGGTGGACAGTAGTCTCTCCTTTGATAATCACATCGCCACAGTAGTCTGGAAGTCCTTTCACGTGGCACACCTCATCACAAAAGGGTTCTCATCCAGGAAAAAAGAGGTCATTGTTCCCCTCTACTCGACACTCATTAGACCCATTATAGAGTACAACGCCCCTTTTGGAATGTACCTCACAAGACATCAGCAGCAGCTGGAAAGGCCACAGAAGTACCTCACAGAGAGGATTACTGGCCTCAAACAAATGCCCTACACTGACCATCTCAAAAAAACTCCAGCTTTACTCTGTAGCATATCACCTACTCTGAGGTGATCTCTGCCTAACATATAAAGCTATGTTAAACCCAGAGCTGTTGGACATGCTACACCTAAAGAAATCCCAATCCCTCTGAGATACACACTCTAGGGACCTAAACCTTGTCACCACAATAAACAGGACATGCTGGAGGGATAGATTCCAGTCCCAGAGACTTCCCATACTCTGGAACAAACTACCCATCTATATCAAACAAAGTTCCTCATTAGCACTCTTCAAGAAAAATCTTGATGAGTGGATGGGAAATAGGAAATACACCCCAGGGATCACTTCTGTGGCTCTGCTCAACAGTGGCACAGGAAAATAACTTACTTGGGTGGTGTAAGCCAGGGAACCTTGTTGGCTAGGCTTACTTATGCCCTTGGGCCGATAGCCTAGTACCTACCTATGAACCTATAGATACTGTCAATAAAGTTACATATAACTGCAAACTAGTCTCTTCCTTATTTCTAAACTTGTGTAAAGCCTTTGACACAGTTTGTCAGAGCAAACTTCTACTCCAAATGTCCTCATTAGGTGTCTCTCAGCCCACCCTTCTGTGGTTCAGAAACTACCTGTCCAATAGGTATCAGTCAGTAAAATGGCAATCCATGCTCTCTCCTTAACTCCCAGTCACCACTATTGTACCACAAGGCTCTATCCTTGGTCCACTCCTCTTTAACATTTTCACAAATGCCCTCTGTAAATCCACACTACAGACCATCCTAATATAATACGCAGATGATTCCGCTCTCTTTTGCACGTCTTACAACATGGTACACCTCCAAAACATACTCAGGAAGCTTTAACAGCCACTGAAACATGTCTTCATAACTCACATTTCATGCTCAATCCAAACTCCTACTTTTCTTCCCCAAATCCCTCTCTCATGCAAAAACAAAATTTAAAGTCCTCTCTTTTAATAATACAACCAGTGAAGTCACTTCTCGTAGCAAGTTATTAGGGGTGATAATGGATGATAATCTTACATTCATCCTGCTTATAGAAAATTGCATAAAAAACTCATCAAAAACCAGGGATGCTTTACAGAGTCAAAAACTTTCTCACTGACGCAACTAAAACTACACTTGCCACTACTTATCTCCTCCCCACTCTTCTTTATGGCACTCCCATCCTTACTAACATCCAGGCTTCACAAAAATTAAAACTATAACAATGCTATAACAAAGTTGCTAAATTTGCAGCAAATACCCCTTTCAGAACCCATCACTGTGCAGCAATAAAAGGCTAAATTGGTTAGAAATGCTTCATCAACTAACATATACACAGTTTTGTACCACCTATAAAATTATCCAGCATCCATCAGCCTGTCTGTCTGTCTAGCACTAAAAACACTCTACTCAACTTTGTTCCCAGTCAGTCATTGTGTTCCAGTGACCCAAAACTTCTGTCTGTCTTACAACCTATCAAATCTGCTGGGCACGGTCTGTACTTGCACAAGATTGCTAAGGCCTGGAACTCCTTACCTGTAGCCATAGCTCTCAACCAATCAGGGACAAATCCAGGAAAAATCAGGGACACTTTTAAAATATTTGTTCTATTAACTTAAGGCGTTAGCAGAATTACAGAATGTGAATTAATATACATTTCTTGAAGTAAAATAATTCTTCAGCTCTTAATTATTGTCATTATTTATTAAGCATAATTCACCACTTTTGTCCAAAAGGCACCAGTGCTAAAAGGGATTAAGAAGGTCAGAGCTAAAATTTGTGTCAAAATCAAGGACAGTTGAGAGGTATCATCTACCAGGTCAATACCCTAGCTCCCATCATTCAAAACCACTCTGAAAGACTTCCTAGCTAAAATCTGGCTCTGTTCTTAATCAAAACCAGGATAAGCTATATCCCTAAATATGAACAAGTACCTTTTCATTCCTTATACCTCCTTACTCTTCCTTCTTCACTTACTTCCTTACTTCTATCAAATTCTCTTCCCTGACTTTCTCTCTAAATATACCATAAGCCTGTTTTCCCTCACATCATATTCTTATATTTAATTTCTCTACAAACTGTCTAAAATGTCTCTAAATATTAAATGATTGCCATATGTTTTTATATTATGTCTAATTTGTTATAATTATTAAACTGCAGGTGTTTTTATTTTGTTTTTGAATTATTGCTCTTAAAATGTTTTGTAATAATTTCGAGCTTTTCTCCCCGGGCCTCCTCTGAAAATGGGCTTCTACCCGGATGGACCTTCCTGGTAATCAAATATCAATAAATAAATAAACAAACAAATTAATTAATTAAATAAATAAAGTTATCATGTGTTGTGGAAACAGACTGCTAAAAGAAGATTTGTGTTAATGTTGGCTGAAATGGAAACTTTAGATGGAAAATATAGAGTGGTTAAGATAATGTAAAACTCAAAGATATACTTAGTGGAGGTAATTGCAACTAGTGACGGAATTCTTCAAATGAGGAATTTGAATTCAGCTGAGTAAGTTGGCTCAATTCATGGGTGGAGGTGGGGTGGTTCGCTTCTCTAGCATAATGCTGATGTCTTGTAGAAGGAAGGAATTTTTAAATGGTTGCCTCAACTGGAAGAGACAGCTTTAAGGAAGATATTTGAGATCCTCGGATATGGAAGAGGTATACAATCTTGCCTATTGTGGAAGTTGGAAATTGGTGGCAATAGAACTTTATCTACAGAGAAATCAAGACAAGACTACTCAAGGAAAATTGACAGGGTTATATGTGGGACTGGGCATTTACTGCAGTTCCAAACTGAAAAAATGTTTCCACTTGCCTCATTACATTTTTGGCACTGAATATTTACTGCAGCCCCAAACAAGAAAATGTTTCCACATGTCTTAGTTCATTACTGCAGTCTCAAATTAGGAAAATACTTTCACTTTTATCTGTACATTTTCTCATTCAAGGAATTTTTAGATGATTTGAGAATGAATGTAAAGCATTTGAAAAGGTCAAGTAAATTAGATGTCTAAGGAACACAGGAAACCAATGCATATTGTAGGTTGCCTGATACACGACAGGAAAGGAATCTGCTTCCAGGAAGAATTTTGTAAGGCCTAGCAAATATCTCAGTAACTCTGTGAAATAGGACTCAGCTATGAGAATCAGAGAAGTCTGATATATTTTGCTTTTACTAGAATTTTATTTATTTATTTAATTACATTTGTTGACTGGGTTTGTCCGACTGAGCTGATAGCCCTTTTTCAGCGAGGCCCAGAGAGAAAAGCTCCACAGATGTACAATAAAAATAAAATAGACAATTTTATTGGGAACAAACCATTAACATTTCCATTAAAAGCATATAAATTACTTACAGTGTTTAAGTTACTATTTAACATAAGATATGTGTTGAAACAGTGTGCAGAGTTTGTTAGTGTAGATGAGGAAGCTATAGTTAGTGAGGATGATACAGGCTGTATATCAGTAAAGATATTTTTAGGATTGAAGAGACAGGTAATTTACCTTGATACGATGGCTAAGAGGGCTGACACATAACAGAAATAAAATAGACGCCACAGAATGTGAAAGAATAAGGGAAATACAAACAAAGGGCCTCAGGGCAATGTTGGGACAGTACCTCCCTAAAATAAATCAATGTTTCATGTAAATTATGATAAAGATGATTCTGCTCTGTGCCATACAGGGATAAAGCCCTGGCTACATTATAAGCGACTTGAGCTTGATTAGCAGCTTGGGTATGTCTGGGAGCTGAGTTGGGAGGATGGGAGTGAGTGGCCACTGTTGCCTCACTCATCTAGGGGGAGGCAGACAGCTCTGGCTTGCCACAAGAGTGACCCTTAGTGCAAGTACTAGATATCACCCAGTGGAATTCTAGCCAGGCAACACCATGATACCATGGTGCACTGAAGCACTATGAAGCCAGGGTGATCATGACATGTGGAGTCATGTTTCCTCTTGAAAGGCAGCAAATGTGGGCTCAGAAGGGCTGCCAAAGAAGAGGGTAGGCCATCCTCCAAGATCAGCAAGCTAGCCCATTCCCTACCACCCAACACTCTCTATGGGGAACAGAGAGCAGAATGGGGTTCCCAGGCAGGACTGAATGTGATTGTAGGACTCAGCTGCCCAGGAAATATCCTATTCCTGTCCCATTGGCAGAGAAGCCATCAGATGAGTTTGGGGGGGGGGGGGGTGACAAAAAAAATCTTGCAGTTATGGGACATTTCTGTGAAGAAGGAAGGATTACTGCTTAAATTGTCTGCTAAGGATTTCATGAGTCCCAGCATGAATAGATTCAACAGTAAGAATCTGTTTGTGACAGCCCACCCCAAAGCCTCATCATTTCAGTATACATGATTTCTCCTTTTTTGCCATTATACCAAATGATTGCATGTAGTTTAAATGGATGATTATATTCCTTTTTAGGAAGAACTGGGCATAGCTTGGAGTTGTTTAGCACAAGTCTAATTTCCACAACACTGATATTAGGAAAAGTAATTGATAGATCATAGTTTCTGGGATATGTTTTGGTTGAAATGGCCATCTCATCACTGGAACTGCCTGAAGTTACTAGAGCTACAAATCACTGAGACTTAAAGAAGTATTCCATGAGAAGATTTTGACTTGCATCCTCCAAAAGATAGCCTCCTTGCAATGACAAAATACCCTGATGGGGAAGTCTAATGCAGCCCTCTCCTGTTTCAATAAATCCAGACAGTCCACTGAAAGATTGTCATGTAGTCTGGGCAATATGGAAATGGTTGTGGTCTATAGGAAAAGGCAAACAGGTCTTTTCTGCAAGGATGACCAAAAGACAATGAAGATGCATAAAAGCTTTCAAGGACCTGGTGTCTAAGAAGTCTGTTAAAGGCAGAAGATGAATACAGATAAAGATTTGCCTGGTTTGGCTTTGCTTCCCCAATCTTTGAACAGTAATATGGCATAATCCCTTATATTGACCAAAATGGCTTGGTCACTGTCCACTAGGAGGTAGTCATTCACAGAAGGAGAAAGCATGACTGTCTTGGTGTATAATGCAGGTAGTATATCACTTTGCACTCATTAAGATTTCAAGAGCAAAGTTTGAAAGGCAGTGTCCTGAACTGAGAGCGACCAGCTATTAGGTTTACCAATCCTGATGTGCAAGTAAGTATGTATGAGGAATATAGCCGCTTCTTCCTCACAAGCATCTACGAAAACATTTTCGTAATGTCAGTCCTCACATAAATTGCTCATGGGAACAGATCTAATGTAGAACTCCCATCAGTGGGGATACTCAGTGCAAAGCAAGTTGAGTTGCACTTGATGAAACATAGACCAAGTACTCTTAGAAAAAGCTGCCAGGAACACTAGGCAGCTGAGGGGTGCTATCAACTGATGGATGAACTGTGGATTTGGAGTTTGCCTAATAGGATGAGAAGTTGGAAGTTGCAGACACCTGAATAAGCAGACACCTCAGTCTTAAATATATAACCAAACTATAGTCTGAGGAGTGGTCACAAAGGTCAGCGAGTTAAATGAGCTTCTGCGAAAAAGAGTAGTGTCTAAAAAATGACTACTACTTAGAACATATCGTTTGTGCTAGGTTTGACCATGACTAGGCTTCCAGTCAGTCTGGGGACCATCTTGATTGCCACAAGACACACAGTAGGGTATAAGGCAAGACAGGAACCATGGAAAGGTGACCTTCTTGTCAGTCTGTCTGTCCCTCTTTCTCTTGTTTCTGTTCCCTTTAAGTTTCCTGTGTTATTTGTAGTGCTCATAATGCCTGTCTTCTTTACACATTTTTTCCTTCTCCTTTGCAGGTGCTGAATCTAATGATGGACTGTGAATAAAAGCAAACAAGGCGAATGAAGGCAGTTCAGCAAATGGGTCTGCATTCATCTTCTAAAGTTTTTCAAACATTTGGAAGTTTTACAAAATCTTCCTTCACATTCAGCTGGTGGCACAACTGAAGTTGATGCAAATAATTGCACATGCAGAGGAGACATATTATTTGCTAGTGATGGGTAAGAACTTATTTGCCATTCAGACACTTACGTTCTAACAGTCCATGTTGAAATTTTTAAGAAAGCAAGTCATAGAAATGAGCATTAACTATTTAGAAAAGATTTACAAACTTATTGTGACACATTAGAAGCATTTTAGATGAACTTAGTCCAACTGTATGACAGGAAAGAATGCTTGGGGGAACTAGTTGATACTGACCAGAAATATAGAAAAGGATGGCTCACAGTGTACTCCTGATGACAAATAATGCTGCACTCATTGATTGGTTCTTGGACTCTGAAGGTGTACATCTTAGCAATCCTGCAGTCCAAGCAGCTTGAATTAAGATCCAGTCTTACAGTTTTAAGTGATTGTTTAGGTGACCTTTGCAGAAAAGCTGAAGTGGTAATCTAGGTTACTTTGGGCTATCAAGCAAGGTTAATTATGGCAGTTAACACCAAATGGTTAGCCGTTGATTTTTATAGTACTTAAAGCAGATACACTACAAATGGAATGTAGTCACTCTTTTAAAATCTACAGTAAACCTTCCCATCAGTTAATTTATTGTTTCAAATTGCACCATTTTCATTTAAAACACTATGAGGTTACTGAACGAGACAATGTGTGCCATACTCATAGCTGGCCTTAGGCATAGGCCTACTAGGCAGCTGCCTAGGGCACCGCTCTAGCAGGGGTACCTTTCCAGTTATCTGGACAGTGCTGTTAGACCAGGATGGGGGTGATTTCACAGTTCATCTTTACAGCTGTTGAAGATGTAGTACTGTTTGCATCAGAAAACTTATAAAAGTTATAATCATTAAGTAATTTGAAACAATACCGGTGCTGTAAAGTACATAATCAAAATATTATAGGCTCCTCTGTAAAGTATATATCAAAATATTAAAAATTGGTTCAAGGTGCATTACTCTGGGAAATGTCAAAAGAGTTCTGACCTCACCTTTTAGTGCACTTAAATTGGCATCCTTTTTCAAGAAGGCATATAGTACTGCCAACTAAGTAATTCTGCTCTAAGAGTGTTTCTGTGGTCACTGGGTACAATTACTGCTCAATAACAGAAATGCATAATCAAAGAGTTGTAATTTTCAGATACTACACATAACAGGTGATAATATGAGTAATAGGCAAAATAATATATGTACATTTGCCATATTAAATACTGGTCCATAGCATGATCGTTCCCAGCAGTTCTGTCCCTCGTACTCATCAATTTAGGACTCTGACTCACTCAGCATGGATGGTAGTGTCATGTAGTTTTCACACTAAAAGTTATACTTTTCAAGGCAGAAGTATACAATGACAGTGACACAATTTAACCCCATAAATGAATCATAGAAAGTCTGGGGTCAAAATTTATTTTATTTTATTTATTTTATTTTAGTCTACATTTGTTAACGGGATGGTCTGACTGGACACAGGTCCATTTTCAGCGAAGGCCCGGGGAGAAAAGCTCCACAGTAAGTAAAATGTTATACAATATGTTAAAATACAGTATACAGAGAATTTTCAAACAATATGTTAAAACAGTATATAGCAGAAGACATAACAAGACCTATATATACAGGAAAAAATAGTTACACATGGTTAATAACAGAATAAGTATACAAATTCAATCAGTATTAGGAGAAGACCTAGACTGTAATATATATTACAGTAGGTATATTAGGAAGTGAGGTATATAAGTGGAATAATTTGAGGACTTATGTAATACATGGGCATAGCCACTTATTCTTCAAGTGTGTTCTAAGTGAGTTTTTAAAATGAGAAGAGGTAGGGGCAGAAATCAGAGCAGGAGGGAGATTATTCCAAGTTCTAGTCATGGAGTGGGAGAACAGTGCTTTTCCTGCAGTATTTTTAGCCCTTGAGATACAGAGGAGGGGTTTGTTGGAAGATCGGAGAGGACGATTTGTATTATAGTGGGTGAGAAGTTGGCATAGTGCAGGGTTTTTTTCTGGATGTGTTACCACATTGTAGGCAATGACTAATTGGTGATAGGTTAGTAGCTGGGGAAAAATGATTATTAATTGAAGCACTCAAAGAAATAATTAATAGCTCACCCCAAAGATAGCTCTAACAGTGATCAATTCCTGATAAGACAGTCAGGCACTGATTCAGGCATAAGGAAGAAGACAGCACTGATAAGTATTTGTTAAAGATGCTTCCAACTGGGTTCAACAAATGAGGCTGACAAAGAAAACAAGCAGTCTAAATTTAATTTTAGCTTAGATAAAAAGGGACACTGCGCAAATGATCCAATGGGATGGAACACTCCCAGTATCATATAGAGCGGCACTGGAAGGAAATTAGTTAAAAAAATGCACCATTTTTTATTTATCATTTTAAGTAGAGATGGAGCGCACATTTGTTAGTTTTCTCTTCAAGGAAAAAAAATGACGATGGAGGGCTCAAATTTATCTTATTATTAGGGGCACAGAAGTGGAAGGCACTGATGTTTTCTGCAACATGTAGGTGATAAACTATGTGTAAAGGCAGTAGGTATCTTAATAAAAAATACAGGAGTATGTATTTGAGATTGGAGGAATGCCTGAAGGGGAGAAGAATCATACACAGTCCTTATTTAAGAATTTGATTTTGGTGTAGTGCTTTCAAGCTTTCAGAAGAAATAGGTCAAAAATAACTTTTCTCCTCACTTGTCTACCAGAGGCCATTTCAGCTGCATTTGCAGTTCTCTGCGGATGTTCTGCACCAGTAAAGGACGGCTCAGGGCACTACCTGGCAATAAAACTGCTGTCTCAGTTTGACTGTCCCAGAAGCATTCAGTTGCTATAGTAACCATACACTTATGCTGCACACACATACAAAGGCTCTTCTCTTGAAATCCAGATAGGTCAGAAACATCAAAGTAAACAACACAGTATGGTTGTAATATCAAGTCCTCTAACGTAAGCTTCATATGGAAATACTCTCACCCTCACTTCACAGAAAACTAGAAATTAAAAATAAATAAAACTAAAACATATTTTGGTAGTTTTCATCTGTGATACAACTTTCTTTTACTGATTTTTCACAAAAGTGTGTACCTACTTCAAATACATATCAGTATATTAAAACTTCTGACTTAGTTCAAATGCAGTTTCACAGCCCTCATGTTTTAGTTCTGTCATAGGAATAGACAATTGTATAGCATATCTAAATGTACTCTTTAGATTCCTTAAATAATTATAACCCAGTCTGTTTTGATTAAGTGTCATATCTCTGAAGTGTGACTTATATCCTAAAATGTGCCAAGGTGATACAAAAGATGTTTGAGGCCAACATGTTTACACATTAAAATGAATAGTGGCATTCTGATATCAGGATATAAACAAATATAGCAAACATGTTACATGGGTTAACAACTGACAAGTGAATATGTTTACAAATTATCTACCTAGTAAATGGCCTGTTATAAATACTTTAAAAATTATTTCAAGAAAATATAATAAAGCAACATCTGAAATACAGAAACAAGCAGCTGTAAATGTTCATTTTGGTGTTATGAGATCAATAGGTTGTAAACACATTACATAGACACTTAGGATAAAAACAGCTAAAGTAACACTGTTACTAAGCATTGAAAATAAATAAACAAGACACAAGGAATGCTGTACTTCTGATATGCTATTCTTTACAGAAGATGTTAAACAGTTTCCATCTGACTGTTTTGGAAGTATTTCAGATGGATTTTAAAGTCCACAAAGTACTAATGTAATGAAGACTGGGTGGCCTTTTTGAATATCCTGGACAAATCTGTACTACTCATTACAAACAGGAGTCATACGACTTCAGGAAAACAAGTTGTGCAACTTCCAGTAACAATGGCTGACAACAAAGTCAATGCATCTCTTTCCTACAAAAGCACAGAAATCAGAGTCAATTACATTTACGTGGGACATGTAAAAGTTCCTCTGCACTGGGAGCGTGGAAGATAAGCCACTACAGAAAAAAATGTTTAATTGTTCCATGCTTGTCTTTTCATAAAATCCACTTCGTAGTTTTTGGGTCTAAAAAGCTGGTGTTTGCTAGAGGAACCTACTTTCATTACAAAAAGGATTGTGACTTAAATGGATTCACTGATCAGTACATTTACTAGTTACAAAATGAAAAAATAAAAATGAATTTAAAAAGTCATATGAGATAAATACAAAAATACAGCTAAAAACTATTACAGAATGTAGAGTATAGTTGCATTCCAAATGAAAACAATTATTGCCTTAGTGTTTATAAGATGTTTTTGTCTTTTCAAAACCTATTAAACTGATGACCAATTCCAGTGCTTGATATTTGCACAGAAGCAAACACAATGCTGGTTTTATATGAAATTAAACTTGTTTAAACCATAAAACACACACACATTACAAAGACTCTTGCAACTGACACTACTTTTATGTTTGAACATAATTAAAATGTTTTATATTAACTATCCCTGAATTTCAAAAGAGTGCCAGGCTGACACTCAGGCTGACATGATGCATTCCTACACTACATTAGTGGTTACTAGGCTACGTAAGCACACAAATGCATATTATAATTAATTATTCTGTCATTATCAATGGGTACAGCTCATTAAATGCAGCTGCTGGTGAACACAAATAAACCTGCACTCGAGCCATTCAAAATGTCATGCAAATCTGCCATTTGACTTCTACAAAACAAATATGGACTTAAGTTGTTTGCTAACTCTGAAGAACTATCATCCTTTGGCTCAAAAAGAAAAGAAATGAAAGAAGAAGCAACTCTCTAGTCGCAGCACAGGCCTAAAGCTAGGACTTAGTGTCAGTCACTCTTTCATGTTTTCTAGCACACAGCTGTCCACTATAAGTCTCAGTTCCAGTTAGCCTATTTACTTGCTTGTTTGTACTGCCCCTTAATATTGTTACTTCCCTATAATAAACATGCTCGCAAATACAGTAAGTACGTCATACAAGAAAGCATGGCATATGGATAAATAAGTTAAGAGTGCTACAAATCCAAGAACTGAAAGGTCTTGACAGGCACGTATAAACAAATTATCTCCTTTCAAAAATATAGTACATTTTTACAGTCATCTATTACCTGAGTTGCAGTCATGGACACATTTTTTAAATGTATGGTTTGCATAGCATGCAAGCTTCTTTGTTTTTTTTTTTTTTTTTATCCCACAAAGTTCTCGTCTCATTTGAAATCCATCAGAAATTAGCAATTTCAGACTAGTGCTACCTTTTTCTAGGTTGTACTATGTGTTTGCACACATTTGTGTGTACACAATTATTTTGCACACATTTGTGTATACACAGTTATTTTGCACACATTTGTGTGTACACAATTATTTTGCACACATTTGTGTGTGCACAATTATTTTGCACACATTTGTATGTGCACAATTATTTTGCACACATTTGTGTGTACATAATCATACTCACACTTTTCTCCTGAAAGGATGACTGGCTTT
The DNA here is from genome assembly GCF_019279795.1 of Protopterus annectens. Lineage (NCBI taxonomy): Eukaryota > Metazoa > Chordata > Ceratodontiformes > Protopteridae > Protopterus > Protopterus annectens. Next base: position 1,419,717,725 of record NC_056735.1, read on the forward strand.
GTGGGATAAAAGAAAAAAGCATTTCAGAATGGCATTTGGTGAGCATCTTGCTGAATATATTGTGTGAGATGCAATCAGAGTGTCTACACTTGAAACAGCGTTAAATAATAGTATGAAGTGAGATCACACACAGAAGAGGTAAACACAGCAACATGGAGCTGTACATCACGGGAGTGATCAGCTATCCTGGACAGGCACAAAACTGAAACCCACACAGTAAGCCATAAAAAGTAAACAACACACTGCAAAAAATGTAAGGCAAACTGACCAATGACCAGAGTCCCCAAGCTACCAGAATAAGGGAAATAAGCCAGGGTTAAAGATTTTTTAAAGTGTGTGTTATATATACAAAACACACTATAGCAATGGTAATTTGTTACCTAAGGCAGTTTGCATGTTAAGGTACTTTATTTTAATTGTGGCACAGTATAAAATATACTGGATAATTCACAATCTTTGTCAGTTTTTTTTTGTTTTTCCAGATCATGCTTCCTAATACAATAAACTTCACCAAACTGGTTTTCTTTAGTCATCCCATTCGGTGGGTGACCAGAGGACAGATTGCTAAGACAAGTGTTAAAATCAATGCCTTCAGTCATATGGAACAGAAGAGGCATGCTTTTTGATAGTATATAAACAGGTTCACAGCTTGTGAACTGTTACTGTATAAGTTATTAGAAATCATGCTGTCACTTTGTTAATATTATTAAAGCATCTGTGCATGTGCTATTAAGGTGTGTACCTGCTAAATGTTTACCCATAATGTCTGTAATACAGTGATATATGATGCATTTGGCAAAAACGCACTAATGAGAAGATATCGCACTGGACTGTGTGTGTGTGTGTGTGTGTGTGTGTGTGTGTGTGTGTGTGTGTGTATCTATATATATATATATATATATATATATATATATATATATATATATATATATATATATATATATATATCTTTCAAAATACCTTTTCTATATATATTTATGACCAGATGCTTTAAAACATCTATCCTGCAGAGGCACAAAACAAGTACCAACACAGTAAGACATAAAAAGTAAACAATGCTCTGCAAAAACGTACTGCGAATCAGATCTGTGACCACAGATCCAAAGCCACCAAACTCAGGGAAATAAACCAAGGGAAATCTGTTTTCTTACATATATGTGTTGCAATTGTCTTTAAAATTAAAATTAAAAAAAAAAATAAAATTTTAAACTTCACTTAGGATGGGAGGTTGGTGGAATGGTTAAGTTGTTTATCTTACAAATACAACATGCAGAGTTTAATTCTCATAGGGGGTAATTTGCTAGGCTTAAAATGGCCCACAAGGGCAGTTAGCCTAGTACAAATCTATGAGCTTCTTCAGTCTCATTTAATAATGCCTGATTACAAAATACAATGAAAAAGAATGGTTTGCTGTTAGTATTTCTTTGAGTAATACAGTTTTAGTACATGTATGACACCGTAGCCATTTCAAATTATGATGAACCCCCTGGACTTTCTAAGCATCCAGAAATACAAGATCTCAGATAAGTTTGTGAAACATTTTTCAAATGAAAAACATACGTCTGTCTGTATGAGTCCTGCAATTTAATTTTGTACTACAACATAAAGTGTTTTATGTGGTTGAACTTCATTACATTTTCAAGCTGACATGCATAAGATCCTACCGTACATTAGTGCTTACCAGCTTACATATATACAAAAGAAGATTATAACTAAGCATGCTGCTTTTTAGACTATATGTCAAGAAAAATAACAGCAGTGTGGGCATAAATGAGGCAGATTTAAATTTTCAAGAAAAGGCATTTTTTAAACTTATCTGAATTGCTAAAATAAACTGAGCATTTGCTCTTTTAAAGATAACAAACCAGTTAAAGCATTTAAGCTAGTCTAAAATGGAGTTACCCTTTTTGATAATTAACTGACATTCCTGCAACTGTCATAAAATTTTTCCTTCAGGCTTCACTTAATGTAAGCATTACTGGCACAAAGTGGAGACAGACTGTGTAGCAGGACCGCGGTACTTATACAGCAGAAACCCACAGAGTTTAGAAGCGCATCATTAAACGAGGAACCGACATCTTAGTATTTGTTTCTTCTGTGGTTTACACTCACACTCCAGTGAGCAACTGAATGCATATGCATATGCCTAAGTTAACAAATTCATGTGTGTGCCTGCATATTTGGCTGTGTCTTTTCACCACATTATTAACATAAACTGTATATTCAACATTGGTAGAAGGCAAGAAAACTGCGTTCTGCTAGCAAAAGTACAAGACATTGGACACAAAAGAATGTAATAAAATCTTGTACAGAATTTTTCAGAAATGTGTATGTGAGAGAACCAACATTATAAAGCTTGACAACTAGCTTTAGACAAGAAAAGCATACTTTCAAATGATGTGAAACTATACTGTTTACTCAAGGTGAGACAACATCAAAATGAATGACATTTCTTAATGGTTTTATCACTATTTCAGCAAACTCTAGATGCTTTTATTTTTTCCAGTTCCTGAAGATGGTATGCCTAATAGTAATAATAACAATAACAATGATAATGAATAAGGTGGGGATAAAACAGTGAAAGATAAGTTGATATTTTATTCTAAGTGCGATACATCTGATAGACATGAAATGAAAGAAAAGATAACAAAGGATGTTTAGTATAGGTGCAGAGATCAAAGAAATCACAGGACTAAAAGGCAAGTTAAATGTAAGGAACAATTTGTTGTATTAAATATACAATGCAGTGTCATTATTAAATAAATCTGAAACATGAAAAAAATTATTTCTTGGAGTCTCACAGCAACACACAATGGGTGAAACCTCTTAATTTAGTGGTAACAGAAACACTTAGGGAACATATATTTAGAAGAAAAGAGATAAGAATGGTTGTGCCTTCTTGATTCATCTGGTTATCTGCACTAATTAGTGCTGACACTGCAGTGCAGCATAAGGTGGACACTGCACTTCTGAGTGTGTCATCCTTTGGATGAGACATTAAAACAAGGCCCCATCTGCCTGAGTTGGTGGTAGCTCAGATGGATGTAAAAGATCCCATGTTACCTACTGAAAACAGTAGGGGAAGTGGCCCAATACCCTGGCCAAATTTCCCCTCCTTGCATCAATACCACCTTGGGTCTCCCCTGAAAACAGGCTACTAACCAAGTGTGGCTAACCTGGTCAACAACAGGATAAATAAGAATAAATAAATAAAACAATGCATTACAAACATTCAAAATTATGCAATTATACTACTTATAAACCCTCTCCTATACTATTCGAGATGCAGCGGTAACATGCTTTACTTTTTCTTTTTAAATTTAAAAAAAAAAAAAACAAGACTAAGATTTGATTTAGCCAATGAATGGGGGCTGCACTGTCAGCTGCAGAAGTAACATGTACAACTGCTATAATCCCTGCCCATCATTTTATCCTCCCCATATCCAATCTAATCACGTATGCCTTCCTAGCAGAATTATACACTATCATCCTTGAAGTAATGAAGATCAGTCAATATATGCAACATCTTCTCAATGAAGAAACGTCACTACATCTCAGACTTGAAACTTGTCCTTACAATCTGCTGATCATGCCTCTCTACCCTGACCTGCTCATTACTGCCCTCCACTTGAGTTCCATCACCAAACCTTGCTCTCGGGACTTTGTAGCAGGCCTGACTTATCTCTAGTCTCTCTCTCCTTTACCAGAGACTGCATGAATTTGGGACCATCAGTCTCTCCTGATACCCACCCTCACCCCCACCATGCAGGCTTCAATCTTCTCAATGACTAAGCTTTATGTTTCCTCTAGCCAGCTTAGTATATTTTTTCCTGAACTAGTTACCAAAAGGCACAAGGAATATTCTAGATGAGGACTTGCTTATACCTGTGAACCAGTAGAACAAGCACTGACTGTTTGGGGTTTGAGTCTCAAAAGTACTCTAGTTCAGCATTGTCTTCCAACACCGAGCACAGTGTCTCATTATGAAAGTGATCAAGACATCGCTTCCTTTATTTTCCTTTTCCTTTGAACCACACTCAAAAGAAACACAAAAGCAAACACGCACACAAGAAAAAAAAAACCGTCCTGCTTTGAATTCTTCCTCTGCAAAGCATACCCAGTGTTAAGAAAATAAGTGCTTGATCTAATTAATATGGGATTCATGCATGCAAACTGTTTAATTGTGTTGCACAATTCTTGAGCTTGAAAAAAAAAAAAACATTTTATAGAAACAAAAAAAAGATACATATCAGTGAAGATGTTGATTTATGGTATAATACCCCTTATACTATGCAGTATAAGGGTGCATATATTTCATAATCTCTGTCATTATCCTATTACAGAGATTATATCTCATTTACATCAAGATTAACTAAAAATGTTTTGGATGCCATAGTTGATGAATAATCTACAAAAACTGTTGTGAGAAGTGATATTGCCCTATGGCAACCACTGTAAAGATATATGCACTTTAAAAGGAAACTACGCCTCTGATAATGTAGAAGACTTAACCATATCACCAATAGGTTCATTGGTAGGTACTAGGCTATCTGCCCGAGGGCATTTACAAGCCTAACCAGAGTGTGTTGGCTTTCTCCACCCCATTGATTAATTAACTGATCCTCTGTCAAGCAGAGCCAATGAAGTTATCCCAGGGGTGTATTTTCTGTTACCCATCCATTGTCAAGGTTTCTCTTGAAGAGTGTTAGTGAGGGGCTCTGCCTGATGTAATTTGGAATTTTGATCCAAAGCATGGGGAGTCTCTGTGACAGGAATCTATCCCTCCAGCAAGTTCACTAGAGCGTGTGGCTTACAGTGACTTGGATTTCTTTAGGTGGAGCATGTCCATCAATTCCGAGTTGGACATGGCTTTGTAAGTCATGCTGAGATCACCTCTGAGTAAGCGATATGCCACTGAGTACAGCCGGAGTTTTTTCAGCCCGGCTGCATAAGACATATGTTTGTGACCAGTAATCCTCTAGGTGAGGTACTTTTGAGGTCTTTCCAGCTGTTGGAAGTGACTTGTGAGGTACATCTCAAATGGGGCATTGTACTCTATGATGGGTCTAATGAGTGACGAGTAGAGGGGCACTATAACCTCTTTATTTCTAGATGTGAACCCTTTAGTAATTAGATGGGCCACATAAAAGGATTTCCTAACTACTTTGGCAATACGATTGTCAAAGGAGAGATTACTATCTACCTGGGTCCCTAGATCTCTTATTACCTCTTCTGTGTTAAGGGGGATGCCACCTATGTAGTAATTCGTGGGTGTTTTGTTTTTCCCAAACGGGATGACTATGCATTTTCTGGCATTTAGCTTGAGGCCATGACTTTGACACCAGGTGTCCGTCTCAGTAAGGCCCTTTTGGAGGATGTCCGTGTCAGCCGGAGAGTTTGCAGTCATTGGCGAACTTGGTTAGCCATAGTCCTCCTGCGTTTGCCTGTACTTCTGAGAAGTATATGCCGAACAGTAGGTGTCCCAGGACCGAGCCTTGCGGGACACCACTTGTGACTGGTTTAGAGTCGGACCTGGAGCCCGCTATTCTTATCGTGTGAGTTCTGTCTGTAAGCCAGTTGGCAACCCATCTCATGATGTAAGGGTTTATGCTCAGGCTGGTGAGTTTTTCTGTAATACCCGAGTGGGGAATGGTGTTGAAAGCCTTGGCGAGGTCAAGGTAAGCTATGTGAACCACCTTTACCTCATCTATGGCCTTGGTGACTGTCTCAAAGAAGTCAACCAGGTTTAGTAGGCATGATCTGCCCTTAACAAAGCCGAACTGGGTCAGGTCAAGTGTTTGGAGGTTCCCAATGTCTTTGTTAATGAGTTCCATGATGATGCGCTCCACAGGCTTGCAGACCAGGCTAGTCAGGCTTATGGGGCGATAGTTACCAGGGTCAGTTGTGGCCCCTCCTTTGTGGAGAGGAATAACCTTTGCTGTGCACCATCCTATGGGCACATAGCCTGTGGAGAGGCTGAGGTTGAACAGCGTGTTTAGTTGGGGGGTTAGTTCGTTCTGTAGTTCTTGCAAGATGCAGCCTGGGACACCATCTGGTCCCATTAATGCTGTGTTTTTGGCTTTTGAAAGGGCTGCTTTCACCTGTGCGTCTGTGATTTTTGGGACACTACACTTTTCTGATATTGTTGTGAGCCCTTTTGGAGGTGAGGGGGGGGGTGAAGTTTGCACTGAATCTATCTACCAGGATGTTGGCAATATCAGTAGGTTCAGTATATTTTGTGCTATTTTGCACTAGTTCATTGCCACTTAGATTCTTAACATAGCTAAAGAAGGCTTTGTGGTTATCTTTTGAATCCTTGGCTATTTTTCTTTCGAAGTTAGCCTTGGATGATTTCATGAGGGCTTCCATTTCTTACTGATACTGATCAGGGATGTCTTTCCTTCTTGGGATTTGTTGTTTTTCTGAACTAGTTAACTCCTTATATTGTATAGTCTGTTTATTGTAGGGGTCCACCAAACTGGTTTCCTTCTCTTAGAGGAGTGAGTCTTGGTTTTGCTAGGGATGGCACGGTCCATGCATCTTTGTTGGTGCTCATTGAGTTTTTGCATCTTGGGCAGCATTATCCTTCAGCATGGGGGCTGTGAAACTTACCACCTCTGTCTTAAGTAAGGTGAAGTTTGCTTTAGAAAAGTTTTTTACTGTGGTTTCCTTAGTTGGGGGTGGTGGTGGGGTGTGGACATCCAGAGTGATTAGTTCATGGTCTGATCTAACCAGTGACGGGTTGACCTCTGGTGTGGAACACCTGTCGTCCATGTTGGTGATGACCAGGTCCAACATGTTCTCACCTCTCGTAGGGGAGTTTTCCAGCTGATCCAGGGCATTTGAGCTGATGAATTCCAGGAAGTGCTGGGCCTGGGAATTTGTACTCGAGTAGTTTTCCCAGTGAATGGTAGCGTAATTGAAATTGCCCAATATCAGGGTGTTTGGTAGGACCTTCATGTTTTCCAGTGTCTCCAGAAAGGTGCAGTGGTGGTCCTGGGTCATGGAGGGTAATCTGTAGCAGGCCACAATTTGCACTGCAGATTTGCCCGATGTTAGTTGCACATGGATGATCTCAGAGGTATCCTGCTGCACCACTAACCTAGAGGTGTAGGTATCCTTGATGAATATGGATACACCCCCTCCTTTTGTGTTTCGGTCCATGTTCTGTGGCCGAAATGTGTGGTATGAGTTGTAGCCCGGTAGTGCTGGGGTGCTCTCCGGAGCCTTGAACCAGGTTTCAGTTACTGCACAGATGTCGACGTTCTCCATACTGAGGAGTGCTTCGAGCGCATGCATTTCGAGATTTAAACTCCTGGCGTTGAGTAGCATAACCCTCAGTTTTTTGTTAATTTTGCTTTTTATGAAGGTGGGTTTGACTTTTGAGCCTTGCCTAAAAAAGGCACTATAGGGGCAGCAAGAGCATTGGCCAGTATTCGAAAGCCTAGGGGTGACAAGTGCGAGCTGTCTCTTGCGAAGCAACACGGCTTGCCGAGCATGTCATCCCAGGCTGACAGACACTGGATCCCCTTTGAATGACACCAGAAGCTTAGCCAGTTGAAATTGATCATTTTTTCTTCATACTGAGGTATCATTCTTGGTGAGGGCAGGATGCTACTCAGGGTCAGGGTCATACCAGCCTACGCTACACGATCAGAGAGCTCTTCCATGTCTCTTTTCATGTAGTTCAGGGATGTACGTCTCAGGTCATTCACACCAACATGAACAATGACAGAGTCATATTTGTACTTGTTCTGGAGTGACCTGAGTGCTTGTGCTATGTGGCGGATTCTGGCTCCCGACAGGCAGCTAACAGTAACCTTCTGCTTGTCCAGCCTAGTGAGTGGGATGTCCATGTGCCTGACTATAGAGTCACCCATTACTAGTGTGTTATTTCACCTTAAGGGCTGTGATTGTGCGGCACACTGATTTTGTGTTTAATGGGTTTGTGACGAGAAGTGCAGGTTGTTTGGGTGTCTGCTTTGGTGGTCTCTGATGCTTTTGCAGGTTTTTATTTAGAGCCTCCCAGTATGATTTTGTGTATTTATGTGTATTTTTTGCCAGTGCTGTTTTAGTAGGTCTGTGTGTGGCTGGAGTTGTGGTGCAAGTGTTAACCTCCTCGTCTTGACTGTCTGTTCCAATCTTGGGTGGAGACAGCTTAGCTTCCAGTTTGGCTGTATAATTGCATCTCTCGCATATGTTAGTGTTTTGTGGTAGGAGTAGAGGGTTGTCTGTGTACATGAGGCAGTTGTAACATTGCCTCAGGATACCCAGATTCACCAGCTGGACTGGAGAGTACACCTGAAGTTGCCCTTTGGTCATGCCTGAATAGTAGGGTGAGCTGCTTAGTTGCTTGGTTGGTGAGGGGTGAATAAAGAGCCTTGCCCTGCTGGGCAATCAGTGTCAGGGTATATTAGTGCTTGCTATTAGGTCTGAGCAAGTGCTGGGCTGTAAGATGCTTTTTGAGTGCTTAGGTTGAGAGTTAGACTAGTTTCAAGGGAAAACCTGAAGAGGAGACTTAGTGGAGCCGGGAATATTTAACCGTACCTAACCAGCACTGCCTGGTGCACAAAACGGTTTTTATAGTAGGAAATGAAAGAGAGAGAAATTAGCCCAAAATGGCCAATAAACTACTAACTTCTGGGCTGGAACCACTCCTGCAGGGACAGATAGGTTGCTCAAAGCTCCCCTCTCTCACATGTGAACAGAGAAACTTCCTTCTATCCAAGTAAGGTATGGGCAACTCAGAAACTAGTATCACAGCCCTGAATTCAGCACTAGCCTGAAAATTGGACTATACTAGCATAGAAAGGCGGGAAACAAGGAATGTTTTTGTTTTTTTTTTTAGTTTTTTTGAAAAGATAAGGCAAAAACATTAAAATACACTTAAAACAGCTTTAAATGACTACAAACAATCAGAAAAGGTTATCGCACTTTAGTGTATAGCCTACAACAGTTAAACAAATTATTTAAACAAAAACAACTTTTTAAAAGTGCAACTAGTCAAATAAGTACAATATGTGAAAAAAACAAGCTTTTAAATCGCAATAAACATTGGAAAATCTGCATTTAGGCGGAAAACAGTTAAATACAGCAAGAAAGTACAGAAAACTGATACTTAATCACTCCAAAGTCTCTCTCCTAAGCTAGAAAGCTTGTATCAGTTTAAGGCTTTCTAGTGCTACCCAGTAGGTTAGTTACAGGAAAGATGGGAAACAAGCACAGATGTGGTCTTTTAAACCAGAAAGTTAAAAGAGATGGACAAACTGTGCAAATGGTCAATAAACTACAATTTCTGGGCCAAGAACCTCTCCTCTCATGGTAGACAAGCTGCCTAGTGCTTACCACTCTCACTGATAAGCTAGAAGGCTTTCCTCCAACACAGAAAGGCTTGCGGGGCTCAGAAGCTTACCAACAGTCCTGGATACAGCAACTCTGTATCTGGACTAGGCTAGTTACAGGAAAGGTGGGAAACAAGCGCAAGTGCAGCTTTTAAACCAGAAAGTTGAAAGAGATGGAAAAAAAACTGCCCAAACGGCCAATAGCTAAAATTTCTGGGCCAGGAACCACTCCTCTTGTGGTAGATAGGCTACCTAATGCTTACCACTCCTACCGATAAGCTAGAAGGCTTCCCTCCAACACAGAAATGCTTGGGGGGCTCAGAAGCTTACAAAGAGTCCTGGATATAGCAAATCTGTACCTGGGCAAGATTAGTAACAGGAAAGGCAGGAAACAAGCACAAACACAGGCTTTTAAATTAGAAGGTTGAAAGAGATAGAAAAGCTTCCCTAACGGCCAATAAACTATAATTTCTGGGCCAGAAACCACGCCTCCTGTGGTAGATAGGTTACCTAGTGCTTACCACTCCCACTGATAAGCTAGAAGACTTCTCTCCAACACAGAAGGGCTTGGGGGGCTCAGAAGCTTACCAACAGTCCTGGATACAGCAAATCTGTACCTGGATTACACTAGTTATAGGAAAGGCGGGGACCAAACACAAAACGGGCTTTTAACCAGAAAGTAGAAAGAGATGGAAAAACTGCCCAAACGGCCAATGAGCTACAATTTCAGGGCCAAAACCCACTCTTCCTGTGGTAGATAGGCTACCTTGTGCTTACCACTCCCACTGATAAGCTAGAAGGCTTCCCTCCAACACAGAAAGGCTTGGGGGGCTCAGAAGCTTACCAACAGTCCTGGATACAGCAAGTCTGTATCTGGACATGACTAGTTACAGGAAAGGCAAGAAACAAGCTTAACATTTTTTTTTGTTAAAGAAACGCAGCTAAAACAGTAGTAAATACAATTCAAATTGTAGTGCAGGCCAGCACACCCGAGTGTGTAGCAACACTACGGCAAATACAGTTCAAATAAATGCAATTAAATTAACAAATGACTAAAAAACAAGTGCAGAAGGCAGTAAATTAGAAGGCTACTAACAAGCAGTAATAAGTGCAGAGTAAGAGCGACTGAACAGATAACAGCACGCAGAAGAGCAACTAAGACAGTTATAGTAAGAGCAGATGAATAAGATATATATATATATATATATATATATATATATATATATATATATATATATATATGCACAGTAGGAGTGCCTGAAATCAGAATATGATCTCACTGCACTCATTTGAGGAGCAAATGAGATGGGCCCAGAAGAAGTATCCAAATACAAATCAACAAGAGGGGCGGGCAATTTCAAAGCCACCAACATTAATACCAAAACAAGAACGGGGGGGGGGTGAAGAACTAAATGTAGATAGACAGCCACAACTTCAGTTGAGTTAATATTCAGTGAAAAACACAAATAAATAAATTAAATACAGTACTATAAGCAAAAGAGCAGATAAAAGTGTACTTAAATTCACTTATACATCCAGCTGATTTCAGGTAGATGTTAGCCGGCCAAAGCTCTGATATTAACCAACCAATTATTGGTTAATTAATGTATTTCCACTTTTGACAGCCGGAAACTAAAAGTAGTGTTGGATCACTGACATGTCATAGATCTGCATTCATAACAGCCATATAAGTGCTAAACTACAACTCCCCTGGTTTTCAACTGTTACACAAAACCTATGTTATATATAACTACTCACCACTCTCTCAGTTAAGAAAATAAAACTATAGTACAAAAATAGCAGAATAACAGCTGTATAAGACAGTAGTAAAAAATAATGTTTTTGCAATGTATGTCATAAAATCTGGGAATGCAAAAAACCTATATAATCCTGAGAAGGAACAGATGCACCTGTTAAATGAAATTACACCTCATTCTCTACAAGACTCACATAAAATTTGGTTGTTGAGTGCTACACCCATACACACTTAATTCAGAAATTTAGTACTGAAACAGATGTTTGATTTTCCTTTCTTTTTTTTTTGTCTGTGTAAAAAGTCAACAATAAGGAAATGGTCTAAATTCTAAAGTCTAAAGCTAATAATTTTAATTTCATTCTTTGAATATGGCATCCTGGTGTAAAATGATTTTATTTATGTAAAATAATAAGTTTCAGCATTACAGAATGCTTGTGATCTTAAAGAAGTTTTTACATAAAATACATAAAATTACACACACACACACACATATATATATATATATATATATATATATATATATATATATATATATATATATATATATATGTATAAATATCTATATATATAAAAAATGTATTTTTCCGTCAAGATAAGAGTTTGTATAAGTATGCGGTTTAGGGGTTCAGCCAAAGTACAGTGCAGGAGGTGTGGGGTTAGCTGCCCCTATCAAAATATATTTTTCCTCTTTTTACACAGCTCAGTCTCAACAACCTCTGCTTCAGTGAGCTCAGCATTTCATCTGTCATAATTCCACATAGTAAGATCATAGGAGATTACTAGGCTAACAGCACTAGAACCTTTTTAAGCCTGGACATCCATGCCCCAGTTTGCCCAATTATCAATGCCCACAGGCTAGAATGGTTTTGGTATATGCCTTTGCCTTAGGGCATCTTCAAAGTGCCCCTGACCATAAGGTCCACAGGTGACAAAGCCAGGGTAAATTTGTGATTTTCCACTCATTAAACATAATTTTTCAGGCATATATATCCTCTTTATTCTTTTTATTTAGGATTAATGTTTGACTGCATACATAGGTTTAAATTAACTTTTATTTAAATATGTTATCCATCCTATTATGTACATAGTTATATGGTTTCTTTTATGTTTATTGCTTTTGTCATTATTGCTGATTTGTCATAATGTAATGGAAATTGTATGAATATTATGTGATCTGTCAAAAAATGTCATGAACCTTTTTACCAATAAATATTTTCTTGGTTAAAAATATGTTTTACAAAAAGTTGCAACTAGATCTTTTCACTTCCTGCACTAAGAACTGTTAGTGTGCATTCACAATGAGGAAGGCATAGGGTATTTCTGCGGTGATCTTGCTAGTTCGTCTTCCTGTTCGGTGAGATGTGGTAAAAACTGTACAAAAATGATTCCTGTTGCTGAAATGCTGGTGTGGGCACAAACATCCCTCATGGTTACCTGTATGAAGGCTTCCCCAGAGGGTTCTCATTCCATATAGCACTGGAGCATAGGCCTTCATATGGAGAGATGAATGGCCTGAGTCTGACTGTGGACAGCTTGATGGCTGGTAGGCATGGGGGCAAAAATATCTTAAAAAAATGACAGTGAGCATTACACATGATTCAGTACACAATACTAATTGTACAGTAAGTAGTTTAAGGTTAAGTACTATGTCTCATTAGATTAATATGCCTTAAGAAAAGTTTAGATTTAATGTCAGACTTGTAATAAGCACTGTTAAACTGTATATTTTACGCTAATTGTAACTGTGCTTTATGTTAGGTTTTATACTAAGTTAATTCAGAAACCTGGGTTAATAAATGTTCTTATACTACAATAAGCAGCAAGTGGGGTGCTGAAGTACACATAGCTTGTTTGTTTGTCTGTTTGTTCATTCATTTATTTTTTTGACTGTTACCCAGATGAGTAGGCAGACATGAATGAAATCATATCAAAATGTAGTGGCTAAAACAAAAATTTATACTTTCTCAAAATGTACATAAAATATTTAAATATGCATCATCAAACATTTAAAGACAGACTATTTACCAGAGTTACTGATCTGAGGTGGCGGTGGGGAGCAGCTCAATAAAGTGACCACCAAACAACAGTTGTACAACTAACTGTATAGTCAGGAAAATACTTCATTACAATGACATACATAAAGGGAAAAGAGGTTCTTTGGTAGCTTGCTGACCAGAGCCTGCATAAAGTATAAAAGCATGATATAAAATCACTGAGCACATCTTTTTACAAGGTAGAAGGGTGGATCCTATACCTCTATGGCCCCTATCTATCTATCTATCTATCTATCTATCTATCTATCTATCTATCTATTTATCTATCTATCTATCTATCTGCCTATCTATCCGTCTATCTGTCTATCTATGAATCAATCTATTTCTTTGTTGACCATGGTATAGTGCTGATCCCAGTGGACTATTTTAAGGCTTAGCCCATGGCAAAAATAATAAGCAGAGCAGTAAACAGATGTGAAGTTAGAACAGAGTTTACATGTACCACAACTGCAGTATACAAGTATGTATAGAACATTTTAAAATGACAATAAAAACAACCAGACATAGCAGATCCTTAAGGATTAATACAAAAAAATGCAAATACAAAGGATGATGTGGGAGAGGGCAGAACGGGAAGCAGCAAGGATGGATCATATAATAGAGAGGGAGGAGTGGATAATTGTGTGTGTGTGTGTGTGTGTGTGTGTGTGTGTGTGTGTGTGTGTGTGTGTGTGTGTGTATGTGTCCACTTCTGATCTCAAAATACTGAAATGTCGAATTTCAGTATTTCAAGACCGGAATGTCGAAAGACCAGAAACACAAAAACTCACAATACCAACATGCAAAATCTTGGAACATGCATAATACAACTAAACAACCAACCCACCCCTGACATAAAACAAAAAAAAACTAACAAACTAAAAACACTCAACACTACCATACATTTTTACAGGAAAGCAAACCCCCCTCCAGCCCCCACCCCCCCGCTACTTATATATACCAACTCCGTGTTCGCACAAATTAAAAAAAAAAAAAAAACACAAAAACCTACCTGTACATGCCCTACACTACCAGTGCACACTGTCATACTTACAAACACAGTTATCCTGATAAACCACAGTATGTAAATGTCTAAATTTAGTTACAGGCCAAGAGGTCTGTGATTGGTTTGTTATCAAACGTATGTTTGATGATAATCAGACATGACAGCAGAACTTCCTCCTCCAACCAACGTTTACTGCTACAGTCATCTTATATCTCAAGTGGAATTCAGCTTTCAGCCCTCAGGAACTCTACTGTGGTCAATCCCATTCCACTACAAGCACAAGCACCTTTTTTTCTGATAGACAGGCTCCAAAAACCAAACAACAAAAGGATCAATAAATTTATCAGCATGACTTGTACAAGTTCTTAGGTGCTATAATACTGAGCAGACAGAAGGGATTTCAAGGTCATTCACCATCATAAAAAGAATTAAAATGCAATTCATATTTTATTTGAACACTAAAGCTTATATTCTTAAAATATGTATATAGACAAAACTAAAGACTCACAAGGCAACATTCAAACATACTAAAGATTTTACATGGAGCAACACATATACATATCCTAATAAAGACATGACAGAAGCTCACTGTATTTTATTTATTCATTCATTCACTGTACTAGCTTACACTCCTGTGGCTAACCTTGCATCGCTGGCAGTAAAATACATAACCAACCTCGAGGGTCGAGTGTCCTCCACTAAACCACAACAAACCATACCATACCATACTGTATTACACAACATAATGTCAAGTACATACTGTCTAATTAATAAAAATGTAAACTTGATCACTTGTGATAAGCATGTAATCAATCTCCACATTTCAGAAAAATGAAAAACTCCATTAGCAAAGTATTCTAAGATACTTTATTTTATTTACTGTCTGATACATCTGCTGTACATAAGAGAAGGTCTCAAATAGCAGAAAAACAGTGGCATTACAGAATTGCATTTTCATGTGAATGTTTGTATAAACAGGATTTTAAGACCTTTTCTGTTGACATTGATTAGTTATTTTCTGATGTTACAAGAACATTTTACAATAGCCTGCTGAAGCTTTTAAATGGCCAATCACGCAGTAATATTCTGCTGACATAAACTCTGATCACAGTGATGGTTCTTTCTTTTTAAGTATATTAGCTTAACCTAGCTCATATGAGGGGGGTGATTTGAGCCAGAAATTAAATGTACTAGAGAGAAAAATGATTTTGAACTATGGAACAGTTTACTCTAAAGGTCTGAATTTGCAGGTCAACTTAAGTTAATATTGTATTTAATATTTATTTATTTTATTTATAAATATAATTAGTTGAATACATTATTTATATGCAACTTATGTAAAAGTAATTTGAATGAAGTGTATATTTAACTATAGGAAACGTTTAATAAATTAGTCAGACATATGTGAAATTTTAGATAGCATTTAATTAAAATGTTGGGATGGATATGTATAAATAGGCACTGTGCATTTAAAAATGTAATGAGATTTAATTATTGGTGGGGTTCACCTGGTAGAAATTGCTGGAATGCACATATTGTTGTATCCTTGAAGGTGAAAAGCTGAGGTACTAGATGGTTGTTACTAAAAGCTATATGGCCTAATCGCTGGTGTCTGCTGCGTGTTTTTTGCCACTATAAACTCTGACCAGGCAAGCAATTTACTATGCATAAATATTTGTTTTATAATGTATACAAACACAGCAACAATGCAGTTTGCATACTGGTTGTAAAGAGACAGTGTATGTCCACTGACATCCAGCAACAAGCAATGCAGACTAAGGGGCAAATCAGGTACAATGCAGGTGAAAAAAAAATGTAAAAAGTAGTGTGATTTATGCATGCACAATGACACAACTCATGTCCAGGCAGAGAGTACAAATGAAAATAACAAAGCAAATGAGCTTTAAGTCAAATTAAAGAAAGTCACCTAATCTACTAAAACAAGCCCCTCTACTGAGATGGAACAGGATAACGTAGGAAATTATCATATCTAAATACAACAATGGAAATTTTCACCAGTCAAGGCAAGAGGCAGCTTTACAAGCACTATCTGTTTGTAGAACTCCACTAAGAAACTACTCGCAATTAGCACTTTTTCCATCCTTTCCCCTGTAACTTGCTTATTGCTAATTTTACTTATTTTAAGCCACTGTGCTCACCTTTAACTTACAACAAATTAACTTATCTACCTACTTTACTAGTATACATACCTGTCTAACTGAATGAAACACAGAAAAGGCCATGGCAACAAATATAAAATTCTTGTCCCATTTTAGTCTGCTCACTTTTCTACCTTATGAATAATAGTGAATCCTACTAAAATAATAGCTTAATTTTGTCATGCCACTCATAAAATATGTTGTCATATCTGTCATAAGTTTTGGTAAAATCCTGTACTGTTTATGTTTATTCTATTCCTTCTTTGATACTTGGGAATATTATTAAATATCCACCATTCCTTCTCTAAAACAATACTTCTTTCACTCTGTAGCTTAAAACTGCATCCTTTTGCTTTCAAGTATTATTAAAAAAAAACAGTGCCCAACTCTCAACAATATGGAATTCTTTGAAATGGCGAGAAATTTATATCAAGACGGATCTAGGAAGTTTAAAGTGCTTTTCACCAAAGAAGCACTTTCGTAGTATGCCTGTTGCCGCAGGCTGTACCACGGTGCAGGTGAAATTTCCCTTTTCCCCACTGTAGTGCGGTCTTGGAGGAGAATATTAAAGTAGGGGGTGTGGGAGGCACAGCCCCATAGGAAGGGGGGAGGGGGCAAAGCCCCCTGCTAAAATGTAAATGTAGTGTTTGTAACACGCTTTAATGAAAGCACTTTTTCGATAAAAGCGCTTTCATTAAAGTGTGTTTGGTTATTATGGATTTGGACGTTTGCTTACTCGAGCAAACATCCTAGATCCATCAAGATGCCTGCCTTTGATTTTCAAGACTATAAATGCGAAGCTTTAATGGTTTTGCTTTATAGAAGTTGTACTGCAGAATGTTTATCAATTTGCAGCATTTCTCTAAGATGGGTATATTTTATGTCCTTATAAAAATGAGACCTCAACAACTTTACACAACACTCCACATGTTACCTTTACCAACTGTCAATATAAAGGGATAATAACCTATTTTCTTATGGTGATGCCACTTCTAAGCATTTACCTTATTAATTCACCAGCCTTTCTTGCTGTTCTCTCAAAATGTCTAACTATAGATTATCTAACATGACTTCACCCAGCTCATTCCTTATTTGATACTGCTGTTTTTTTTTCCAGCTGTATACACTTTTCCTGAGTTTGTGCTTTCCAGATTCATTATTCTGTATTTTTCAAACAGAATAAAAACAACCAGGTTTTGATCATTCCCTAGTCATGCCAGATCTCTTCCCATAATTTCAACAACATCATGTATATCAACCCTGAAACATAACTTTCTGTTATCATTAAAAAGTAAAATTCTTCCTTACAGAGCCTTCTGCAGTATCACACAAAGATGTGATCCATATGGCACTCTACTGAGCACTATGTGCCTAACTAGTATTTTTATTCATACTTCCACCATAGAATCAAGTCCAAGTCTAATCTGTTAACTAAGTTACTGTGTACGAACAAGACAGATCATTACCTGAAGACTATGTAGGTTATGGGTATTTATCTATTTCTGATGTAATACCCAGCATACATAGTCAAAGAACGCTGTCACCAGCTATGGTGAAAGATTACAAACTGGAAATGAGAATTTTCCTCAAGGTTTTGTTAAACAAATATTGTCCTTTTGAAAGTACTGTTTATCTGATCAACTTTTGCATGATTTTAAGAAATGCACAGAAAAAAGAATTAAGGTTATGCTATGACACCTACATACAAATTTTTCATGTGGGCAATAATGCCCCTCTAGCCTGCCAATTTACCAAAACAATCATTCCCATAAAAGGTGTTGCAAACTGTTCTTAAAAATGTCTAAACTAAAGCTTGATTAAGTATAATTTGGTAGTCTAGTCTAGAGGAATGCTTAAAAAGAATCTAGAAATGAGATAACATCAAGAGGACTGAGGGCGTTAGAAATACCCCATTCAAGTTCACTATGTGAGAGGAAGATCTACAAAGAAAATGGTTAGATCTTTAACAGACTGCACTTTAAAAAGTGTTGACATAGTGGTGTTAGTTGATGTAAGACAATGCTAGCGAAAACAGAAGAGCACATTCAACAGCAGCTGGATAAACTAGCAAATTAACAAATTTGCAACAATGAGTTTAAACAGATCTGTGACCATGTAGACGAAGCAGCAACTCTGTTATCTGTCAGAAAAAAGGAATGCATTTAAAAAAGACAATGGCAATTTGGCCACAGACCAAATTCTTGAATTCAAAGATACTCCCTAGCAAGACTTAAGGTGCAATGTGAAGCAAGTACCAGGAAGTAATTCATGCAATCTAACCTTGTACTGAAAAGAGGCCCCTGAACTACATGACTGAAGAAATTGCTGTGGGAAAATGAACACAGGAACAAATTATAGCAATAATCAAAAACAGCAGCAGTGCAAGTAATAAACAGACAGTTTTACCAGAAGAAAACAAGTGGCACATTTGAGAAGGGGGAAGGCTCAGCTCATTTGTCTGAAAGGTACTCTTATTTCTCTTGAAGGGATTGAAGTTTATTCCATTTTCAGAAATTGACTATGCACAATTAAAAATTTATTTCTGTTAAGGATACTGAATAAAATGTTATTTTTTTACATAAAACCAAAGAAAGTTGATGTACCGCCTATAATAGAACATGAGATGGTAATAGATGAACTATGAATGACCTACTATCTTTCCACTTATTTGAACTTTGGTGCATTACTGTAAAGAGCTGAAATATTGAAAAATGTTGAATATGAAATTATTTATTTCCCAGAGATAAAGCTAAAGTCATTATTTTTACTAGTCTTTGTTTAACCCACAAATATACTGTCAGGAACTTATCTTGAGTAATTTCAAACAAATGTTTCCCAAATTTTTGAAATTCATAAACTATATCTTAACAAAGAAAAAAAAAACTATATATACATATATACACACACACACATACACACAGATATATATATATATATATATATATATATATATATATATATGGTCCCACTTCACAATATCTAATTACTGAAAACTCGAACTTCATATGGTCGAGACCATGTGATTGAGTTTTCAGTAACTCAAAATTACAAAGTGAAATAAAAAAATAAACAAATACATTGTTTCTGCAGGAGGGGTAAGCCCCCCTGCACCCTCCCTAATTAAATATACCATCTCCATGATTGCACTATAGTGAGGAAACGGGAGATCTCCCATTCTGCGCTTCTACATACAACGCAGAACGGGAGATTTCCCTTTTCCCCCCACTGTAGCACGATCTCGGACTTTGTTTATTTAAGTAGGGGGGTGTGGGGGCGCAGGGGGGCTTGCCCCCCTGCAAAAACTATGCATTCGTTTTTTTTTATTTCACTTCATAATTTCGAGTTACTGAAAACTCGATCATATGGTCTCGACCATATGAAGTTCGAGTTTTCAGTAATTCGATATTGTAAAGTGGAACCATATATACACATACATATACATACACACACACACACACACACACACACACACATATACATATATATATATATATATATATATATATATATATTATTCCTTACCATCAGTACCAGACATCGTAAAGCTTATAATATAATCATGACATTAATAACATACTATTTTCAGATAAGGATATTTTAAATGTGTATAGATCTTTAGGATTATAAACACAATTATTTGATGCTAGAATCTGACATCACTAACAGTTTATTAGAGAGATGAAACAATTACTACAGAAGAGAAAGTAAAAGGATCTACTAACAGAAAAAACAACGTGAAGAATTAAAGGTAAAATAAATGAGAGATCATTACTTCATTGTAAGCTGAAAACTGATATATCCCTGGATCAGTCCACTGAGAGAGCAACAGTGTATCAGGAAGTTACTTTCTTGAAATGTTTATTATTCATAATTTACTGCTTCTAAAAAAATCTTATTTAAGAAATGTGCAGCGTGTGTTAAGAGAAACAGATGTTTTCAGTGGTAGCAAGATTAAGTTACGGGAATAGTAGATACAGTAAGCTGCTACACCTCAAAACATAATAGTAATCTAGGATTGGCAGCTGATAGTCATTTTCAGTCTAGAAAACAACTAGAAACTATGGTTTAATGATGCATATTATGTACAATAAACAAGATAAAGAAATGTGAGGAAAATTTTCCCACTACTACTCCAGCCTCATAATGGGCTTTATTGAAGAATATTACATCAATATCCCTTTAAAAGAAATGTGAATGACCTTCTGCAAGTCATTTTTTTAGTAAAACACCTTTATTGAATTATCACTTGTGATATTTTCTGCATGTATTGTTCCAACAATTTCCATTTATTTTTCCTATATGATTTGTTCCTACCCTTTCCTAAAGATCCCACTTCCAGTTCATTTATCTCTGTTACAATACTCACTACTTCAAATATAGTTGGTTTAGATTTTTATTTCCATTTTCTAGTAATAGCTTTTTGGTCACTACCAGAATTAAACTTACAAGACCTTTGCATGTCTAGGCAATACAAATCTTGTATCCCAGCTCAAAAGTCATTTCCTTAGTTACACCCATTTACCTGCCCAGTATATCTGACAGAGTATTCTGTAGGGAATTTTTAAAGTCTGCCAACTAATTACACTACCAAAACATATGTTCATAGTTACCTCTTTCTTCCCCATTGCACCTCCAACATTTGCCATCTACCTGAGGAAAAATTCTTTGGAGTTTGCCTGAGGTATGAAAATATCTATGCAACCCTCTCAAACAAAAATCCTAAATCTTCTAGACTTTGTTGCATACTTGGGAGACAGACATATATCCACCCATTGTTTCTTTGTGAATTGCTTATCAATCTCTCTTCCAATGTTTTCTAACCTCCTCTGATTGACTCATATAGCTATCATACAATATTTTATATGCCCTACTATTTATCTCTTGTCCTTCTGCAAGTCTTAGAGAAAATGAAAGTATCAGGTTTGCAGTTTCGTAATTATGTAAGTAACAAAGAAGCTACTTGGTTATATATGCAACAAACCGTTGATTTCTTTTCACATTTGGAAAGTTTCTGTCCCTCATATCTGATCAAATCATTGCCATATGCAGACCATCTGAAGGTCAAAAGATTCTCTTCATCAGAAACTACTTTTGAGTAAACAGCTAGTTAGTTAGTTGAAAAGAGGCTAGCTATGTGAAATTTTCAGTAAGGCTTACAAGAAAGTTAAAAACTAAGCTAGTTCAGATGAGAAATATAGATGACAGTATGCAATACATAGCAATGAAAAAGAAATGAGCTTTGTGATGATTTATACCCTTTAATGTGGGGAAAACAGTTATAAGTTTGAAAAAAATACTGGCCTGGCCACTGTAGGACACAACTTCAGAATGAGAACATTTTGTTTAGAAATGCAAGATATTTTGCTGATAGTCTAGTGAGGGCAAGACTTAAAGCTATGGCATGCAGATTAAAAAGTGTAACCTTATACTGTGAAGTTTCTTGCAGATGTCACAAATGCCTTAAAGTAGGAAAGCCCAAAATGAATAACAGACCATTTGCAATATAGGGTTGCTCTAACTGTAAGTCACTATGAGTATAGTGGTATACTGTTTAATGTGTACCTGTTCCCACCTCCATGCAGTACACTGGAAGGACTATCTGGCAGCTTCAGGGAAGGGTACTACAGCATTTTTGGAATGTTAGATACAGACAGAAGACAGGAGAAGGTAATTTGCACAGTATTGTGGTGTGTTTCATAATAACAACCACAATGTTTTGAAATATGCAATTTTGTTGTGACAACTTCCAGAAAGAATTTAGTTTTAAAGAGGCAATAACTAATTACAGCAGAAAGAACCATGCTTGTAAAGTAACATTATAGCTTAAATGTATAAGCAGTGAAGTTCTTTAGAAGGTATTGTTTCAATAGTCAATAATTTATATTTATGTTTATATTTAGTATATCATGTTGTGTGGTGCTACTTATATTACAGATGATCACATAATGTGATGTTCTAAGAAGTTAACATTTTAAAGTAATGTGTGAAATGTTCTGACATATGATTGCTTCAGCAATTAACTTTTGCTGTAAATATATATATATATATATATATATATATATATATATATATATATATATATTTATGGGTTACCTTCAGTTTACCGAACGTCCACTTCCCCGACATGCAGTTCGCCAACACTTCAGATCACCGACATCCAGAAAGCTGACTTTTCTTGCATGGTAAGGAACCACTTGGCCATCTACTTGAACATTGCCCCTTACCCCTGCGGTAGTGCATTCTCGGAGTTGGTATATTTAGTAAGTGGCGTGTGGGGGGTATAGCCCCCCACATTGGTGGGTTTGTTTTCTTCGGGTGGTTCCTTCAGTCGGGATGGCCAAGTGTTTACTTACCACATGGGAAACATCGGCTTTCCGGATGTCAGTGATCTGAAGTGTCGGGGAAGTGGACGTTTGGTAAACTGAAGGTAACCCATACATAATTTTTGTAAAACTGAAAAAACTGCAATGATGCAGAAAGGGGGAAATGATCAGGCTAGAATAACTACGTGGATCTTATCATCTTTCAAAGCCTGGGCTTCTCATACACATAGGCTGCTTTAAGGCTGTTTTACTGCATTTTTCCATACTTATTATGTTCAATGAAGATTGTTTTTCTAAACATTATCTGCTTTCAGTTAGACTCCTACTCAGTATGTTGCTTTCCAGGTACCTCTTTAAAGTGTTTACCTGCCCTCAAACAGAAAATTCCTGTGATCATTTCCAATGCAGGAGTCAAAAACCTACCTTTGTTTAGGCCTGTTTGACTAGAAAAGGCAGTAAATAACTTACGTACTAGACTTAAACTCAAACAGCTCAAGTCATCACTTCTCTCTCACTCTTCATAACCTTTTCTTCTGAAGGACAACTCCCTCCCCTCCATTTTTAGATGCTATCTCCCTCAAAGATATCACTGAACATCAGTAGCAGAAGCACTCGAACAATAGCACCACTGGCATTAATAGGCTCCTTTTTCTTCCCTCAATAAAAAACAAGGTGTGTGACTTCCAAAGCTGGGATATCCAAACACTAAAAAACAATGAATCAGCCAATGATAAAGACAATGTTTAATAAGTCTGAGCACTTTTGTTCCAAAAATTATATAGGACCTTCCTCAGAACCAACATACTTTACAAAAATGTACACCTTGAATAGATGTAATTCATGTAACCCAGTCACCAGACAGCTAAGAAATATTTAAACAAATAGACAAAAAACTATTATTAAATAAATTATATTCAGTTATAATACACAAATTAAGAAGCATATGCAACTAGCATTATTAATTTTTAAATACTTATTATCCATACATATTTATTATCAATACCTCCCATCTTTTAAAACATATTATTATCGATGGAATCATTTAAACCTATGGGTTTATATGCTAAAAACAATAACTTCCATTGCACCTCTTTAGCCTCTAACAAATGATTACAATCCCTGCCTCTTACATCTAACTGAACTTGGTCAATTACTTTAAAGACAAACTTTTTTTAAATTCAGTACAGGTTTTAACACCTGTATAAAGCATGCTTATTGGCTTTATTCTTTATAGCCAAATTATGTTCGTAAATGCACTTTGTTAACCTTCTGGTAGATTTACCAGCATAAAAACTTTTGCAACTGGAACACTTAGCTGAATACGCAATAAGTAAACTACTGTAATTATATCCACCTTTAATGGCAAAATGTATATTCAAATACATAAAAAATAAAATGTGATGCATAAATATATTTACATTGTTTACAAAAGGGGCATGTTAAACTGCCTTCCATTTTCCAGTATAAATTATAATGCTCTAATATTTAATATTCGTCTTCTTTTCTAATAAAGATTTAATCCAGTGTTACTACAAACTATCTTCCAATTACTAAAGATAGCTTCTCTGAGTTCACTACTATCAACAGAAAATGAAAATGGAAACATGCTAGAAAACATTAGAATAATTCCACTATTTCCTTTTTTTTTCTGGAAGACAATTTATTAAAATCGATTGAAAATATAAATGTCTTTTAAATTTAATTTTATCACATATCTTTTTAACTTGCTGAGTTCATATCATCTACCACTAAACAAATCCATTAAAAAACAACACTCAGCATTAATGATTCTACAGGCCCTGATAAAGTGACCATTTAACTATATTCAGCTCCATATTTTTTTTTGGATGTTGACTTCTGAGATAGACACAGTTAATGGTGAATGTCTGTTTTTGAAATAACTTAACATCCATTTTCAAAGCCAGATTCAGAAAGATGACCCCCACCACCACCATAATAGCTAATGGTGAATCTCAGAACTTTAGTGATGTTATTAATGTCTTCTGACAGTTCATAGAATAGTTCAATAGGTCCAGTCCAAATAAAAATAAGATGGTTGGTGAATCTCTTATAAAAAGAGTCACATTCAAATAATGGGTAAGTAAATAAATACTGAATTTCCCATTTTGTGCCACCACTAAGTTAGCAAATACTGGAGCTATTCTGGCTCTCATTGACACTCATTTCATTTTATTTTATTTTGAATGTATTAACCAGGATAAAGTACTGATCCCATTAGTATTAGTTAACATAACTTCAAACAAAATACAAATAATATTAATAATTTTATTTGCAAATTTAAAAAAAAATAATTTAAACAATCTCTAATTAATTCAACGCCTTCATGTGTATAAGATATATAAGGTATATAAAGGTATATAAAGATTCAACATATGCTACAACAAATCACGTCTCTAACCCTGAAATGTGGTAATTCATAATCAAATTCAAAACATGCCAAGAGTTTTGAATATAAGAATAACCATCATGCAATACAGGTCTTAGGAATTCCAAATAGATATACATGTCTTGGGGACTTAACTGTTCAGAATTCATAAAGTGACATATCAATATCACCTTGATGTAAAACAAGTAATACAATATTATGAATATTCTTATAGCATTTTTAATAAAGAATTGATTCATTATATTATAAGAATTCTCATTATTCAACATAAAAGTCATATGTTCAGTATAACCTGTGACATAATAACTACGTCATTTCCATTGTCAATTTCATAAAACAAGATTCTGTCATATCAATGCTCTCCATTAAAGCAACTGACACGGGGGGGGGAAACTAAAACAAGTTTTATTATATTTTATTTATTTATTTATTTTTTTTAGAGATAAGTAACCTAAAGTCTGTCACAAAAATCACAAAAGATGCTCATTGTAGAGTTTAAATGAGGATTGAAAGTACAGGGTTTTTTAAAAGGCATAAAAATCAGAATACTCAGCAACTGTAATGTCATAAAAAACAAACTTCATTTTCAGTTTATATCCATATAATGTAATCAGTTAATACACTTACCATGTCACCTCTATTACTAGGAATAAACGAAAGTACTTTCAACAAAATATCCAAGTAGACTGGACTAAAACAAGGAGAAGTCGAATTACAAATGGGTAGTCTTAAGTATGATAACAACTGCCCCTGCTACTTCCATGGCCTTTCCCTCAGGGAAATTTCTGTAGTGATACATTGCTGCTGTCAACACCAAATAGGAGATAGATCCCTGTGGGACAACACTGGTAACTTTTTTTGCTATCAGAAGTGTAACCTGTGACCCTAACGTCATAGATACTGTCAGACATCCAGTTAGCTATCCACTGCTCAATATAAGGATTTATATCTATATTTCTAAGTCTGTCAATAATGCCTCCATTAAGAATAGTATCAAAGGACTCAGCCAGGTCAATGTACTCTATATGCACACTATAACTGTTATCAACTTTTTCAGTTACTGTTTCGAAGAAATTAATAAGGTTAAAGAGGCAGGGCCTTCCTTTGACAAAGCTAAGTTGATGAGGGTCCAGGGTTGAGAGATTTTCAATGCCTAGATTAACAAGTTCAGGCATAATATGCTCATAGCGTTACATATACTAGTGTCCGTGGCTGGGCCACACTTGTGGAAAGGCATTATGATGGCTGTTTTCCAGGTTTCAGTAGTGTAACCAATGGGCAGGCTTAATTAAAGAGGTTAAATAGGGAGCTCAGGTAAGCCATATTTGGCACTGATAATCAAACAACCTGGTATGTTATCACAGCCCACGGATGACATGTTCTTAGTTTTTTTGAGGGCTGAAAGAACTTGTTCTAAAGTAACTGCCAAATGTTGTCATCACTGTAATGCTATACTGCCTGTATTACTCTGTGCATTATTATTATGTGATAGTGTAAATGTTACATTTATTGTCTATTTTATTACTGTATGGAGATTTTCTCCCTGGGCCTCTGCTGAAAATGGGCAGCTCTGCCCAGTCAGATTTTTTCACGGTAAACAAATGTAAAATAAAAATAAATAAAAAATAAATTAATTAAAGGGAGTGGTTGGGATTGTGGAATCTGAGGAATAGCTATAACTGTGGGTGGCGTAAAATATGCACTAAATTTGTCAGCTAGAATATTAGCTATTTATTTTGAATTAGAATGTGCAATATTATTGTGTACAAGCTCTGAACATTATTGGATATTAGTTGCTTTTGGTTTTAATTGTCATCTTAAGTTCATACTCAGCTATGAGTTTACAAAATCAATCCAGAAATCAAGAACAGTCACTCTGGTGGGAAAAGACTTCATGGTCAGTTTTTTATATAATACACTTGGCTAAAATTTTTTTCATACCCTATGTGACACATATCAAATGCGTACCCTATGGGATCAATGCATAATTACCCAAAATAATATCCAGCTTTGAGTTTTAGTATGCTGGAAAGTGAAACATTTTCATTTAAACCTGGTGGCTGGGTGGCATTGGTCTTAAGCTGCCATTTAAGTATATATAATAAGTATAGCATTTTATATATAAAAAACTGAAAAATGTTTTTAATTTTAGCTTCAGTAATCTTTTAAGTGTATTGTTGTAAATTATTTCTTTGTAACTGTTACATGTTTTTACTAGTAGGTTTACAACATTGTAGCTGTTTATGCTGGCACTCTGAGGAAATTTTACCAATTTGAATATTATGTAATCAATTAATTTAGTGTGATGTATAAAAAGGCTTCTTGACTTATGGGTAATTGTTCTGATGAAGTCCAGTTACCAGAGAACAAAAGGGTTTAACCTCTATTGTTGTTTTATGAGTTTTTTAAGTAATACATTTATGTTTTGAGCAGCAATTGACTCTGAAGTCTTTCCCACCAGTGTGACTGTTCTCAGCTTTGAGTTTCCTAATGCTTCCCATAAACTCTTTACCAGTAGAAAGAGACTCTTATATTTTTCTCTTGTTATATAACTTATTTATAGGGGTTTTTCACTACAGGAGTTGGGTTTTAAATGTTTCACTGCATTTGGTGCAGACAGGGACTGCCTTTTCAAATTAACTATTTAAGTGGGAGGAGATGTCAGAGGCCCGGGTAGCAGTTTTAGCAAGGAGATCCATCAGATGAGGATTACAGATTAATTTATTTAGGTCATCAAGCAACTGAAGAAGTTATGCTTTTGAGAAATCCCTAAACACAGAGGTATTTACAGGGGAAGTACCAACAATATCGTAAAGAATGAACAAAAGATCAGCTTGGAACTGGTCTTCTTTGCCATGTTAAAGATACGTGCTGCCTCTGTATTCATAGCAAAAATTTTCTAGCCTCATTTATAAAACTGTTGTGCCCGATATTTGTCACACAGATAGGCTTTTAGAGATTCAGTTTACTACAACCATCAAAAAATGGATTTACTCACATCTTTATAAGTTTTTTTTTATCTGTAAGCACTTCCCAGCAGTAACAACACATCACTTACAAGAGCCTGTGCCAGTATCTAGAATCATGCAACTGACACCCATGTGGCAACTGAACAGTTATAAAGTGATGTTGGCCACTGTAATAACAGTTGTTATGAATGAGGCAGCCTAAGGGTGGTGACAGTAGGAAACAGTTCCCACTAAACAAAAACCAAAACCAAAAAAACTAACAGTATGTGCAACAGGCAGTTTTGTTATTTGTAAATTTGTAAACAGAGTTACTAATTTCTGAGACAAATAAAAGCAGTGAAATTAAATGTCTGGGAAGAGCCCTGTAAATGGGCAATGTGGATGGATGATGTATGAAGGTTGGAGAGTTCTGACTGCCACAATACTGTCTCTTTCAAATTAAGTTCACAAAAACTCCCTCTTACTCTGAAAGGAGCAGCACAGCAGTTCACCAGTTAATACTACTGCAAACAGTACTCTAGCAGTTTAGCAGAGGTAAAAAAAAATCAGAAACTTTAGAGATATTCCTGAAAACAGGTCCAGTAAATTTGCTGCTGCATCTAGACTATGAATACCTGCAGTGGTGGTGCTGTGGTAGCGTTGCCGCCTCACAGTAAGACGCTGTCCGGTTCGATTCTCAGCTAGAGACATGCGTGAATGGGTGTACCTTCGTTGAAGGTTGTGCATCAGGGCTGGTAACTCGGCATGTAAAAATCAACTACCAATCATTAGCAGACCGGATTTCCGCTGTGGCGACCCCTAACTGGGAAAAGACGAAAGACACAACATCTAGACTATGAATCCAGTATGTAAAAGTATAAATTCTTTGCCAGGTCACTGTTTCACATATATCCTGGGAAGAATCATTACTAAATATAGCTTGAAATATGGCTGCACATACTATCAACATTTTTTTAAGGTGTCAAGTCAGAAACCACGACCTTAAGAAACAGGGGCAAATACTCAAAATCAGGTACTATTATTTGTGGATAGCATCACATTGCTGATACGTATTTTTCTTTTTATTTGTTATCCAGGTATGCCTACTGGACATAAATGTCCCTTTTCAGAGGTGGCCCATGAGCACTTTCAGTTTAAATGATTTACTCAGAGTCACACAGCAGCCAATTGGAAGTGGAAGGAATCAAACTCTACCATTTACAATGGAAGCAACTTGTTATGTTATATCTAACTACACACTGTCTAACAGAGCATCTAAAGTATTTTATGGAGAAATATAATCAGATCAATACCATTTCCTTTAAATATGAGCCATTATGTTCCTTATGAATAACTATGAAAAAACAAATACAGCATCACATTCAGTAACATCTTTGTGCAGAGGTCATGTGGTAGCCCTCTACATGTCCTCTGTTCTTTTTCCTCTGCTGAAGTACATGTAGTACGCTAATGTCAATGGCATGTTCTCTACATATGTGTTCTGTGCTATATATCACTGTCATTTCCATGCAGCTTCCAACAGTTTCTTACTGTGCTTAACTTCAGAACAATTTCCATCTTCATCAAGCCATATGGCCAGGAAAGCGTTTAATGTTTTAAAATGTAGTGACCGCCTTAGTCTATATTTCACCGTCCCAATCAAAATAAAACCTCACACTATCTCTGCATTAGAGTGAGGAAGGTGAAGACTATTGCCTGCAGATCCTTAAAAAAAGGGGGCAAATCCTGCTTAATGAGGCACAGCTGGGAAAGTGTAATATCTCACTAGTTTAGCATAGAGGACTTTATTGCAAATGCAGTGTGTGTCTAACATTTGCAGACTGTTAACCTAGCAGTTGCTTATAACCAGCATTTATGCTGCATATATCTAGCCGTTGATAGGAGTAGTTTCTCATATTCAGTTTGAATTAATTATTTGGCAGCAGTGCTGTGCCTTTTGGAAGGCTGGCAAAAAATGGAAACTTTACCATAATTTCATGCAGCATGAAAAAGTAAAATGATTTTTTCAATGCTGGAGTTCCCATCATGTCAAAGGCCCCCAACAGACTCCGGACACTTACATAATTCTTTTGCAAAACGTACCCACTTTACTGCTAACAGTTTTCAGGAAGGCTGTGCCCCCTTTTACTGACTGTCTTTAGTTATATTTTGTCATTGTATATAAAAGTCTACAGCTGCAAAATGAGATGACATATTCTCACAAAACTTTCATTAAAGCTTTACGGGTACAATTACATACAAAAACAGTATCTTAAATTTTAATGAAAAGTAATTGTTATGTCAACTTTTATATCATAACATTTAAAAAAAATCTCAGTTTTACCCAAAAATAAAACCAAAATAGAAATGAACAACAGTAAATATATGTATGCTTTTGATCTGATGATATGTGAAAGCTATACTTTTCTTTTAAATAGAATGGTTTGCCACTCTTGCAATTTTCAACATCTAATACACATTCTAACCTTAATCTGACCTTAACTTCAAATAGCAATATGTCAATACTGCTTTAATATTTTCCTATACAATTTTCAGGACACGATACTTGTACACTCATGTCTTTTACAGTGCACTTCATGAAATCTAAAAGCAAGAAGACAAACTGATCTCAGATAGATGGATTTGGCCTGAACTGCTGTAAATGTTGTGTGGTTGCCATAGCATTTATGATGAAAGAAAATATTACCTTTTCCTTTGAATGGGTATTACTTTTCAGTTCTAATTTCATAACAACAGCCGGAAGATATGATTTTAATATTTACTGAGTCTGACAGTTAGAACTTGACATGTACAGCTAGAACATTCCACACATTTATGTTTGTTGTAAACCAAATGGTACAAAACTGAGAAGACTAAAAAGTTTGTAGCCTGTTGGTGAGGCAAACAGATAAAGAAGCTTCTCCAAGTATAAACGTAGGTCCATCCCCTCCAAATGGGTAAGTGATTGAACACAAAAGATCTAAACACAACCACCTGTAAAAACAAAGTAAATAACAGAACTACAATATTTCTGCAGAGTGCAAGGTGCTACTCTACTCCCATGTAGGAGGCAAAGTCCCTGCACCCTTTCTTAATTAAATATACTAACATCTGCATATCTGTGGAAGAAGAAACAACATCCTACTAGGGAGAACTAAGTAGCTGCATATATTGTGAGTTCATGTAGCCACAGCTTAAATGTACTAAATGTGGATGCAGAAAAGTAAAATCTGTGAACTGGGTTGGAGAAATTAGCATCTGACGAGATGAGCAATAATCTGTGGTACGGTAACCAATATAGGACCACACTTCTGAAACTGCTTGAAATTTTCAAGCAAGTTTCTGAAGAAATTATATTATGACTCAGCTACAGAATGTACTTAAATGGTGTTTTTAGGTACAAAGATATGTACTCACTTTTTATCTTCATGTATTGTTTATCACTGGAAATATGTCTACAGAGGGGCTAGCATAATTTTAGTTACAGAAAAAGGTACTATATATATATATATATATATATATATATATATATATATATATATATATATATATGTGTGTGTGTGTGTGTGTATATATATATATATATATATGTATGCATACTTATATATATTCATATATATGCTAATTTGAATGTAATGGTAAATGCACATCACAGATACTTACTGTATTCCTCTTGAAGAAAAGTCTTAAACTTATCCTTAATATTAACCACGTGTAATTTAACAAGCCAGACTGTGACTGTAAAATGACTTGAATGTAAAAACCTACATTTGGTATCTTTGTATAAGAGTCCAAAATTATCCTGTAATAGTTCTGAGTACAACTTTCAAGGAATAATGCTTTTAAGACTGATATTCCATCCATAAGGACTTAAAAGCAACTTATTACTGAAATTGTCTTGGTCATACAATGATGATATCACCCTAATAACCCATACAAACTCTATAGAACAACTTGAAACTACAACACAATTTATTTTCCCAAATAAATAAATAAAATAAAACAGAAAATTGGATAACATCATCAAAACTAGTACTGCAATATAAGAAAACTAAACTTGTATTGTTCATTCCTAAAGTTACGCTTACACAAAGGCTTCCATCAGTATAACATCTAACAATGACACTTCCTTCGAGGAGGTAAATAAAACAAAGCTACAAGGAGTCATCACT
The DNA here is from genome assembly GCF_019279795.1 of Protopterus annectens. Classification (NCBI taxonomy): domain Eukaryota; kingdom Metazoa; phylum Chordata; order Ceratodontiformes; family Protopteridae; genus Protopterus; species Protopterus annectens. Next base: position 1,419,749,870 of record NC_056735.1, read on the forward strand.
GACAAATGTCTAAAATTTACTCAACATGTTAACTGTGTTGTCACTCATGAAAAGTTAGGCATATTATATAAAATCAAGTCTCTCCTTATTCCACATGTTAGGTTACAATGTAATAGGCAACAGTAAAGAAACAATCTACTAGGACTTGCAATTGACAAACATGTAAAGTTTCATCAAAATGTTAACTATGCTGTCTCTAAAACTCAACAAAAATTAGATGTATTATATAGAATCAAGTCACTCCTTACTCCATATGCTAGGTTACAATGTGCTCAAACTCTCTTGCACCCTAGTCAACTACATACTGCTCCTGCTTCAACTAACATTTGTGAAACATCTTTAAATAAACTTGAAAGTTGCTGCAACAAAATAACAAAATTTTCTACCAGTTTTTACAATAGAACCTACCACTGCTCTTCACTTCAGTAATTACAATGGCTACAACTAACTCATACTCTCATATTCTCCCAACAGAAACTAGTCGATAATATTTTTTCAACCCTATAAAATACCCTACTCTTAAACATCTAGTAATACAGTAATTCCCAAAAGAATACTTAGCTCTCACTGACTACACCTCTTGGCTATTCTCAAATCAAATACTTATTATGGTGATTCTCTTTTAGGAATACAGGCCACTAGTAATACAGTAATTCCCAAAAGAATACTTAGCTCTCACTGACTACACCTCTTGGCTATTCTCAAATCAAATACTTATTATGGTGATTCTCTTTTAGGAATACAGGCCACAAAACTCTGGAACTCCCTCCAACCTGAACTTACAACTCAAATTAAAAAATGTTTCAGGCAAACTTCATGAAACATGTAGGCCCCATATGGATCTATCTCTGTTTCAAATGACAGCTAAAACCAATATGTTCCAACCGTTCCCTGATACATCTCTACACTAACTAACATCTTACTCTGTTTCCTCTTCTGCTACCAATCTAAGAAATTTATTTCCCTTCATTCTCTTATTTCTTCTTTATACAGCTCCATTATTTATCCTGGTACTCCATCCCCACACGTCTCTTCTTCATCTTGTCAAACATTTTTAGATTACTACTATCCAAAAATGTTATAAGTATTTTAGATATAATGGCTATCTGTACATACTCTGAAGTGATTGCACACATTTTATCATTTGTATAAATCTTACATTAACAATCCTTTAAATTGTAACTGTAACTGCTATTATGTCAATATTTGAGCTTTTCTACCTAGGACTCCATTGAAAGGGAGTAAAATGCAGTTAGACTATCCTGGTCAATAAATATAATAAAAAAGTAGATATTTATGGCTGTGGTCATTACAGGGAATAAGGCAGAAAAAATAATTTTTACTTATGATGTAATGTTACCTCAATTGCTGACATGTTGTGGACATGTATTGCATTCATCATCCTGGTAAGAAGTCATATCTTCACCCTTAATGAACTCCTAATATGCTGCAACTTATCACACTGTAAAAGTTAAATTACCATGCATGCCTACAGTAGCATGGCAAAGGGGGAAACTGCCCTGGGCAGAATGTTTTGGGGGGGCACAATTGAGAGGCAGGCTTTTTTTTCTGTACTGAAATGCCAATACAGAAAGGCACCTGAACTCAATGTTTTTGTTTTCTTTTCTCTTCATTTGGAGGGCTGTGGATTGGTTGAATTACTGTAATTTGGTGGATCATGATTGGCTAACATTGCTGTAGGAAGCCAATCTGTTTTCTACAGTAGTGTGAAGGTTCAAAGATTTTTTTTTTTTGATCTTTATTTGAAGAGCTGGGGATGCATAGCTTTGGTGGGGTGGGGTTCATTGCATTACTGTAGGAAGCCAATTGACTTTCTACAGTAACTGGAAGACTTTTTTTTAAAGTTTTGTCTTGGTTTACTATCATATTGTCGCACCGACATTGTGTTAGTGTTCAGATTTCCGAATCAAAATATCAGAACTCACAAGAACGAACAAACTAAATGTAGAATGCAACATTTTGGTAAAGATGACATCTCAGAAATGTTGACTTTACCGAAAATACTACAATTCCGGTCAACAATAACAAAATGCTTTTGTAGGGGGGCAAGCCCCCCTGCACCCCCCATGATGGGGGCCTGTGCCCTCCACATCCCCTGCTACTTATATATACAAACTCTGAGATCGCACTACAGTGAGGGAAAGGGTGCATTTCCAATCCCCACTATAGTGTGATCTACATTCAAAATGTTGAAATGCACAACAGTGAATGTACACTAGCATTCGTTGTTGTGCATTTTTTTTTTCATTATTTCAAATTGTTGAATTGGGCGATTGGACATATGGAATTCGAATGAAGTCTGATCATCCTTTTGCTTGCAAACCTTTTGTCTTGAGGGTTGGTGGGATTTTGGTTGGTCATCACTGGCCAATGGCTGGGAGAGTGCAAGGATTGCATACTGTTGTACTTGGGAAGTACTTTACTTGAAAAGCTGTAGTTTGTGGGATTGGCACAGGACACTACTTGAGCTAGCTACACCTCCACAGTTAATAAACAAATAAAAATACATCTCAACACTGACTTTTGCTGGCTCATTTTGCCTTTGTCTCTACAGAGAATTTTGAGTTTGCTGACGTTTCCAGATACAGAAAAGATTTACTTTCACAGAGTAACATGTATGATTTTTGTTTAAATATAATCACAATTCAGTAAAGATATTTTCTGGATGAGGACTTTATTCCCCATTCTGAACATATTTATTTATTTAGTTAGTTAGTTACTGACATTTGTTTATTGGGAAAGTCCAACTGTTTAGAAGTCCATTTTTAGCAGAGATCCAAGGAGAAAAGCTCCAAAGTATTATGAAATATTTTAAGAATAAAAATTTTGCAGTTATTAAAAATAATACAAATACATTTTAAATAATTCTACCAAATTAGACACAATCTGAAAACATTGGTTAAGAGTAGACACAAGTTACACGGCAATATTTTAAGAATTTTTAAAATTTTAGCTCATTTATAGAGAAAGTAAAGATAAGTTAGTATAATACACACAGGAACTGCAATACAAAGTGAGAAGGCTTATGGTATATTTAGACAGAAAGCCAGAGGAGAAAAATTGATAAAAGTGAGGAAGTAATTGAAGACGGGAAAACAAGAAGATGTAAGGAATGAATAGGTATTTGCTTACATTTAGGGATATAATTTATCCTGGTGTTGAGCAAGAGCAGAGCCAGCTTTTGGCTAGAAAGTCTTTCAGAATGGTTCTGAAGGATGGATAGAGATAAGGAGTTCTAGTCTTTAGCCACATGGTGTGAATACAGAGAATGCCCAGCAAATTTCATAGGTGGACAGACAGGAGCTTTTGGTCATTGGATCATAATTAACAACTAGGAACAGAGTTCTGTAAAATGTTATTTAGTTCCGGACAAGCAGATGGATTCTGGATAATTTTATAAGTGGTAAGAAGCTGTTTATATGTTAGTTGATTGGGTTGATCTAACCAATTTAGGCTTCTTAGTGCTATACAGTGGTAGGTTCTGAAAAGGGTATTTGCTGCGAATTTAGCAACTTTGTTATAACATTACTTAAGTTTTGATTTTTGTCATGCCAGAAGATTAGTAAGGATGGAGTCACCATAAAGAAGTGTGGGGAGGAGATAAGTAGTGGCAAGTGTAGCTTTGTTTTTGAGAAAGTTTTTGGCTCTATAAAGCATCCCTAGTTTTTCTTATACAATTTTGTATATGCAGGTCGAATTTAAGATCATCAACCACTATCATCCCCAATAATTTGTTATGAGAAGTGACTTTAATTGTTGGATTATCAAGAGAGAGGACTTTAAATTTTGTTTTTTTATGGGAGACGGATTTGGGGAAAAATTAGTAGTTTGGGCTTTTTAGGGACGAGCATGAGTTGTGAGTTATAAAGACATGTTTCAGTTGCTGTTAACACTTCTTGAAGTAATGTTTTGGTAGTGTGCCATGTTGACAGATGTGCAAATGAGTGTGGAGTCATCTGCATACTGTATTAGGGAGGCCTATTGTTTGGATGTGTGGAGAATGTTGGTGAAAATGTTAAAGAGAAGGGGGTCAAGGATGGAGCCTTATGGTACACCGGTGGTGACTGGGAGGTATGGAGAGAGGGTAGAGTATAATTTCACTGACTGATACCTATTAGATAGGCAGCTTCTGAACCACAGAAGGGTGGGCTGAGAGAGACCTAATGAGAATACTTGAAGTAGAAGTTTGCTATGACAAACTGTGTTGAAGCCTTTAGACAAGTCTAGAAATAAGAAGGAGACTAGTTTGCCATTATTTCTAGATTTATTGACTATCTGTATAGGTTAGAGGTTTAGTGTTAGTACTATGGGAAGAATGGAAGCCATGCTGTATGGGGTATAAGAGTTCTTCCAGCAGGATATAGTTTAGCAATTGCTTTTGAATACACTTTTCACATATTTTGGAGAGGAGGGAAAAGATTGTTATAGGTCTAAAGTTAGTAATGTTTGTTAAATTTCCTCCTTTGTGTAGAGGGATAATATGTGACTTTTTCCGGAGAGAGAGAGAACATGGGATGCCTGGACTGATCTATTTATAAGGATTGAGACAGCGTAGGCAATGCTATTGGCTGGTATTTTCAGGTATTCACTTGTAAGGTCATCAGCTGAAGTAGCACATGGTTTGAGTTTGTTTAAGAGTAGTTTTATATAGGATGTGGGCACAGGTTTGAAGGAGAAAGTGGGTGTGGTGACACCTGGTTGCTGGACAGGGTTAGGATTAGATGTTGGGGTATTCTTGGTTAGAGATGCTATACTATCTGTGAAATAAGAGCTGAATTGCATCAAAGTTTCGAATGATGAATTATTGGGAGAGGGATAGGGTTAAATTCGTGGTCGGGATGCAAGACTTCTTTAATGACTGCCCAGAAGTTTTTAAGGTTACGTTTACTATTATTCTAAAATTTATTATGGTATATTTCTTTTGTCATCTGTAATTTGCTTTTTAGTATGATTGCAAAGCATTCTGAAGTTTTCAAGATATTGTGGTGTTTTTTATTTTTGCCATTCACTCCATGCTTTGGAGGTTATGAACCTTCCCGTTATATGAAATATAATGCCACTTGGCACATTTTCTTGGGCAAACAGGTACACTTGTGCTTCCTAACATTAGAGTCATCTCTCTGAAACAGTTTGACATTTTCTAGTAACAATTATTGAACACCTATTGATCAGTTGAATCCATTTCAGTTAAAAGTGAATTTGACCAAAATAATTGTGACAAAATACACTTTCAGTGATAGTAGAGTTTAACTTTATCTCTGTTGCTGTGTGACCTTGGTGTGGAAATGTACCCTTACATAGGGTGCAGCCCCTGCAAAAAATCATTATATCCACATTTCACTAAAAGTGATTTTGGCCTAAATGCTTCCAGAGCTGTGGCTTGCTCATCTAGTCCCGATCCGAGGCCCCAAAAATTTTAAATATATAAATAAAAAAGTCTATATTTAAAATTGTAGCAAGCAGCTTTCTGCTACACATTATACCACATGCTAAGCATTGAAGTTCTTCAGTCCTGCAGGCATCACCACAAACACAGTATCAGAATTCATTTATTTTATACCAGGATTTAGAAATGAATAGCAGTACTGCATTGCTTATCAACTGGCATCTCCAAAATGCTCTCCCTAACACCTTCTGCCCACTTCACCCCACCCTAGCTACAGTTCTGACTGTTTCAGTCAAATTCAGTTTTGACTAAAGTGGATTTCACCAATCGAAATAAATCTAAATTATTTTTGCACAAGGAGTTATGATATTTAGTCATAAACTGCTCTTAAGTACAAGGATAGTACAGAAAAGGTGTATCCTAAATTTTTAAATTCCACTTTACACATACTAGTAATAAAATCACAATATAAGGGCTGGATAGACAGTTTGCTTAAAAATCTGGAATTTACAGCTAACAGGTAAAGACTGCATTTGCTGTGAATGTTCATAGGTTAATAGGTGTTTACTATTTTAACGACCACAAGAGCCTTTTTAAGTCTAGCCATGCATCCTAAATCTCTGACAAGTTCAGGTACCCTTAATAAGTGCAAGTAGGGGTTTGGGAGATGAATGAGATTTATCACCTCCTCTACAAATTTGATATGCTTGTCATAACAAAAAGCAATATAGCTACCAAATAATTTGGATGCAGTGTGCATCAGGCAGAATATGCTAGCTGAAGTAGTCCTGTCTAAATAATGTTTAATTTGCCTGTGCTCTTCTGCAGAGCCGGATCATGGTCAAGTGGGGCCCTAGGCAGGTTAATAGATTGCCCTCCCCTCCAACAGTAGCCACCTCCCAGCCATTCCAGTATCCCATTACTTGGTTATTTCTCCCCAGCTACCATAAACACTGTTCAAACCTGTCAGTGTGCACATTGCTTTCTTATTTACTTCTACAATGATTAAAGATATTGAAATAAGATAGCACAAACACTGATAGCCATTTGTAAACAAACAATACAGTCTCATAATGAAAACAGACTCAGCATGAGCAGTAAACTTATCTGCCCTTGAAACTCACATTCATTTAAATGGCATGAAAACCCACATTCAATGAAAATGCATCTGACCAGTGGTGGATTAAGTTTACATTTGGGCTGTTTTCAAACCATAAGCTCCTTGCACACATTTTTGGGACATGAATACATATATGTTCTTTGATCTCATACAAAGGAGAACACACTCAGGAGTATAGAACCCCTATCCCCCTTAAAATGCACCAAGCAATCAGCAGTTGAAAGTGCACTGTAATATCAGCACTCCATCCACATGGTGTGGTAGTAGAATCAACAGCCTTCTGTACCAAAGGCAATTATGCTACTAACAGTGCTTTCAAATTCTACAGCACAAACAGTGACTGCCATTTGCTACACAAAACAGTTAGTTGCACAGTGAAAACAGACTTAGCATGAGCAACATAAACTTCTCTTCCCTTGAAACTCACAATTCAATGAAATATCATTGAAACTCATAATTCCCTGAAAATGTACTGACACTCAAACTCACAATTCCATGAAAATGCACTGAAACTCATAATTCCCTGAAAATGTACTGACACTCATACTCACTATTCCATCAGCAGTCTGGTAGGTCACGTACAGGATTCAGTTTCTTGTCTCCACTGAAGCCCACAATTCCTTCAGTAGTCTGGTAGTTGGTGTAGAACATTCAGACTCTTGTCTCCTGTAACCAAGTTACAAGGTCAAGTCTGATCAAGTTCATTGACTAACCTGCCCCCCAGGGCATTACATACCATACCACCATACCTCTCAACCTCTTAGTACAAGAAATCTGGACAAAGCCTAAAACAGGGATACAATGGCACCAACATAAGGACAGATTTTAAATACTGCTCATTTTAACTTAGAAAGCTGCTAGAATAACAGGATTTGTGTTAGCATGCATTTTATGAAGGATGTAAAGTCTGAAACTCATCACACACACACACACACACACACACACACACACACACACACACACACACACACACACACACACACACACACACACACACACAGCTTCTCTCTCATACAGCAACACATACTCACTTTATCTCTCATACGAAAAGAACAGCTAGTTTAAATTACACACACACACACACACACACACACACACACACACACACACACACACACACACACACACACACACACACATATCATCTCTCATACAAACAGAAGAGCTAGTTTAAATTATATACACATACATATGCATACACACACAAACTTTCTCTCTCATACGGAAACAGAATGGCTAGTTTAAATTACATACACTCACATATGCATACATAAGTACACGCACAGTTTCTCTTATATACAGAAACCCACATATCTGCTGACCTCATAAGATCCAAACATAGTGAATGTTTTGAAACATGAGGAGAATAAATCTAAGATTACTTCCCTGCTTAGGCTAGCAGAAGGATATTGGTGTCAAGCAGGAATGGAAATCAAACCACAAGTAGATAAAAATCAGGCAGTAACTGAATGTGCCAAAAAAACAAAAGAAAGAATATAAGGTGAAGGACCAGATGAGAAGGCAAGAAATGTGGAAAAAGCATAAATATAGTTGCAAGTATAGAAAACTTCTGGAAGAGTCTCATGTCACTCAGAAACTAACGCAGGAATGGTTAAAGAGTGGTGAATTTAAACCAAGAGATGAAAGGTTAATATTGGTGGCTGAAGATAGTGGACTATGTAGAAGTTGGTTTACAAAGTCCATTGAACATGTGGGAGAAACAGACAAATGTAAGTTTTTGTAAAACCGAACTGGAAACAGTTGCACACCTTGTAGCTACCTGCAACATACTAATGGCAGAAGGACTTTCTACTGAAAGGCATAATAGTCTAGTGAGACTGTTGCACTGGGGATTGTGCAAACATTATGGTACTGAAGTGGCTGAAAAACACTAGAAATATGACCCACAAAGCATCATAGAAAATGATGAAGTCTACATCACATGGGATCACACATTACCATCAGTTCAAAAGACAGATGCTAGAAAACCAGATATAGTGGTCCAGGAAAAAAAGACAAAAGTAGCATTGATCATTGAAATCGCCACACCCAGTGACTACAGTGTCCTGCATACAGAGAGACACAAAGTCATAAAATATCAGGATTTGCAAGCAGAAACAACAGCAATATGGAAGAAAGATACCCATACAGTTCCAATAATAGTAGGAGCAATGGGTCTTATAAAAAATAATCTACAATTCTATTTAAATACACTGCCAATACATGTAACTCCATTCGAGTTGCAGGAGGAGTCATTACTGGGCACATAGTGGATGCTGCGAAGAGAACTTTTGGCTGACATCAAAGAGTGAAACAATTCTAATTTCATGAACTTTAATTATATTTTGACTTAGAAATGGGGTCCATTCCCATCATGGTATTAGAAACCCAAAAGATTTGGAGAAATTAAAAAAAAAAAAACAGAACTACTAGTTTAAATTACATACATTCACACACACACACACACACACACACACACACACACACACACACACACACACACACACACGCACACGCACGCACGCGCACACACACACACACACACACACACACAGGCTATTTTAAATTCTGCACTCAAGTGCGGAATGTGTTTACATCCACTTTGGCGTGTGACACAATATATAAATCAAACAGGCTCCCTGGTGTATTCACACAATGAGCTCCATACTCAATAAATTAAACACTTATATAAGTAAAAGTCAAAGAATCAAAAACTTTTAATAGCAGTAGATTAAGTGCTTTCGTCCCTATCAAACTGGAACTTCATCAGAACAATCTAAATGATCAACACACCCTTTACTTATACCAAAGCACACTGCAATCTAATTAAAAATAATTTATATCAATCAAGTAATTAAACATTATTTGAAAATATTTTAAAAATATTTAAAAAAATATATGTCCCTTTTCCTCTTAAATCATAAAATTAAAATCAAGTGTTTTTGCAATCCACAAACATGCCTATTAAAATAACATATGTATCGACATGATTGTTTAGGTAAGAAATCTAAAATATTAAAATAACATATTGTTAAAATATTTTTTAAAATAACTAAATCCCTTTTCTTTAATACAGGCATGATAGTAGTAACATCATTGATTCCCGGTGGCAAATTAGCTCTTAATTTGGTAATCCAAAAAAAATTCCCTAAGCTCAATACAGAGTTCACACCACCCACCTCTTGAGTTCAAAGGTACCAATTCCAAGACTCCAAACATAAATTTAGTAAATCCTGGACATTGTACAAAATGTTTGAATAAAGAATTACTTGTATTTCCTTTAGAAATCGTATACAAATGTTCATATATTGGAGTATGAGTTTTCTCTCGATTTTACCAATGAATAACACCACATTGGTCACAAACAGAAATGTAAACCAAACCTCTAGTATTACAATTGCCCTTAACAAGCTTAACTTTATACCCTACATCTTTTAAATAAATGGAATCTGATTCTAAAATATAAGAGCATTGTCTACACGTACCACATCTTGTTGTACCTCTAGTTGTCAGGCTGTAAGGTGAACCCAAATTCTCAAATAAGTATTTAAAGTTCTTCCCTGTTTTAAAAACAAACTGAGGTTTGGTGCCAAGAACTTTCAAAATTTCTGGGTTACTTCTAAAAATCGTCCAATTCCTAAAAATAATGTTTCTAATGTCTCCTCTCTCCCCTTGCCCATATCATATAACCATATTGTTGGAACGACTGGGGTCCGGGTTGTCATAATGCCTTTTATCAAGATAGCTGTTGTCACCTCAAAGGGGTTTGTACTTAATTCCCCAACCTATCTTCACCTCAGTCTGAATATCATTTAATAAGTCTGAAGGGTAACCCCTATCCACAAACATATTTCTAATTTTTTCCATCTCCAAGTTAAAAATTTTTGCATTTGAACACATCCTGGCTGCTCAAACTAATTGCCTTTTAAAGATGTTCTTTTTAGTATGTTTAGGGTGAGAGCTCCTAAAGTCCAAATAATTATTTGAAAAAGTGGGTTTTCTACAGACTTTGGAACAGAATGTGTGGTTTAAATAATCTTTGTACAAGGTGACATCTAAGTAGTCAATAGAATGTTCTGAAATGGTGGTGGTGAATTTAAAGAAAGAACATACACTGTTCAGGTATTGGACGAAATGTCCTGGTTGCTCCGATGTCTTTTTCAGTAAGACAAAGATATTATCCAGGTACCTATAATATGCTAACCAATGGGTGGAAATATCAGAATACAGAAGAGTAAAGCACCATATTGGCATATAGGGGAGCACAATTAGCTCCCATTGCTACCCCTTTAATTTGTTTGAAGAATTCTCCTTCAAACATAAAGTAATTGTTGTTAAGGATAAACTCCATAGCCATCAAAATGAAATTGAACATTGTGTCGCTGAAACTCTTAAGTGTCTGAATAGTTTCATAAAAAAATTCAGGTCCCTCCCTATGGGGTATGGATGTAAATAAATCAATTACATCAATGATCGAACAACACCTATCATTTGTGTACCAATTTTTGTCTATTTTTGTCAGAAAATCCCATGAATCTTTCAATAGATGTTCTACTGGATCAAGAATGATTTTAAGGAGCCTATCAATAAATACACTTAAAGGGTGGGTAAGGCTCCCACTGGCTGAAATAATAATCCTAAAAGGGGGGTGTTGAACATCTTTTGGAATGCCAAAAGCCAGTGGTATCAAGAGACGGTCAACCTTTAAGAAATTAAAAAGTTCTTCAGAAATAACTCCTTGAAGGAGTGCATCTTCAACTAAAGGTTGAATCTTTTTATACGCTATAAGTATTTCATTCTTGGAAGACGTTAAATACTTAGTATTGTCAGAAAAAATATCAGCCAATGAGTTTATATAATCTATTTTATTAAAAATAACTATACCCCCTCTCTTGTCAGGTTTTATGAATCGTAAGGTTCTATTCTGCCTTAATTCCTGCATTAGATCAAATTCTTTCTTAGTAAGGTTGAAATGTTGACTGTTATTTCTACTGGAATCACCAAGTGTTGAATAAAAATCTGAAACACAAATGTTCTCAAATGCCTGAACAAGAGGGTGAAGTGGGGGGATAAAACAACTTTTCTTTCTCGGTAAAATTTTGTCTGATGTAGGTGTGCCATTGTCTTGAAACATAATCTGTAAGTTTAGCTTTCATGTATACAACTTAAATTCAGTAATTGTATTAACTAAACCAATCTTAAACAATGGGAAAACTTTAAACCCTTTTTGAGAAGAGTAAAAAAAAGTTTTATCAATTGTTAAATGTGTATAATTAAATATGTTAAAACCCTGAAAATAATTGAATTTACCATCACAAGTGGTTAAAATACTGCTTTGTTCTAATAATAAAACACTATGTGTTAATTCCTCCATTTTCTCCCTCTCCCCCTGCCCCTCATTGTTTTTGTGCGTTGGTCTTGTGCTAAAAAAAACTCTTTGTTCTTATTTTCCAAACGTTCTGATCTTCTAAGAGGGGGTATTGGTTATCATATTCATTATCATATTCAAATTCATAGTTAACCTGAAGATTATTTTCCCTAACAAAATAGGTGGTGTCAAACCTATTAGGATCACTAGTACAAAAATGATTGTCAGACCTTTGTTTTGTGTTTAAAAGGTATGATTTGGGAAGAGGGTACACTCTCTTAACATTATAATCATGATTGTCCCTTATTCATTTCTTGTGTTTATGGTTTAAGTTAAGCTTCACATTTTTCTCCACTTTACTAAAAATACTTTCATATTTTTCTGTGTTGAATTCAAACAATAAATCTTTCACCAACTCATCGTTTAATCTCTCTAAATCCTTAAAAAGATCATTAATGCATTTTTCATTACATTAATTGTGAAACGCATTAAATCTAGCCCAAAGCCATCAAATAATTTAAACAGTTCATCCATTTCGACATCAGCTAGAGTAAGACCATTTGGAAATTTGAAAATTCTAAGCCCCTTAGGTACATGTTTACTGTTAAGACTTTCTTTTAAAAACAGATTATCGCATTGTAGGTTACATACCTTAAGGAACTTAGATTCAAGTTCACTCATTTTTTATCAAAAGTCATTGTCGGTTCTTGAACAGTCAAGTTGTTGTCTCACCCCTGGAAAGAAACATCCCTTTGTATCCCATCTTTGAAGCTAAAAGGGTCTCCTTCTCTGTTGTTGAATGTTGACGGGTCACAGTGCAGGTTTATGCCTTGGTGCTGTGAGACTTAAGAGGAGTTCTTTCCTGATGAATTTGCATCAGTAAAGTTTCCCTGATTGATCAACCTTGTCTGAAAATTCGCCACTTCCTTCCTTTTAGTGACCACAGTGTTTGATGGTAATTGTAGTTCATTTAAACTTTTATCAATAGTCGCAACTTGCTGGGACAACATTGCAACTATTTGGGTGTGATGTACACATGGTTCTCCTTAAAGGAGAAGACACGCCACCATTAACTAACTAAAATTAATGTTTTGGCCTCCTGGCCAGAATGGGCCCCCCAGGCAAGGGGCCCTAGGCGACTGCCTATGTCACCTAGAGCTAGATCCGGCTCTGCTCTTCTGTGATATACCGTACCTTTTCCGTTATTTATTTTGTTTCACTTTTTTTATTGTGCATGTCTGCATGGGTTTAGTAAAAAACTCTTTTCAGTGGAGTGCCAGGGAGAAAATTTCCAACATACTGCAAACATTTTCAAACAGACATTCAGTAATATACATATATCTGCGATGACACCATGCAATGTTGTGTAGTTTACTTGTTCTATTATGGTGTTTTTGGCAGACAAGATAGTGAACAGTGATGTTTTGGTAGATATGTATTTTGGGGTAAAGAGCAATATTTTTTAGGGTTTAGAAGTAGTTGTGAATTCTTTTAGCCATGTTTCAATCAAAGGTCTTCAAGTTTAGACAGAGAGATAGCAGAGCAGATTAGAGTTGAATCATTAGCATACTGAGCAAGGGTAGCATTTTTTGTAGCAGTGTAGAGAGATCATTGATGAATATGCTGAAAAGTATGGGGCCTGGTATAATACCAATAGTTAAAACCAAGAAGGTAAAGAAATAATTATTTTGCATTTCATTGTCTGTTTGAGAAGTAGCTATGGAATCATTGTAGTGAAGCATTAGTGCACACTAAGGAGAGTTTATGTAAGAGTTTCTGGTGGGAGATAGCATCAAATGCTTTTGATAAGTCTAGAAAGATGGTGTAGACCACCATTTCTATGGGTACTGACAGTATTATTAAAATTCAGCAAAGCAGTGCTGTGATGAGGACAGAAGTTGTGTTGATTTGAAGGCAAGAGCTGGTTATCTAATAGATAGCTTAGAAGTTGCAAATAAATATATTTATCTAATATTTTTGATAGCAGAGATGAAATAGCAAATGTCCTATAATTTGAAAGAAATGTGTTGATTCCACCCTTGTGCAGTGAAATAATGATTTTTTTTCTATAGCAAGGAGACTTTATTTTCAGATATAGATTGATTTATCAGAATTGAAAATGGATAAGTAATAGCCTCAGCTGCTATTTTAAGATATTAATAAGGTAGACTGTCCTGGGCAGTTATAGTGGGTTATAATCTTTTGAGGTACTTTTGATGGTATCTGTGGGAACTGGACAAAAGGAGAAAGGTTGAAGGAGTTTATCTGATCGAGCAGGGAAATCAAGAGCTTGATTGGTAGTCATTTAAAAACTGTACTGTCTGTACAAAGTTCATGTTAGGCAGAGCACCTCATTGACTCTCTTCAAGAAGAATCTTGATGAGTGGATGGGGGATTGTAGGTTTGTCCCGAGGATTACTTCCGTGTCACTATTAGACAGAGGCACAGCAAACTAAACCTTAAAAAGGGCACAGTATACTCAAATCAAGGGGTGGCGTAAGCCAAACACAATCGGGCTAGGCTTATAAATGCCCCAGGGCAGATAGCCTAGTATGAACCTATGAACCTAAGAGGGTATTAAATTGGTTGGCTATGGTCTCATTGTGTTTCTGTATCTTTGGTGATGGCTGTGTAGCTTGTCCTGGATTTAACAGTTTACAGACTAAGGCCCAGAACATTTTATGATTACTAGTGTGTATGTTTTGATTGGCTGAGTATTAGGTTTTCTTATTCTTGGTGATAAGTTGGTTTGTTAGGCTTACTTGTCTTTATGCTAGTAAAGTATGAGCTGTTTTATTTTTTTGTCCAAACCTTCCACACAAAGAATTGTAGGAGAAACATGTTTCTGAAAAGTAAGAAATAGAGGAGCTTGAATGACACAGGATGAGGATTCACTTAAGACAGAACAAAGAGAGGGCTTATTTGGGAAAAGAAAAAGTTAAATGAATAATAACAGATTGTGTTTAGTCTGTAGGCTTATGGGTGATTTTGAAATGTGTGGATGTTTAAGAGTACAGGTGTGGGGAAATATTGATATGAATGAGGATGAATTTATGGGGTGAGAGGGGCTTATTAGCAGCGTAGAATAGGTATGGGTAAGGTAAGGTAGTAAAACAAGTAGATGATGGTAGAGGGATGTATGCAGTGTGTGAATTATAATGATAAGAGTAAGGTGGGGTGGTGGGAATTGCAGGTAGGGTAGCAGGCTTCCCACCCTCAGGCCATTTATTACAGAAAGCAATCAGCTTACAGCTGGTGCTCATCAATTAACGATGAGGCACAAGTTAGAACATGTTTTCTTTCATTTACTGAATGCAGAGAACAAAAAACTAGAGACATGAAGTAAATGGCTTGCAAAGTACAAACTAACGGTCAAGTGAAAAGCAGTGGGCAGTTTCGTAAATGGTCCTAAGAGTGCAAGGACTACTCCTTTGGGGAAATGTCACAGCCACTTTTGAGCACAGAACAGGCATATCTCTTACAAGTTAAAGTTAATATACAGCAAGGCTCTTCATGCTAAACTCGCATACATTGCACAATGACAATAATCTCAGTGAAAACTTTTACAGAGGTGAGCCTTGTGGCAGAGCTCCTGCTATTTGAGAAACAGGGGCCAGTGTACCTCCTGCTATTTAAGGAACAGGGGCTGATGTAATGTCCACAGGCTACTGCACAGTGGCAATAATCTCAGTGGAAAGTTCACAGAGGTGTGCTTTATGTCAGATCTCCTGATATTTAAGGGAAAGGGACCAATGTAATGTTCCCAGGTTATTACACAATGACCATAATCTCAGTGAAAAAGTTCACAGAGGTGTGCCTTGTGGCACAGCTCTTGCTATTTAAGGAACATGTACCAATGTAATGTCCACAGGCTATTGCACAATTACAATAATCTCAGTGAAAATGTTTGTAGAACTATGTCTTGTGGCAGAAATCCTGCTGTTTAAGGGAAAGGGACCAATGTAATGTCCACAGGCTCTACCCTGTGAAGAAAAATGGTGACCAAGTGGATGTGGAGACCCTTAAGTTTCTTGTCCAAGAAAAACACTGAAGAAATTGATTGATATGATGCTGAAACCACTTACGGAAGGGTTTTAGAGTTATTTTCTGTAGGTATCCTACTTTGGCTAAGACTGTGTCTGTCACTCATAAAAGACTACTATTCTAAAATCCTCACAGTTGAGACAACAGTGACTATAACCAATTATATCAATATATATACTTAACGTCAGCAGAAGAAGGCATTCCAAAGTTTCTGAAGTCAGTTTTCCCTGTTATAAAATTATGTTCCATATTGGGTCTGGCAATCACCTCAGAGGATGCTAATGAGCTGTTTCCTGTAGTCCAGGGATTGGTTCCTTAGCCTCAATTTGCCTACTGTGCAAATATGAGCAATTCACTTAACCAGACAGGGGTCTGAGACAAATGGGAAATTGGACTTAGCTCCTTAGTGGACTCCAGTCCAAATGTCTATTTATTCATTCATTCATTCATTCATTCATTCATTCATTCATTCATTCAATTTATTACCTCTGAATGCTAGTCTGTACCTAGAAACCTTAATTGTAAAGCTCCTTCATGAAAAAATTAACTGAAGAATTAGATTACAAACTGGCTTCCCTACTGGGGCAAGGTGAGCAAGATGAAATGCAGTTTTTACGAAGATTATGCCAAATCTTAAATAAGTGAGGGAAATAAAGATTGAAGCTTTTCACATACATTACAGGCCAAGGTCTAACATAGTCTGTATTAACTTAAGAGGAAAATCTTGCCGATTTTACTAAGAATTTCCACAGGATAGCTTTGCAGTCTCTAGGATTATATATCCTACCCTCTCTGACAGCAAGCTATTATTATGGATCAGGGAAGTATCAACCAGACATATTCAGACAGCTGAGTTTGGGATGTAAGATATCTTGCCTTGTTGACAATGGTGAGACTGAGAAAGAGAAAAATAGGAAGTCTCCACAGAGATTTAGAAACCGTTTAAAAAGGAGAGAAGTTTATGGTTTTATCTTTCAGTCTGGCTCTACCAAAATAAGATGAGCCATGGTTTGATTGACTTTCAGAAGCAATCGCAGCTTGTCTAATAAGACATTTTCCTGCTCCATCAAGTGAACCATCTGAAAAGAATAAATGCCTTCACAATGGTCCACTGCAAAATTCTCATTATATGACTTCAGAGCTGGTAGAAATGTGTGTCCCATTACTTGTTGAGATACCACATTATTATGGTTGCTGCCTCTCTTCAGTAGAACAGGGTACTGCATTAGGAAGTGTCAGTATGTTTTGAGACCTAGTCATGCAAACCTTAACACCTTAACAGCTATATTCTTTCCTCACATTGGGATCTCATTCTTCCTGAATTAATAAAAGTGAGGAGATATGTCCACCAGCATAACCTGAGACATCTGCACTTATGCTCAAAACTAGTACAAGGAAACCAATGGCTGACCCACAGTATGATTCTGTGAGCCATCTCATAAATAGAAGTCTAAAAATATGCCTGGTAGTACAGGAAGTACCAGAACAAAAAACTAAGTAATTTACTCCCATTTTTTTCTAGGAACTCACTGAGTCCTCTTCATAAGTGTCCTCACTGGTTTAGTGTTTCCAGGTCTTTTGGGTTTCTAATGCCATGATGGGAATGGACCCCATTCCTAAGTCAAAGTATGATTAAAGTTCATGAAATTAGTATGGTTTCAATCTTTAATGTTAGCCAAAAGTGTTCTTTACAGCACTCATACTGTGCCCAGAACTGACTCCTTTTGTAATTCATACAGAGTTATGTGTATCGGTAATATTACTAAATAAGACTAAATTCTTTTTTTGTGAAATGCATTTCTCCAACTACTATTGGAACTGTCTGGGTATCCGTCTTCCACACTGCCCTCATTTATACCTGAAAATTCTGGTATTTTACGACTTTGTGTCTGTCTGTACGTAAGACACTGTAATCACTGGGTGCAGCAATTTCAGTGATCAATGCTACTTTTGTCTTCTTTTCATGGATTACTATATCTGGTTTTCTTGCAACTATTTTTGAACTGTTGGTAATGGCTGATCTCATGTGATATAAACTTCATCATTCTCTATAATACTTTGTGGTTCATGTTTCCAATGCTTCTCAGCTATTTCATAATTGTAATGTTTGCACAATCCCCAATGCAACAGTCTTGCCACATTATTATGCTTTTCAGGATACCATCTGCCATTAGTGTATCACACCCAGCAATAAGATGTGCAACTCTTTCCAGTTCTGTTTTACAGAGCTGGCATTTGTCTGTTTCTCCCACATGATGAATAGATTTTGTAAACCAATGAGCATGTAGTCCACTATCCTGGTCTGCTAATATTAACTTTTCATCTTTTGCTTTAAATTCACATCTCTTTAACCATATCTGCATTAGATCCTGATCAACATGAGGTTGTTCCATAAGCAAACCTCTCAACTGTCCAGATTTTCGAAGAATGTCCAGATCTTTGCCTCATATTTTTGGTCTGTTTCTCATAAAATTTGTGATCTTCTGACAAATCAATGAGAATTGAAGTCACTAAATAACAACATACATTTGAGTTTCACACTTATTTTACAGTTCATATCTTTCATAAAATGCATCATAACATAAATCCAAGTATTGTAGCAACTTTCTGAGTTTATAAGAGCAATATTCAAAATCTGTCCCTATTTTTGGGCCTTTGTCCCCCTTTATTTTAGGCCTTGTTTTCTTGCACTGAGAGTTTGAGAGGTATGTCCAGCAGTTTTTTATACTTGCAACAATATCTATGCCTTTTCCACATTTCTTGCCTTCTCATCTAATCCTTCTTATATTCTTTCTTTTGTTTTTTGGCACATTCAGTTGCTAACTGATTTTTGTCTACTTCTAGTTTGGTTTCCATTCCCACTTGACACTGAGATGTTTCTGATAAACTTAAACAGGGAAGTCATCTTAGATTTGTTCTCTTCATGTTTCAAAACTTTCACTATGTTTGGATCTGGTGAGGTCAGCAGATATGTATGCAGTCCTACGACTAAAGATCTTTACATGTAATCGACTTCAAGGCAGCCCATACCTCCTTCAGAATGAGGAATATGTAATCTTGGTACACACCAATTTTTATATATCATTTGATAAATGTGAAAAATGTTGCTTGTTTTCCTGTCCGACAGATCCAATATCTTTTGAGGTCAGTCAATCAAACAAAACTGTAAGTCAGAACAGGAAGAGGAAATTGGTTTAGAGCTTAGACTTTGTTCCTAGATATCAGGGCTGTTTTCACTATTAATTTTGGTCTTGTAAAATATTCCTGTTTTGTTCACATTTGTTCTTGTTTTATTGTTGATCCTTCATCAATTCCCAAATATTTATACATTCCCTCCTGCTCAGGTTTATTTATATTGCATTCTTGCCCCTGACTGATATTTTCTTAGTGATGCATCTCTCCTACTTTAAATGTTGCATTTGTACATTTATCAAGACCACATGACATTCTTATATCATCTGAGAAAGTTCTGACCACTTCTAGTTGTGCTTTCGGCTCCCCATCTGATGAACTATACAGTTTTAAATCATCCACAAAAAGAACATGAAAAGTCTTTACACTTTGTTATTGTCTGGGAGTCAAGTTGTAAACATAACCTAATCTGTTAAGTAGACAGCTTAATGGGTTAAGTACAAGGCAAAAGAGCAGAGGTGACAAAGAGTCACCCTGAAATATCCCCCTTTGAATTTTTATCTCTGGGACAGTAATTTGTCCTTGATCATGGCTTAGCCGCAAAGTGGTTTGCCACTGCTTCATGGTCACTGTAATGTAATTGATCAATGTAGGGTGTATCTTATCCATCTGAAAGCACCCCTTTATCCATGAATGTGGGATGCTTTCAAATGCTTTTTTGTAATCTATCCATGCCATACTTGTTTTCTTCCCATTTATAATTCTCCATTATAACTAACAACAAATGATCCGTTGTTCCATATGACTTTCTTTTGTTACCGTTTTGTTCTATTGCCATAATGGTGTTGTCTTCTAAATGACTATAAACTTTGTCAGCATCAATTCCCAGTATATAGTTTATTCATCGTCAGAAGGCAAGTTATTGGTCTATAGTATTTAGGATAGCTTGCAGGTTCACTCTTAAGGAGAAAAATACTTTATTCTAGTATTAACCAAGTTGCTGTCTGTTTGAGGTGTGCATATAAGTAGCTGTTACACAGAGCTAAATCTTCATGTAAAGATGTTAATTCCTTTAGCCGGAAGTTAAGTACTGCATCTGGGCCTGGGGTTTTCCGGTTAGAAGCTTTTCTTAATTTCATTTCAATTTGTCTAGTCATTACTTCACCCCATTTCATATCCTGTACATTTGAACTTCTTACTGTTTCTGTTATTTCTTCTACGCATTCAGCATCTTTGTTATGTTCCACAGGGTCTTCATAGATATTTCTCCAAAATATGTCTATTTCTTTTTTTTTTTGTGGTGTTTCTAATCCTTTTGCTTTGTTTCCATATTTTGTATAAAACTTTTTTGGGTTATCAATGAATTGCTACTTTGGGCTTTTCCTTTATGTTTATCTCCATAATCTTCTAAGTTTTTTTGACTGTGCTGATATCTTTAGTTTATTATTTGTTATAGTATATGATAGATCCTGGTCTAACACTGTGTGCTGCTTTTATCACGTCTATCTAAGTAGTTTTGTTGATCTGTTCCCTCTTCTATACTCTTCTAACAGTGGCACTTCTTGTCTTAATTGCTTTATAGTTTTCTCTATCCAATACTTCCACAATGGCATTTGATTTCTTCCCTTCCTCTCGCTTATTGCCCTGTATTTTTGTAGTAAGACTTTATCTATTAATTTAACTGCACAGTAACATAGCCTATTTACTTCTATTATAGCATATGAATTTCTGTTAGTAGTCTTGATTACTGTGTTCATTTGTTTTATCAGCCTTCTAACATTTTGGGTCTAATTGACTTTCTGTAATCTATTTCTGTCTTTGATCTTAATAGGTCTATCCATCTCTATTAAATCAAGCAATTCTTCCCTTAGATCTTTTTCTTCTAAACTGAGGGCATATTCTTTATTTTCTGTTTCCTGCAGGCATTATACAGAAAGTTCCAGAACATCTTCCTGTGACATATTCTCTTCATTTGCATCCTGTGTCATCCATTGCTCTTTCATATGGGAACTGGCCTATCACTCCACAACATTGACTGCGTCCGAGATGCTACCATTTCCTGCTCCTTCCCTTGTTGTGCAACTCCAACTGAACTTCTGCACTGGCTTCCCACTGAAGGCTCCAAAGTGCTGTCATGTGGCAGCTGATCAGATGCTTCCCATTCCACCTGTTTCTCCTTAATTTGGGAATTTGTTGTTCAATTATGCTGTGCCATTACTAGGGTTGCATTTTCTACACTAAATCTTTCACTTTGCAGGTAATCCATATGTTTCTTTAACTTCTCTATTACTAATCCTGTTTTCTACTTCCCCCTTTATTTTCTTATTTTTGTATTGTACAATTTTCCATAACCAGATGTCTTTGCCTGTGTTTCTATTCAAATATCTCCAGTGCTGCTTTTTTGTATTGCTCAGTTTTGCTTTCTCCTTTGCATAAATATTGGACCATATTAAATCTCTTTTTCTTTGCCATTGTCTGTATTTCTTCTTCAGATGTCTGCTGCTCCACTTTTTTTTCTCCTTACTTTGGGGACTCACTTTTCCATCAGGCTGTGACATAACTTGTGTTAATCTTTGCTCACTAAATCCTTCACTTGGCAGGTATTCCATAACGTTAGCTTCTATTTGTTTAACTTCTACTTTACTAATCTTCTGTTCTATGTTCCTCTTTTGTCATCTTATTTTTTGCATTGTGAAATTTCCATATCTGGGTGCCTTTGTCTGTATTTCTCTTCAAATATCTTTGAAGCTGCTTGTTTTGTATTAATTAGTTTAGCTTTCTTCTTTGCATAAATATTGTACCATATCAGGTCACTCTTTCTTTCCCAAGTCCATGTTTCTTTTTTTATACCTTTCAAAAATCTTTATATGTTCACACTTCTTCAGTCGCTTCTTCTTTCAAACAGCCCAAGGTTTCTTGATCTGTCTATAACATTTTTCATGAATCTGTTGTATTAATCAACACAAATTTGCATTTGAAGCTTTTGACAGTTTTTCTTGTGCAATTATTTTGCGTTTCTCTAATTTCTCTCAATCTTTTTGAATATCTTCTATGCAGAAATTCTAAGCTTCTTGCATAACAGTAATAATACATAATTTCTCTCTTATCCTCAATCGTCCACTCTGTCATCTTTATGGCTCTTTTTTGGCCTGTCAGTTTTTGTGGACTACTTCCTTCTACAACAGGGAGGCCATCCTCCCCCTAAGCCTGGCCAAACCCCATTGCAGGAATGTTTCCATGTCTTGAGGATTCTACACTGTCATTTTTTCCAGTCTGGGCACCAGTGTATCTACCAGGACTGGGCCTTTGTTTTATACTGGGACTTGTGCACCCAACTGTCTTTTTTATTTTTTTTCTGTTTTATTTTGTTATATTTTGTTCTAGGAATTCACTGAGTCCTCTTCATAAGTGTTCTCACAAACAGGACTGTGCTGATACAAGGAACGCACAGTTGAGTAAAATCTTAGTAGATGCCCTTCTCTTCACTGTTACAGTATCTTCACCTATGGGATCTCCTGCCAAGAATAACCTTACATCCAGCCAGTATACCAGTATATTTAATTATTTTCAGAGTTGTATGTCAGATATATGCTCCCACATCAGTGAAGGGCATAACGGTGATGTACGGACACTCCAAACTCAGAACTGAAGTGCTCCAGGAAAAACTAGAGACACCCCAGGAAAAAGAAGAATATGTACATCAAGGGGAAAAAGGAGATGCCTAAGGAGAAGGGCAAAGACCCTTAGCCAGGCAGACACTGCCAACAGAAAAAGGAAGAAAAGGCGACAGGAGGGAGGGACTGAATACTGCAACAGTGAACAGAAGGGCATCTACTTTTATGGTAAAACTTTACACGACTGTATTATATCCTTTCATATCAATGTTGCATTATTCATAACCTATGGGAGAGTACAAAAGCTACTGTAAGGAAGGGGAGGAGGAAGGTAAAGAGGAATACCTGCACAAACCAATGAAGGGTAGCCTTAGCAAATCCTCCCTAGGCTCTGGAAATAACATCCAACTTGTAATGTTTAGTGAAGGTTTGCAAAGAAGACAAAATTAGCAGCTTCAAGAATGGAACTGGTGTCCAAACCCATGAAGAAAGCCCCAGAGGAGGTGACTGCCCTGGTAAAATGGGCCCAAACAGAGGCAGAAAGCTTTTTACTATGAAAGGAATAACAGAAAGAAATGGCTTTTGAAATCCAGGAGGGCAAGGTTTGTTTAGAAACTGTTAAATCAAATTTCTTGGCGTGAAAAGTAACAAAAAGTTGATCAAATTTGTGTATGGCCTTTGTCTGGCCTAAATAATACCCAAGCTGTCTAAGAAGAACCAAGGTGTACAGGACCTTCTCACTAGCTAACTGCAGATAAGGAAAAAAGGAAGGAAGCTAAAAAGATTGATTAAGGGACAACTCATTGACCATCTAGGGCATAAAAGGAGGATTAGTATACAGAAACACCCTCTTCGTATGGAAAATCAAAAAAGGGAAACCGCCATCAAGGCTCGGAGTTCAGAAACTCTCTTGGAGGAGGTGAGGGCAACCAGTAAAACAGTCTTACAGATGCAACGCTGCAAAGAAGCAGCAGCATTTTCAAATGGAGCCTGAGTCAATGTCTCAAGAACAAAATGAAGGTCCCAAGAAGGAGGAATAGGCTTTCTTGGGGGTATGAAGTGGAGGTCGCCTTTCAGGAATTGTTTAAACTCAAAACAAGAGGCCAATGATGGATTCAAAGGAAGACAAGCTGATTGCTGAGTAAGCTTTGACAGATAAATATGCCAAGCCAGCATGGAGCAGTTCACACAAGTAAGACAGAACCAAAGGAATCCCCAATGAAAAGAGATCCTGGTGAAGCTTAAGACACCCAACTGAAACTCTCTTCCATTGGACAGATTTGATTTTCTGGTATTGAGTTTCCAGGCCTCCTAAACAACCTCAAGTATGTCCTCAGAAAACTGGTGTTGAAAGGGAATCAAAATCATATAACCCAAAGCATTCACTGAAGCCAGATGAGGGTGAAGGACTGACCTCTTGTCTTGAGTGAGAAGATCCATTTGGCAAGGTAACTTGTGATGATTGCCTCTGGCCGGATAAAAAATATGGGGGAACCAGTGTTATCTGGGCCAAAAAGGAGTCACCAACAAGATTTTTGGAGTCCCCTATTTGATCTTGTGCAGGACCCTGAGAAAAAGAGGCATAGAGGAAGAGGAGGCAAAGCATAATGGAACATCTCCTTCCATGAAAAATATATGGTGTTCACTGTCTTGGGGTTCTGGAACAGAAGCACGGAAGATATCTGCTTATAGGGAAGGCAAAACAATCCACTTGAGGAATACTTCACTGATGAACTATGTCCAGAAACACCTCTCTGTGGAGCATCCATTCATGAGGTTGTACCCTGGACCTGTTCCGAAAGTCTGCCACCAGGTTTTGTCCTGAATGAATGCAAACTGTCTCAAGAGAAACCTGCAGTTGGATATCTAGATCCTGGGCTTAAAGGGCTAGTCTGCAAAGAAGACAAGACCTTGCACCCCCCTGCTTGCTCATGTACCACACAAATGTGGTGTTGTCTGTATACACTCTTAAAGGCCTGAGGAACCAAAGGAAGTAGAATGCCTGGACAGCAAGGATAAGTACCAGCATCTCTTTGATGTTCATATGATCCAGTCAAAGATGAGGGGGCCAGAGACCTCCATACTGCCAGAAGCAGCCCCCCACCCCTGATCTAAAGCGACTACAAAGAGCTCCTGAGATGAAGCAGGAGGCTGGAAAGGGACACCTAGGTTGAAGGATATGTGCTGAAAACACAAATAAAGCTCAAGTTTGAGACAAGGAAGTAAGGGACCTGGAAACTACAGAGGGTGGCAATGCTTAAGCCACACCGACCACAGGTACCACTGAAACTTCCATATATGAAGGCTGGCAAAAGGGAGCATGGGGATAGTCAATATATGAACCCTAAAGCACTCAGAAATTCCTTGATAGGTATGAAAGAAAGATGAAGTAAGGACTAGAAGCAGGTTGTTAAAGGCAGCACCTTGGGTGTAGGTAAAGAGCTGAGCATTGGGACAGTTTGGGCCCTGCAACGCAGAAAGATATGATCCTGAGTGGAGGATAAGACAGACTTCTGGAGATGATGAAAACTAGACTGTGCAACTTGTGAATCTAGTAAAGTGCTGGTCCTGCAGGAGTCCAGAAGGAGAGGGAGTCTGAAGGAGTAGGTCATTCAGATACGGAAATGTTTGTACCCCTTGAAGCTTGCAGAAGGCTATGAATGGAGCCAGTTGGTTGGTGAATAGCCTTGGTGCTGTGGAAAGACCAAAGGACACAGCAAAGAAATGAAAATGAGAGGAAGAAACAGAGAAATGTATATACTTCCTAGATAGAGGGTGAATAGTTATATGAAGACAGATCCAGAGAAACTAGAAACGCCAGAGGTAGCAAGAGAGAAAAAAATGACTGGAGGGAAAGCATTTTAAAGGTGGGTATCTTGAGAAAATTATTTAAAAAGGAAAGATCTATAACAGGTCTTCAGCACCCCCCTCCCCTTTCTGGGGACCATAAATATCCTGGAATAAAACCCTGTACCCCTTTAGGACCTATGGAACAGGTTAAATGGTGCCTTGATCCAGTAAACCCTGCAGCACCCCTGAAAAATGAGGAACTTGACCTGAAAGGGATTGAGAAATGCCCAAAAAAGGGGGAAGGGACTTCCAAACCTTGAAGTAGCATTGACGGATGATTAACAGAACCTAAGAGTCTGAAATAATCTGTTACCAAATAGGGAGTGACAGATACAGTCCGAGAAATAAGGAAACCTGGCCAAAGGGAAATGAGGACAAAATGTCAGATGGAGGCAGATTTGTCTTTAAAGGAAAGTTTTTGAGGTCTAGGCATCTGAGTTGGCTTGTCAGAAAAAACACACCTAGGAACTTTCTTACCTTTGTAGGGCTGACAAGCCTGTCTATGAATAAAAGCAAGTTTTTTAGCAAGTTAATTCCTCTGAAATATAGGAATGGGAGAGACAAAATTCTGCATAATATCCTTCATTACCTTGCCTTGGTCCTCTAAGGCGTTATATAAATCAACCACTAGAATACCAAAGAGATTTTGATTATCCAAAGGAGTAAGAAACTTAGACTTAATATCATCAGGCAAAGCATGAAGATGAAGACAGAACAGCATCTCATGACAGAGTCTGAAGTAGCATCTCTAGACGATGCATTAGCAGCATCGTAGCATCACATGACTGAGTGACAAGCTACCTGAGAAGTGGATCCCACCAAAGAAAGAGCAGTGGACTTATCCTCAGAACCAGGCAGGTCAAGCAGAACCCCCAAGCTGAGATAAAAAGGATAAAATATACCTGGTCATAAGAGTTTGATAGTTTATGGCATGAAAAGCCAAAGTGGCAGAAGTATAGACTTTCTTCCCCATCCTCTCCATAGCACAGAGCAAAGAAGATTAGAAGAAGACAAAATTCAGAAAGACTTATCAGCAGAGACAGAGACCACAGCATGGTCAGAAGACAGACACTTATAAAGAAACGTGAAAGCCTCAGGCACCTTATAAGTCAGGCTTCTTCGGAGCATGAGGTTAGGAATCAGGAGCCAAGAAAGCAGCTAAAAAAGTACCCAGTAGAGCAACCAATGAAGGCTTATCTGAGTCCATCTGCAACAACTCATAATACACTTTCTGCATGTCAAAAACCTGGGAGCAGTCAGACTTAAGATGATCCATCATCCAAATCACTGTACCTTCAAAGGAAAATTCTTTCACAGAGAAGTCAGGACTTAAGGACTCCTCTGAGCTATAATCCAAAGGTGATGGCATTTGGAAGGATAGGCGAAGGAATCCTCATCTGAGTCTGATTCGGAGTCTGGTTCCCTAGATCTTTTAGGGGTAGAAGACCATGACGGCCAGGAAAAGTAACTCCCTGGGTTTGTGTCAAAGCTATCAGGGCATTAAACAAGCCCTAGGTAAAATCGTGCCACTACTTCTGAGGATCCTCAGGAAGGGAAGAAATATGCTTAGTCTTCTGTCTCTTAAGAGGAACATCAGCTTTAACTGACCTCAGTGGCTCATAGCCTTGCCTTGATTCAATCAGGGTACAAAGAACACCCTCCTTAAGATCTGGAGAATTCCCCTAGGCCTCTCAGATATGATCAGCCATGGTTTCCCTTCCAAGTCCACTGTGGATATATATATATATATATATATATATATATATATATATATATATATATATATATAGAGACAGCAATGATGTCCACACTGAGTGGTGTTCAGGGGTGTCATCCACTTTAAGAGAGGTGTCTGGCTGAGGTTGGACAGCAGCACTATCAGACCTCAATTTCTTGGTCTTTTTCTTAAGCGGCAGCTGCACTTCGGGGCAGGTGGATTCAGCCATGGTACCTTGGGTCAACAACTTGAGAAACTGGTTCTCAATATAACTAGAAAGTGAATACAGATGTCTGCAGACAGTTTTTGGCACAAATGCCCAACAAATAGAGCACTGAGTATGGTCAAAGGATGTGCCTACACAAAACAAACACTTGTTATGATGATCCTTATGGTAAATTTTTCTCCCACACTTACTGTACATTTCCTTTTCTTAGATGGCATGATCAACAAAAGAAAAGAAAAGGAACCCCAAAGGGGTACTTATCTGAAAAAGGCTTAGTATAACCAGCACAGCAAAGAGTGCTCAGACTGACATTCAACTATGGCGTTCAGACTGGTGGCCCTATGCTGACGTGGGGAGCATGTATCTGATGTATGATGATGGTAAGAATTAAAGGCTTTGGAAAACTGGCCAGATGAAGGACTATCCTTGGCAAAACATCCCATATGTTATGAATACTGCAACAGTGATATGGAAGGATATCCATATACCTCAGAATCCAGATATATTTTTTGCTGTAGACAACAATGGCTGACTGTCAGCGGTCATAATTTTACATACCTTTATACACTTACCCTGAACAGGAAGCAATTTGTGCAGATAAGTGTCCTGAATGGTTCCTGGGGAGTATAATCTTTGGAGTGATATAAGACCTGAGGCAAATACTCGAAAAGTTCCTAACTAACTGCTAATAACAAGTAACCAACTAGACAAAGAGAACTGTGGATTACTTTTGCTCTATGTACATTACAGTCTAGAGCTCTTCACTTTGTGAACATCCTTGGTCCACAAACTAGCCCAAAAAGGAAGAATTGAAATCTGGTAATTCTGAAGTTCCACTTTGAATGTTAGGCATTTATTGTGATAGGGTCACATGGGAATACAAATACGGGTATTTTCTATAACCTCTAAACCATTTCTGTGTACCTGACATTACAGATAAGGATGGAAAGGCCAGCACAATGACCTTCTTCATCTTCACAAACTTATTAAGGGACATAATTAGAACCACAGCTGGCTCAACCAGCACATTGTGCCAGTACCTTGTACTAGTGGCCCACCCCCTGCAATGTTGCACTCAGGTTTGACTGTAAATACAATACCAGCTTATTGGACTAAAGAGTGAATGGGACTCGGGAAAGGGAACAGATGGCCAATCCATACCCCCTAACACTTTGCACCTGGGGAATTGCCACCTTCACCCCACCCTAGCTGCACTACTGGGCATAAGCTATTGGACTACAGTTCATTACATCAGCCTGACAGAACAAGAAGACAAAGTTTATTCGGTCTGCACTTTTAAGTGCCTTATCATTTTAGTTCCCCTCCATCTCTAACCTCCCCCTTACCCTTTTTCCACCTGATCATGTCCTGTTGAGTACCTTTGTGGTTTCTCTCTCTGCCAGACATTCTGGCTATTAATTCCATGCACCCACAACCCTCTCTGTGAAAAAGTATTTCAAAGTCCTTAAGAATGAGCAGTTAGTTGACATGATTCCAGTTTCTTAAGGATGGCAACAAATCTGGAATTAATAAATATTCCCCACCAAGAAAGGTGCACTGTTTAATTACTCTTTTGCAAGATATCTTGTATTTATTTCAAGATTCTTGGAAGACAGCAGTGAGGATTATTTTATTTTACAGGTATGTGAGCTGGACCACTAGGACCATTTTTCAGGTTGTGACCTACTTATAATAAATGGGGAAAAAGCAATGCAAGAGCAGTATACATATATGCATATCGGACTACCCCAGTCAACAAATGTCAAATTTATATGTGTGTGTGTTTGTGTGTGTGTGTGTCTATAGATATATATATATATATATATATATATATATATATATATATATATATATATATATATATATATATATATATATATATAGATAGATAGATATGGATAAACTTCTTAATTTCAAGAGACCAAAATCCCGAGGTTCAGAATATCGAATTCAGAACCTCGAGTTCTTGGAATCTCGAAATTAAGAACCCCCCCCCAAAAAAAGCAATCAACACATCACAAAGCATGTTTTTGCAGGGACACCTCTCACTACTAAACTATACCAACTCTGAGATCGCACTACAGCAAAGAAAAGGGAAATCTCCCGTTCCACGCTGTATGCCAATTTCTTTCAGGATTTCAAAGTTTTAAAACTTCGATCATATGGTCTTTGATCATATGAATTTTGAAGTTTTAAGCTTCAAAATTCTGTAGGGGACCCATATATATGTATGTATATATATATATATATATATATATATATATATATATATATACACACACACTTTATAATCTAGAAATACTGAAACGTCGAATTTAGGTATCTCGAGACTATAAAATCGAAGTTTGAAAATAGCAAAAGTGCATAATCGCGAATTCGAATATCTTGAATTCGCAATTATTGCTTTACGCTATGTAATATCCGGCATTGTATGTGGATGGTGTGCGGTGCTGTGTGTGGATTTAAGTATTATGTCAGGTAAGTGAGTGTTTGGTAAGGGTTTTGGGTGGGAGTTTGCGTGTATGTGAGTGTGCTGATATGTGTGATGTGTGTGTGTGAGGGACTGTAGAATGTGTATGTGTATGTGTGTGTGTGTGTGTGTGTGTGTGTGTGTGTGTTTGCTTTTGTTTACTGTTTGTGCGATCTTGGAATTAGTATATATAAGTAGGGGGGTGGGGGTGGGGGTGCAGGGACGCTTGCCACCCTGCTTATTTGTGTTGTAGGTTGTGGATGCGTGTTGTTTTGTTTGTTTATGTTGTGATGTGGGTGTTGTGGTATATGTGTGGTCTGGTGTGTGCTGTGTTTTAGGTGTTTTGAATTTCGTGGTTTTGGTGTTTCGGTGTTGTCTGGATTAGATTTCATGGTCTCAAAAAACTGAAATTCGAGATTTCAGTATTTCGAGATTATGAATTTAATCCATCTATATATATATATATATATATATATATATATATATATATATATACACACACACACACACACACACACACACACACACACACACACACACACACACATATAAATTTGACATTTGTTAACCGGGTTAGTCCGAATGGGCAGCAGCCCTTTTTCAGCGGAGGCCCTTTTAAGTGGGGGCCCGAGGAGAAAAGCTCCAAAAAGTACAAGTAACAAAAGTAATCAAATGACAGAGTTATAACTAAAATTACAATTAATTACAATATGTATGAGATGTATGTTGAAACAACATGACAGAAAATGGTCATTAAATTAAAAACACAATACAGTACGAAATTTCATACAATAGCCATGCATCCAAAATCTCTGATAAGTTCTGATACCCTTGATAAGTGTAAGCATGGGCCTGGGAGATGAACCATTTACAGGTCACCTGTTTGCATTAGAGACATAGGTGCCAAACCACGAATGAATTTTGGTTTCCCATCCAATTGTTCAAGTTGCACTTGAATTGGGTTAGAGAGGAACTCTGCTTCACATGGATGCGGACGGAGCCTGTTCCATAGACGAGGTAGTCTCTGGGATACATATCTATCTCTGCAGCAGGTCCTATTTTTGTCACAGGCAAGGTGTGAGTCTTTAGAATGGGTAATTCTGGTATTGTTTGCTTTGTGGATATGCAGGAAGTTCATCAAAGTGGGGTTTGACAATGCCATGTATGCCAGGCATAGATCTCCCCTCAAAAACCCATGGCACTGACAGCAGTTGTTTGTCTGTGTCAGTGTGAGATTGAGGGACAGCTCCTAATTTGCAATCATCTGCAAATTTAGTCAGCCAGAGACTACTGACATTGACCTTGACTTCTGAGAAGTAAATGCCAAAAAGGAGTGGTCCAAGGACTGATCCCTGAGGGACTCCACTTGTGACTGGCCTCTTTGTAGAGATGGACTCCCCAGTTCTAACTTCCTTGGTCCTGTCTGTGAGCCAGTTGGCTATCCACAGGGTGACATACGGGTTTGTACCTAACCTTGTGAGGTTGTCAACAATGCCCGAGTGGGGAATTGTGTCAAATGCCTTGGCCAGGTCAATGTAGGCAGTGTGTTACCTCTATCATCTCTGTGATAATTCTTTCCATGGCTTTACATACAAGACTACTGAGACTTATGGGTCTGTAGTTTCCAGGGTCTGTAGATGGCCCACCTTTGTGCAGAGGGATGACTGCTGACTTTCTCCATTCATGAAGCATGAAGCCTGTTTGGAGGCTACAGTTAAATAGTAATTCCATAGGCCCTGATAGGTCATGTTTCATGCTATTTAGAAGGCATCCTGGGATACTGTCTGGACCCATTGATGCAGTGTTCTTGGTCTTAGAGAGAGCATTAAGGACCTGTTTCCTAGTGATAGTAAGAGGAGTTATATTTAATGACATTTCCTGATGGAAGGTTGAGGGGGAGACAGGAGTAAAGTTGGAGCTGAGTTTATCAGCCAGGAGGTTTGCTATATCTTCTAGCTCAGTATAGGTGCCTCCATTTACAATGAGCTCTGCACACAATTGTGTATTGCCTTTGAGGTTGCAGACATAGCTAAAGAATGCTTTGTGGTTGTCCTTCACTTGGGAGGCCAAGCTTACCTCAAAAATGGCTTTTGTAGACTTCATTTGTCCTCTGCATTGCTTGTTTAGTTTGATGAGACTGCTTTTATCTTGCTGGGTGCTGCTGCACCTCCTAAATTTTGCCATGACTTTCTTCCTCCTGTTATACATCTGATTGATTTTGTGATTCCACCAGGGTAGCTTGTTATTTGAGTTAGTTCTGTACTTCTTCCTTGTGGGTACAGCTGCCTCTATGCAGCTATTAACATGCTTGTGTGAACAGTTCTACGTAAGTGTTCTCAGAGTTTATAGTAAGTAAAATGCAGAAAATATAGATGTTTGTAAAAGAGAAAGTAACAAACATCCATCCATCCATCCATCTTTAAGCCCTTTTCCCATTTTGCACATAGGGTTGGGGTGTCACTTCTGCATTGCCAATCATCTAGAGCCAAGTTTTATACCGCCAGGTGGCTAGCCCTGCCATAGTAGTTCATTCATACCACTCACTCACACCTACGGCCAATTTAGAGTATCCAATCCACCGATTGCATGTCTTTGGAATGTGGAAGGAAACCGGAGTACTGAGGAAACCCATGTGACCGCAGGGAGGACATGCAGACTATGCACAGAAGGCACCCCAGCCAAGAATCGACCTGCTGAACCTCTTGCTGTGAGGTGATATAAACAGGAAAATATCAGAAAAATCAAATATATAACAGCAAAACCAATACTAGTAGTAGGCAAGAACTTTCAGTATAACACAAAAATATCAATAAACATAATATTATTTTGCCAAAAGCATTTTCCACAGGTGAATGTCTCAACCTTGTAACCAAAGCAGCAATAAAAACTAGGTCATGGTCATGTGACTACACCTAAGCAGTGACAGGATGCTTTGTCTATAAGAAAAGATCTCATTTTGCCTCGAATACTGTTAGGATCTTTTGTTCACTAACTGTAAACAGGGTAGAATTCCAAACTGCAGGTAAGTACTACAAAGGAGGATGCTTTAGAAGTGCAGGTTAAAAAGTGTTTACTAGTAGGAGGAAGATAAGCTGACAGTACATGACCTAAATATTCTAGTTACTGCTTTTTTTTTTTTTTAAGGATGTCATGCATGAACTTGCATATATTCATGTTCAGTAATTTGTATACTGGAATACCTAAAACTAATTAGCTCTGAGGAGACCAGGAAGGTAATTAGCTTTGAAAAGAGTCAGCGAACTTTGTTAAGGATGGTTCCAGCTGCTAAACATTTTTAGCCAAGGTGGCTGCAACTATAACCAGGCCATATTCTAGGGTAGGAATTAAAAAAAAAAAGGTACAACACAAAGTTCTGCACTAGAGACCTTCATATTGTGAAGAGAAGTCCTCTTTATGAAATTCTTCCAAAATGATAACACCAACCAAAATGACAAAAGTGATGAAACTTCCTCGTGTATGCCTATGTGAACAAAGTTTTCATCCAGTTTATCCCTTTGGTTTTATTGTTTTGGAAGATTTTTATTTTAATAAAGTAGACTTTCATTCACTACTGTAATGTTTCTGGTGCTGAATTTTGTATTGGAACTGCAATGTGTGCATGAAGAGAGTGCAAGATCTAGAGACATTAGGCTGTTAACATTGTAACACACAGCAAACAGCCTAAGTGTCATGTGGACTTTCTTATGCACTTGTCTTGTGCAAATTCTGTACTGAATCTAACCATACTCATATGTACTAGCGGCTTGATATGGATTCAGTGATGCCTCTGAAGTGCAAATGCACTACTGCACCACTGGAGTTACTGAGGTTAACCTGAACGTTCACAAAACTCAGACTGTTATTGATTCTCTAAGCAGCTACATTGTGTGACTAGTCTATGACCCACTTGACCAGGTTGTCAGCGCACAACAGATTTCTAATGTCTGGAATGTTCAAGAGTTAGAGTATTAAAAATACAATGAATGTAGAGGACTTTCAGCAGACTTGTGGGATAAACCTCTCTTGATGGCTTTAGATTGGGTAGCTGATGATCCATGGACATTGCGAAGGGGGCACCTGCATGCACCTGGCAAGTTAGTCTACTGATTAGGCAATTTTCAAATGAATGTCAGGTTAGATAGCAACACTGAATGATTAACTGAATCATAAGCTTTGATAGGGTACACAAACACCACTCAACTGAGGTCCTCATCATTCACTGAATTGAATAAATGGATTGTAAGAGAAAGTAGTGTGGAAATAGTGTTGTCCCATGTGGCAGGCCACAGAGTTTTAAATGAGATTTTAGCTGCATTGCTTCAGGATTTCGGATAATGGGGGCAACAGTGAATAGAGTCCTAAGACTCACAACTTGTTTCAGGTAATTGGACAGATGAATGACCCAATCTAGTTTGCAGATCTTGTGGAAAGTCTTAGCTTTTGGAGAGGCATTGGTGATGTATAAGAGAAGTGTGATGAAGAAATATCATAGACGCAGAGGAAGTTGGAGTACAGGCCATCTGACTGTGCAGAACCAAAACCAAATATACCCCAGAGCTTTTGATTTATTCTGGAACAACAAAACTCAGTAAACTAGAATTCATTTGTAAAGCTGAATAAACTCTCAGGTTATTATAATAACTTCAGGTAATGAGGACTCCAATGGTTCTGATCATTTTTGCAAAACAAGCAGCAATAGTATCAGCTATTGCCACTGCAGAAATTACATGTTCTCCATTAATAACTAAGGAAGATATTTGGTTCCACTTTGTTTTGCCTTCACAGCTGTTAATTTCCTTCCAGAAGTTGTTGTATTTGCCTAATAATAATCATGCTTGCCTTAGCATTACTTGCAGGCCTTTTGCAATGAGATTGTTAAAAAAAATGTAAATGTGGAAATCATATTGTTCTTTATCATGCTTGTATAGTCTAAAGGATTCCACACATTCCCCAAAGGTCTGTTTTACCAATGCAGTTCATAGGATAACAGGATCCTATACCTTGTCAAATACCACCCTCATTAACAGAGCTAGAGTATGGTAAAATGGGGGCCTAAGCAGGGTAATGTACAAGACCCCCCCCCCATTGCCATGACAGCATCCCATTACTTGACTGAGTCTCCCGTTACCATGAACACTATTCAAACCTATCAGTGTACATTCTATTTCTTCTTTACTTCTATATTTATCACAAAGATTTGGATTTTGTTCAAAACTGTTATTTCAAAATCTACATGAAACATTCAAACAGACATTTTCAAAACAAAACTAAACATTTTCACATTGAAAACAGACTTAGCATTGGTGCTAAGGTTAAGGCTATGAGCAGTAGTTCCTGTGATACAGGGCTTGATTCTTTAAGCCATTGTTTGCCTACTGTCTGACCTTCAGCAAGTCGCTTAACCAGATATTGCTGCCAGATTGCCCCAGTGGACCTAACTGGTTAACAAATGTGTGTTACTATGAGAAACAGTAAACTTTGCTTCCGTTGAAACACACATTTAGTGAAAACGTACCTGGCAACCCATTAAACTACAAGACATGTGCTGGGATTCAAACTGAAGTAGCAAATAGTAAAGTACTAATTATGACAAGTGTCTTTTTTCAGTGCAGACTAGGAGTACTGTTTGCTGAGGTAACTTGACAGAGTCACACAGAAGACAAATGAAGTTCTCAGGGAATCAAACCACATACTACAGGAAGCATCTCTTTAACAGCTCATAGTCTTACTCATCTGGATTAAGTGCTAAACAAACTGCTGTAGCCTAAATATAGTGCATTTCATACCTGCGTGCCTGCAAAAAAAATTTAAATAAAAAATGTATCCATGGTTAAAATATTAATATTAAAATCAGACTTTATACTGCCCAATTTATTCGCAGCTAAATAAACACACTGCCAACATTAAGGAAACCAAGGAACATAGCTGAATAAGGTGCTCATATTATGATGATTCCATTTACTACAATCAGTTTCCTTCCTTTACACCATAATTACTCTGTTTCATAGGTAGTTACTAGGCTTGCAGTCCAGGAAACCATTAAGGAGCCCAGCACAAATTTCCAGCACTGTCTGGTTAAGTGACTTGCTCAAGGACAGGGCATAAAATATGAAGCAAAATCAGAGATGTTTTGAAAAACTGGACTACTGAAAATCACTTAAAAATTTAACAGAACAGGTTTTGTATCAAAATGTATTTCACAAAAAATCATGAGACTGTAATGCTGTAATGTGATTCATCAAAAAAAAAAACAAGTCTAGCAGCTGGTGTGGAGGATTAAGGTTCTTTCTACTTGTATTGAAGGTACAGAGTTTGAATATGAGTAAGTCACTTAAGAAGGGAGTGCCATTTAAGCATTACACACACACACACACACACACACACACACACACACACACACACACACACACACACACACACACTGGGTTGGACTGTTGTGTCAACAGTCTCCATCTCTCTCTATTCAGTGCCCCATTCTCCTACCTTCTTCAATACTCATGCCTAACTGTTGCAGTTCTTCTCTAACACAATCCATCCACCTCTTTGCTGGATGCCCTCATTTACTCTTGCCTTCTTCCTGTCTGTCCCAAATCTTCTTCTCCAGATTGTCTTTTGCCTTTTTGCACATGTGCCCAAACTACCGTAATCTGTTCCCTCTGACTTTTTCTGTAACTGGAGTTTTTCTGGCTTCTGTTCTATGTCCTCATTTCTTCATGTATCCCACCGTGTCCATCCTACCAACTATCTCAAACCCTTCATCTCCATCACATCTAGCTTCCTCAACTGCTTTGCCTTCACTGCTTAGTTTTCTGTACCATAAAGTAGCACTGGTCACATCACTGTTTCGTACACCTTACTTTTCAGCTCCTTTGGCATTCTATTGTCATACACTACATATGACGCTCAATGCTAGATGGCTGCAGCCCCTGCAATTCTAGCTTTGACCTCCTCATTCAGACTTCCAATCTCCTCAACCACCCTCCCAGATACTTGAAGCTGTTAACCTGTTCCACTATTTTCCATTCTATCTCAAGTCTCAGCTTCTTCTGATTCCCCCATTTGCTGCCATTACAACTGTCTTATCTGTTCTCAGTTTCATCCCATGTGCCTTCGGTTTTGCATTCTTTTACCCTATCTTTTGCTAAAGTTCATCCTCAGAGTTTGCCTGGGATGCCACATCATCTGCATATAGCAACTTTGTTGCTCTGTCCCTTCTTACCTATTTTGCTAATGTAGTCCATCACCAGTATAAATAGCAGTGAGCTCAGAGCTGAACCCTGATGTACACCAACTCCCCTGGGAACCCCTCTGTTTGACTGAACACTGCTCTTACTTGAGTTAATGGGTCCTTGTACACAGATTGCACTAATTCTACCAATGTTTATGCAACTTTGAACCACCTTGGGACTGCCAAATCAGCTTTCATGGGACCTTGTCCTATTGCTTTCACCAAGTCTAGGAATGCCCAGTTGGACTATTTCCTCATCTCTAGCTTCTTCTCAACTATCTGTCTCACTGCAAACATCAGATCAGTTCAGCTATATCCTCATCTGAATCCAAATGGCTCATCTCCTATCTTACTTTCAACTACTCTGTATATTCATTTATCAGTCATCCTCTCAAGGACTTTCATGCAATGTGACAGGAGTTTGATACCTCTATACTGCCCACAATTGTGGATGTTCCTTCTGTTCTTAAACACTGGCACTAGCATGCTTGTTCTCCAGTCATATGGGATATACCTGTAACTCCAGACTGCTACGAGTACTCCTCAGAAGCCATTTCTCCTCTGTGTCACTCAACATCTTTATCATATCTGCTTTGACTTCATCTGAGCCTACTGCCTTCCCTGATTTCATTTTCCGTACTTTTTCTATGGTGGGCTCCTATTCTTCTCTCCCATTTGGCCCGAGGAAGAAGAAAATGCCAGTCTACCTGCTGCTGCTGCTCTGCTTGTTACATCCTACGTGAAAACCTAGAGATGTAGCTTCAAAAATTCAGCAGTGATGCGTTGCATCTACGTTCACTACCAAAAAAGAAAAAGAAAAATCCTACATAGCAGCATCTGTACTTGGCTTGTTTTTGTTCTCATTTATAATATTAAAAGGATTTATTTTGCACCAGTTCCTGGAGGGTCTCTTGCTCTTCATGCAGTCTCATTGGCAAAGTTTCAGACAGTACCTAAAATGTATGCATAGCAGGAAATCCTCTCAACAGCAGCAAGAAATCATCTGTGAAATACAGCAGTAGTGTTGTTTTTAATGTTGTAAGGAAACTTTTTTTTTTTTTTTTTTTAACTAAGATTGCCTGCCTGGGTCCTTGTGCTGGAGCTGGCCCTGCATATGATATAACCCCCCAACCACCATTTGCAGGAACGGGAAATATATAAAGCCAGGGAGGAACTTTTGGGTCCCCGTCCAGTTATCAGACAGTTTTGAAAAAGGCAATGGTGTCACGCAGAAACAATATGTTCCAGAGATGGGGTCATGCATATCAACTATCCAGATTTTCACAGTATGTCCAGATTTTTGCCTCATGTATATTTGGTCTTTTCCTCATAAAACTGGTGGTTTTCTGGCAAATCACTAAGGATCAAAGTCACTAAATAATGACAGACATTACAATTTCAGAATTCATATCCTTCAGAAAATACATACTAACACAAAACCTGTTATTCTAACAACTTTTGAAGTTTATAATAGCAATATTTAAAATCTAACCCTCATTTTAGGTCTTGTCCAGATTTTTTTCTGCTCAGAGGTTGAGAGGAAAGGATGGAGTAATGAATCTGTCCCACCAATGTATTTTATTTAAATGTTGATAGAGGTTCAGATCCTTGATTTCAGTATTTGTGTAGCCTTTCATCCCGTGAAGCTATGACAGATCAATTGGTCAGGGATCTTTGATGGTTTGGAATGCAAGGGATATAGCTCCACACAACAATCTATAAAAAGATAAAGTATAGGGACAGGGCTTTTATTCTACCGTGGTGGTTAAGTGTTCTTAAGGCCTGTATTTTATTTTATTTTATTTTTCTTATTCATAATGTTCAGGGTCTTTCTAGCTGAATGATATGCCTGGCTGGATACATGACTAAAGGAGGTATTGTACTCTGTAATTAGTCTACATTCAGAGGGACAGTGATATTTTTTGACCTAGATGAGGTACCTTTGGAAATCAGTTTTCTAGATTGAAGGATTTCCTAAGTCTTGTTGCAACATGGTTAAGAAAGATGATGAGAACTCTGATAGGCGGTAGTCTACTTAACACAGAAAGTGTGATAAGAGTCCTTGGGACACAGGTGGACAGTAGTCTCTCCTTTGATAATCAAATTGCCACAGTAGTCAGGATATCCTTCTACATGACACACCTCATCACAAAAGGTTTCTCATCCAGGTAAAAAGAGGTCATTGTTCCCCTCTACTTGTCACTCATTAGACCCATTATAGAGTACAACGCCCCTTTTGGTATGTACCTCACAAAACATCTACAACAATTGGAAAGGCTCCAGAAATACCTCAGAAAGAGGATTACCAGCCTCAAACAGATGCTACAGACCATCTCAGAAAACTCCAGCTTTACTCTGTCGCATATTGCCTTCTCAGAGTCGATCTCTGCCTAACATACAAAGCTATGTCAAACCCAGAGTTGCTGGACATGCTCCACTTAAAGAAATCCCAATCCCTCTGAGCTACATGCTCTAGGAACCTAAACCTTGTCACCACAATAAACAGAACATGCTGCAGGGATAGAATCCTGTCCCAAAGACTTCCCATACTCTGGAACAAACTACCTATCTATATCAAAGAAAGCTCCTCATTAGTATTCTTCAAGAAAAATCTTGATGATTGGATGAGAAATAAGAAATTCACCCCGGGGATCACTTCTGTGGCTCTGCTCGACAGGGGCACCGGTAAATCATTTTCTTGGATGGCGAAAGCCAGGGTACCTTTTTGGCTAGACTTATATAGGCCCTAGGGCCAATAGCTTAGTACCTACCTATGAACCTATGACACCAGGGTCAGTTTGGAGTCAGATATTGGATATACTGTAAGTTATAGATGAAGGTCTTTCTCAAAGGCATGATTGCTACTCCTTTTTGCATTTAGTTTGTGAAGTCTCTCTGTATTTAGTTGGTTTGTAAGGATTATTTCTTGATAAAGCACTTTGAAATCACTGGGAGAATGAATTATGACACTTAGCTTACAGTTATCAGTAAATTTGGTTAGTAACAGATCCAGGTTTGTGGTATGGAGATCTGAGAAATATATAGCAAGAAGGCAAGATTACAGTACTGAGCCTTGTGGTACACCACTGGATACCTTTCTACTTTCTGAGACAGCACCACCCACTTTAATTGCATGAGTTCTATAATTCAGCCAGTTTGTAATCCATCTCATCATGTAAGGGTCTACTTTACTTTTTTTATCTGTTTAAAATGCCAGCATGGGAAACAGTACTGAAGGCCTTGGTCAGATCCAGATAAACCATGTGGACTAAGCGACCACTGTCCACTGCCATATTAACCTTCTCAAAGAAATTAACCAGGTTAAGTAGACAAGATCTACCCTTCACAAAACCAAAGTGTCATGAGTCCAGTTGTATAAGAATTTTAATACCATAGTTTATGAGGTTATTATATTTACAAGGCTAGTACAGCTGATGGACCTGTCATTTCTGGAGTCTGTGGTAGTGCCTTCTTTGCATAGAGTCATCATTACAGCTGTATTCCAGACCTCATGAGGCACACACTGAGGTTAGACTTAAGTTACAAGTTAAACGAGGGCATGCCTTGCACTATGAATTAGGGATTTACGTAAATTGCCTGGGCCTATGGAATTGGTGTTTTCCATTTTACATAGTCTATATAGCCAGAACACATTGCAAAGTAATATTAGCTGGTGAGTGAGACTCGGGGAATTTGTGGAATTTTGATGACTTTCAGGAGTAAAGTTAGCACTAAATGTGTCTGCAAGTATGTTAGCTATATCTTTAGTGTCAGAGTGCGCAATGGCATATTGGGTCAGCTCCAAGGATTGCAAGGTATTATTTCTCAGATTCTTAAAGTAACCAAAGAATGAGTTGTTATATTTTGCTTTTGATGCCAATTAAAATACACATTCAGATTTATCTTTCTGATTATAGCTTTTAGTTCTCTTTTAAATTTTTTGATAATCTTTAACATTGGAAGATTTGTTTGGGACTTCAAAAGCTTTTCTTTTTACCTTTTATTGTAGAGCTTACTAATAGTGGTGGACCATCGAGAAGGTTTATTTTTAATTTTCTGATTATATTTGGTTCTAGTGGGGAGTGCTACATCTATACACTACTTTATGTCAGAGTAGGGTTCAGATGAAAAAGTAGCAGTTGAAGCTTCATTGGGGTGGTGACATTGGAAGCAACTCGTCATAGAATTTAAGCCTGTTTGTATGTTTAAAATCTTTAAATTGTGGTGTCGCAGAGACAGGCAACAATTATCCTGTCCTTGTCTAACTGAATGAGCATGGTGTCTGTGACTGACAATGAAGTCACCAATTACTGGAACACTCTGCTTGTATTCTCTGAATTTGTGGTAGTGGGTGATGAACTTGTAGCAATGCATTTGATGGAGACTTGATCTTACTATTAGTGATAGAGGATGTTTTGGAAGTGATTTTGTTAACAACCCCAGCGTACGCTGGTTTAGTGGATACATATTTGGAAGGTGCGACTTGGTGCTCTCACTCCTAGGTAAGGGCCAGCCCTTATCTATTTGGGGTCTCCAATGACAGTACTTATCCTATAATGGGACTTTTGTTAGAAAGAAATTACAAACCAATGTCAAAATCTGTCTGATGAGTTACAGAGGACTAATCAGATGCTGAAAACAAATGTCATAGTTATGCCAGCCATGATCGACTCAGTGTCCAATATTTAATTATACTACAAGATGCTCATTCTGGCCTGTAAAAAAAAGGTAAGGGAAATGTAACAGTGGCAACTGAAAATGAGTGTCCCTACAGTTATTGTTGAGTACCATTTTAGGCAACTGGTATTAATCCAGTAGTCTAAAGGAAATTATTTAATGCATATAAAGCAATTAATCAGAGTAGGTTACACATATAAAGCAATTGTTAAGCTTTCTCTTACAGTGCTGCCTAATTAAGCAAGTCACCATTTTGGTCAGCCATAGGGCTCTTTTCTACTTGAGTGTTTGCCTAATTCCCCTGTAACTAAAGTACATTGACTCTTACATTTGTCCCTCTAACCCTAATTTTTACAGGTATAATTTGTACCTTCCTGCTTTCTAACACTCAGACATAGATTCCTGTTGAAAGTTTTACTTACTTGTCTGACATTTGAACAAGTAACCCTTGTAAAAATCCTCAAAATTGTATACTGTTAGTCTGTCTTTCCTGCTAAAAATAGGTAAAATTAAAGTGCTGAGTGCAAGTAACATTATAGTGCTGAGTGCAGATTTTATGCCCTTACATTCAACTTACCTCTGGTGCAGTGTCTTGAGTCAATCCAAGGTATTCCTCTAACCACTCCTACTGCCTTCTCTACCACCCCCCCTTTCCTTATACAGGTTAAACTGCTACAACTTAGTACAGGCATAATTTTCAAATCTAGGTGCTTAGGATTTCCCTCTCTCTTCCCCCCTTGGCTGACCTAGTGCGACTCGTGTAAGTTTCTTCATTGTATATATTTTTTCCCTGTTTTTTGTGTGTAACTGAATGACCTGATGCTAAATTCTGATTTTGCACAGACTGTTCTATTTTTGTTTCAGAAGCTCTGTAAGTAGCTACTGACTTTACTGAATTTCTGTGGTAATATTTGTGTTTAAACTGAACCTGTACCTAGAGAAAGTGTATAATGAGAGCTACTACTTGCTGCATATGTTTTTAATGTTTTTAATGTTTAAATTGCACATACACACATTGAAGAAGTGCTTTTATAACCTGAATAACTTGTGCTAGCTTTACCTGAATTGCTTTTACTGACAATTTTCCAGTTGTACAATTGTGAATGATTGATTTAGTTTTACTGGTATATCTTTAAAATCTGACAAGTGTTTATTTATTGCATTGCTCTCTTGCTAAGGTTTCTTAGCTATAAATCCTAATCCATTCTGAAGTGTGCTACTTTACCACCCCCTCGAAAAAAAACTTTCTGAATGTACTATTAAAAAATAACTGCCTGTTGCTGCCTTCATGCTTACTCTAGAATCTCTGCTTTTCTCTTTTCCTAGTTGAACTTCACATTTACCTACACTAACATACTGCAGCTCCTGAATAACGGTGTCTACAGGATTGCAATTGGAAAACACAACAAAAATTGTTTCTCCCAGCAATTAATCAGAGTAGGTTACACATATAAAGCATTTGTTAAGCTCTCTCTTACAGTGCCGT
Organism: Protopterus annectens; assembly: GCF_019279795.1. NCBI lineage: Eukaryota > Metazoa > Chordata > Ceratodontiformes > Protopteridae > Protopterus > Protopterus annectens. The sequence goes on from NC_056735.1 coordinate 1,419,793,209, forward strand.
ATAATTAAGCAAGTCACCATTTTGGTCAGCTCTTTTCTACTTGAGTGTTTGCCTAATTCCCCTGTAACTAAACCAAACTGACTCTTGCATTTGGCTCTCTGACCCTAATTTTTACAGGTATAATTTGTACCATTCTGGCTTTCTAACACTCAGACATAGATTCCTGTTGAAAGTTTTACTAACATGTCTGACATTTGAACAAGTAACCCTTGTAAAAATCCTCAAAACTGTATACTGTTGGTCTATCTTTCCTGCTAAACATAAATAAAATTAAAGTGCTGAGTGCAAGTAACATTACAGTACTGAGTGCAGATTTTAGGCCCTTTCATTCAACTTACCTCTGGTGTGATGTCTTGAGTCAATCCAAGGTATTCCTCTAACCACTCCTACTGCCTTCTCTCCCCCCCCCCCCTTTCCTCATACAGGTTAAACTGCTACAACTTAGTACAGGCATTGTTTCTTGGGGATTTCAACACTGACTGGAACACTTGCTCTTGTGAAACCCCCACAACCCACATAAACCTCTATGGATTTACTCAACTCATAACCTCCCCCACCAAGACAGGAAAACCTAATAACAAGCAAAGTACCATAGACTGGATACTCGTCAATACCCATCTTTAATCTTATAAATCAGGCACTTTGCCTGATGACCTAAGTGACCACTGTCTCACCTATGTAATCAAGCTCAAAGTACACTGCTCCTACCAACCCACCTATAGAACATTAAAAAACAACAAGAATTTTATTCTCACCAAGTTTCAAAATGAACTTAAGGCATGCAACTGGTCAGTACTAAAAAGTCTCCCCCTAGATGAAGCAGTAGCATACTTTAACACCAAATTCCTTGCTATTCTTAACTGCCATGCTCCCAACCGCTCTATTAGAACCAAAGTTAATACTGCACCATGGCTTTCTAAAGATACCAAATCCAAAATTTCACTCAGAAACAAAGCATGGGCCACCTCCCAAAAAACAAAAGCCCCACTTGATCAACAAAGATTCTGACAGCTAAGGAATGACACCAAAAAATCCATAAACTTAGGCAAAAAGAGCCACTACTACCATCTACTGCAAAAACACCAAAACAAACCTCAAAGGTTCTGGGCAGGAATAAACAAACTACTCCACCCAGGCCAAACTGCCACTCCACCCCCCTCAGCTTCCCAACAAAAATCCCCAGTAGATATTGCTAATAACTTCAATAGCTTCTTCACAGAGACTATCCAGTCTCTAGCCAGTCAACTCTCTCCCAATGGCTCTAATTCTAATGTAGCCACACCCAGTACCCGAACATACTTTACCTTCCAACCTATTCCTACTCAACTTATTCATACCCTACTTAAGAAACTAATACCCACCACCCTCCTCCCAGCAGTCTATCTGCAAAAGGCTGCTGACACCATAGCATACCCCATCTCAATCTTAATCAACAGAGCTATAGCTGAAGCTACTGTACCCACTATATGGAAAATTTCCCATGTCATACCTCTCCATGAAGGGGCAGTTCCACTGAACTGTCAAACTTTAGATCCATAGCTATTCTGTCACCTCTAGCTAAAATTATGGAGAAGTGTGTACACATACAGCTCATGCACTACCTCACACAGAACAAGCTGTTGTCCAACTTTCAGCATGGCTTTAAGTCACACCACAGTACTACTTCTGCCCTCCTGTTTTTCTCTAACGTCATTAACCACAACCGCGATAATAACAAACTATCCTCAGCACTCCTTCTAGATCTATCCAAGGTTTTTGACATGTTTGACCACAAAATGCTTATAAATACCTTGAATGCCTTCTCCTTAAATAACCATGCACTCCAGTGGTTTCAACCCTACCTGCAGGGCAGGCAAGATGCAGTCCTATGGCAGGACAAGCTATCATCTTGCCTACCCATCACATTAGGAGTCCCCCAGGGCTCGATACTAGGACCCCTTCTTTTCTCCATCTTTATCAACGACCTTCATTCAGTCATCTCAGTTGCTACCTGCATTCAATATGTGGATGACTCCACCTTGATTTGTTCTGACACCTCACCAGCTACTTTATTCACATTAACCCAAAATGCCTTCAGTACAGTGGAAAAATGGCTCTCCAATCAACATCTAATCCTAAACCCCAACAAAACTAAGTTGCTCCTCTTCTCCACCACATGCAAGAACCCCTGCCACCCTTCAACATAACTGCTAACAATGGCACTATCATCTCCCCAGAAGCCCAAACTAAACTACTGGGTGTCATAGTTGATAACAACCTGAAGTCTGATGCGCATATCAATCAAACTATCAAAGCCATTAATAAAAAAACTTGGCTCTCTTTACAGAATCAAACCTTTCCTTACCCCACTTGCTAGAACTGCAATTGCCCGTTCCCATCTGCTATCAACTCTTCTCTACCCCTCACCTCTATTATCCAACTTAAACAAAACAGATCTTAATAAACTATCATCCTGCTATAACCACATTGCCAGATTTGCTACTGGCACAGCCTACCGAACACACCACTCTCACAACCTAAATCGCCTAGGATGGCTTGAACTGCCAAGCCTACTGCAGTTAAACCAGCTAATAGTGGCACATAAAGTCCTTTACCAGCCAGAAAATACACCTGCACTAAAAAATATTATCAGCCCCTACACCAGCACCCAGCCACTGCGATCATCCACTAAACTCCTAGTTCAAACATACAAATCCATCTACTCAGCTGGGAACTCTGTTTGCTAACTCTGTTGGAAAAATATGATACATACTCCCAGATGACTTGACCCTAGAACCCTCACTAACTCAATTCAAAAACAAAATCAAGAAATACTTCAAGACTCATTGGTTATGTCCTTGCACTAACCCAGACTAGTGACCAATCTATTTCTTAGGTGCCTTACCTTCAACTACTTCTAACTTTTTTCTACCACTCCATTTCAGGAAGGGTCAATTGTATAACTGCTGCTCAGTGTGTCTTAAACCTGAATGTAATGTTATGTATGTTTAACTTTGAAAATAATGTTATGTTTTGTAAAGTGTTTTATAATAAGTTAGTACTTTATGTGCTAAATGCTGGTATTGCTTATGACTGTAATCTGCTTGAAACTAGCATTTACTAAATGTTCAATGTGAATTATTATCTTGGAGCTTTTCTCCCCGGGCCTCTGCTGAAAATGGACATGTATCCAGTCGGACTATCCCGATCAACAAATGTAAAATAAAAAACAAATAAATAAATAAATCTAAACTCTTGGGCTACTTAAAATATTAATCAGGCTGCTGTATGGAATATGAGCCTGAGATTTTCAGATGAGGTCAATATCTGCTGCTGGCCATAAGTACATCTGCTCCGTGATGGTGACACTTGATCATTTTGTCATTTTAGTTGCATGTTCTGCTTTGGGTGCTGTGAGGGAGACATGGCATGATTTGAGATCCATTCTAATGCAAAGGCAGGGGAGTAGATGAAAAGATGAGAAGAGATACACCCATCTTCTAGAAAACACACTAGCACTGGGTCTGCATTATTCCAGGTAAAAGTCAGAGATCTCCTTTAAGAAGCAAGTTGTCTGTCCAGGGAGCTCTTCCCTGTGAGGAAACAACCAGATTCTGACTGATTGGTAGACTGAACATTATTGCTAGTCTGATTAACACAATGGCTTTTAATTCAAAAGACTGTGAGCTGGCTTCTCCTTTCTTCACACACACACACACACACACACACACACACACACACACACACACACACACACACACACACACACACACACACACACACACACACACACACACACACATACACAAAACTGCGGTGGTGGTGCTGCGGTAGCGTTGTCGCCTCACAGTAAGACGTTGTCCTGTTCGATTCTCTGCTAAAGCGTCTTCTGTGTGGAGACATGCGTGAATGGGCGTACCTTCGTTGAAGGTTGTGCATCAGGGCTGGCAACTCGGCACATAAATATCTACTGCCAATCATTAGCGGACCAGAGTTACGCTGTGGCGATCCCTAACCGGGAAAAGCTGAAAGACACAACAACAACAACACACACACACACTCTGGAATTAATTAGATGAAAGGCAGCCTTAAAACCACACAGTTGTCTTGCATTTCTCCATAGCAGAGATTTGTCACACTGGACATTGATTACATTTGAAGACTAGCTTTTCAGAGTTTATATATATATATATATATATATATATATATATATATATATATATATATATATATATATATATACATACACATACACACACGCACTCTGGAATTAATTAGATGAAAGGCAGCCTTAAAACCACACAGCTGTCTTGCATTTCTCCATAGCAGAGATTTGTCACACTGGACATTGATTAAATTTGAAGACTAGCTTTTCAGAGTTCATGCAGTTGTTTCCAAGTATGTAGAAGGCTCAGTGATGTTGGCACTTAATCATTTTGTCCACATAACTGTATACAGTACGTCAACCTTACATTTTGAGAACGGGTATTAAAATAGCCTAGACAATATATAACCAAAGCACAGTTAGGCTGCATATGTCCTTTCCTGAGCTTTTCTGCTTTTTTTGCTGCCCATTCCTTCCTGAGGATGGGTATATTGCAATATTTTAAAGAGGGCCCTGTACTTTGGATCCAGGTACTCTACAGGGTTATTGTCATAGCCCAAACCTTCTCATTACTGCAAAGGTAATAAAGACAGTGGAGTATAAGCAGCTTGGTATTGTTATGGACTCTGAGATCCATTTTAGTCTGGATACTGATCTGGCCAATTACTGACACAACACCAACATTGTTATTCTATATGGTGCCTCCTTGATCTCTCTACCACATTTGCCACATAGGGTTTCCAGCATGGACTTTGACTGGATTGCATTTGACCTCTCACAGTGCATTCAGACGATGTTCCCTGGAGTTAATTCTTCCTTCATGTATACTCTCAGTTCTGAGGTCCCAGATGGCTCCGTTTTAGATACAGTTCCTTTGCAATGTACATGCTTTTACTCAGTGACATTGTTCACAACAGCAGTGATGCTGATGAGACCTAGTTGCACCTCTTCCTTCCTTCCTTCCTTCCTCAGAAATAATTGGACCGCTGTGGCCCATGGTGGGTCTGTTTGCAGAATATACTTTCCTGTATGTCATTTGATGGCTTCAAGTTTAACCCATCCATGACTGTTGCAGTGACCTTCCATACCACTTTAAGCCCCTCCAAAGCTCTTGTCCTTACTCTCCCCATTGTTTATGTGGGCTACATGTTGGAATTTGTATCCAAGGAGCATGATTTCAAAGAGATGATTGGAGCGACTGGCATTTTACAACCAGACGTTAGCTGTCATTTAGACATGTTGTCAGTGACGAATGTCACTCACATTATAGAACTTATTTCATCAGAGAACTTTCTAATGGTTATACAGGCTTTGGAAACATCTTGTCTATGTTATTGTAATATCCTTTATCTGAAAATGTGAGGTTGACAGGCAGCAAGTATAAAACTCAGCAGATAGGCTCCTTACAAAGGTGTCTGTATACACCCATATTAATCCTCTTTGCTCTTGCAATAACTCCTCATGAAGCACCAGGCTACATTTAAAGTTCTTGTGATCTTGTTTAAGGCCTTAGATAACCAGGGTCCCACCTGTTTAAAGGAGCTTCTGGTGCCCTACGATACTTCATGGTTGCTTCAATCAGCTGCCTCAGAATTACAGGCAATCCCAATCTTTAGGTTTGAGCTCCTAGGCGCATTTATTTTTTCTTTTCTTGTTGCTGACTACTGGGGATTGTTAATATGGCAATTGCATCATGAGTATGATTAGCTGTGTCGCTTCAGGAAGTGGCTGAATATGTCCTTTTTTAGACAGCTTTCTGGGACACTTTTTAATTACTGTATACCTGTCCAATATCATAGGCTACTCTTGTAATTTGGTAATTGTTCTTTTTTTTTATATATATATTTTACTTTTTGCATTCTAACCTGCAAAGGTATACAGGCATGAAAATAAAGTCTCATTGAATAATTACTGACTTAGCAAAAAAAAAAAAAGCATTACGGCCTTGAAAGGGTGAGTGAATTTATTTATTTACTTATGTTTTTTTCATTTTATTCTTATGTACATATGTATGTATGTTTGTTGACTAATTTAGCTCCACTAGTTTTGTGGCCTATTTTCAGAGAAGGTCCAAGGTTCCATTTATTCAGATGGGGAAACACTGCCACACCATCAAGGAAATTCCCTTATTCTCCAGCAGAAGATGTCATTTGTTACTATGGCAGCTAGAAATCTACAAGATGAAGCTGGCTCTAGAGTCGGAAGAGCATTGATTGCAATTTCACTGTTTCAACACACAATGGCTGAAAGTAAAACAGCAGCACTTTCAGCAAGCAAATCTAAGTAACTCACTGCAGAAGATTATATGGAACTAGAAAACTTTGCATTCTGATGTATAACAATGTCTCAGACATGGACTTTTAGGAATCTGAAAGTACTGTTAATTTCATTTCACTGCTTTGTAGGGTTCCATCTCAGTCTTTCTAATTATTGGTGAACTGTTCTTGATTGCAACATTAAGTACATGTAAATGGATCTCAGTGCTCCTCAAAGGACCTTAGAGGACTTCTTGCAGTATGTTTGCTATACATCAGTTTACATCATGCAAGATGGCTCCTATTCCACATTTTGTGCACCATTTCTTGCTCTCATTAGAAATTTATACACCTTGATTCCGTATTAAGATTGGAAATCCAAGTGCTGATTCTCTTACTTTGTTAAGCTGGTTTTGATAAAAGATGCATCTTCCACAGACTATATATGGAAGATATTTAACAGTCTGGCTTGCCAAGTGGGGTGTATTGAAGGTTCCATGGAAGCAGTGAGTGATGAACAATGTGTTTTTACTATAGCTGGTGGGATTCTAGGTCAGTTTTGTACTAGATTCAGCTTCAGTGGATTGGCTGTGTGCAGTAGTCTGGCAGTATATATTATGAGGTCAGTTTGATGGGCTGCAACTAATCTGCCTAAGATTTTCAGGGGGCCCTGACTTGGAGACTTCTCATATTGGAAATGAGTGATGGTGGTGATTTTCTGTATGGTAACACTGGAATCCATCTCTGTGTTGTTCTTGTGTGTTGAAAGTTGTTAGTGTATGTCAATGGGAGGGATAAGATTAGTCAAATACTTGCTTGGCATAAATACCAGAATCAGCCAACGTATGAGACAGGAGATGGGGGGGGGGGGTGTTTTTATTAGCATAATATGCAAAGCCTCATTCTGTTTCTTTTGCTTCTTCGGAAGGAACCAGATACAGTACGGGTCATGAAAGTGAGGAATATCAATATCCTCCATTGCCTGCTGCTCAGGATCTGATAGTACATCAACAGCGATCTACATACCAAAATTCCTCAAGCCACTTGCATACAATATGCAGATGACTCTACTTTAATTTGTTCAGCCAAGTCCATAACCTCTCTCCAGTCCCTCACCCAAACAGTATTTAACAGTGTTGAAAATTGGTTCATGCAACACTGCCTCCTCTTGAACCCCCCCAAAAAAATGATTGCTCTTTGCTCCTACTCATAAGTCACCTCAACTGCACTTCACAATAACCTCTAACAATGCAACTAACATATCCCCAGACACTACAACCAGTCTACTAGGAGTAACAATTGATAGCAACCTTAGCTATGATGACCACATTAATTCTACAATAAAGTCTGTCAACAAAAAAACTAGGCACCCTTTACAGAATCAAACCCTTCCTTACCCCTTCAGCCAGAATGACTATTGCCCAGATCCACCTTATCTCTACCCTGTTTTATGCTTCTGCAATATATACCAATATATCTAAAAACAACCTCACCAAACTTTCCACCAGTTACAATAACATAGCCAGATTTGCCACTGGCACCCCCTTTAGAACTCACCACTGTCTCAACCTCAAACAACTGGGATGGCTAGAACTGCAGAACCAACTACTTTGTCAACAACTTGTTATCAGCCAAAAGATCCTTTACCGCCCTAATAATACCCCTATCCTCACTAATCTGATTATACCCTACAAAAATCTTGCAACACTATGCTCAGCTAATAAGCTCCTAGTTTCCACTATTAAATCAAAAAACAAAGCTGGGGACTCACTTTTCACCAACACAGTAGGTAAAAACTGGAACCAGCTTCCTACTGAACTTTCCACCCTTGCTTCCACTCTTCTTTTTAAAAAAACATCTTAAAGAATATCTTAAAACTCACTGGCTTTGTCCCTGCTCTAACCCAGACTGATATCTCATTCCCCTTCTTTCTCTCTCTATACTTCTCTACTCTACTATTCTATGCCGCCTATCTGTAATTAATAATTTCCTTCATAGTACTGAAAAAAAAATAATGCTTTTGCTCTCTGTATTCGATCTTAGCTTAAACCCACTAAATGACTCTGTACAATTTTGTTCTGACCAATGTAGCCAATGTACTATAATTCACTTGACTATTAGTATATATTGTATTCTTTGTCACTGCTGATGCTTGGAGCTTTTCTCCCTGGGCCTCTACTGAAAATGGACATATATCCAGTTAGACTAACCCGGTCAACAAATGTAAAATAAATGTAAAATAAATAAAATAAATACATTTTTAGAACTATGATGGGAGTAATAAGGAACAGTCCAACAGAAAGGGAGGGCGAAACAGAACCCATGGAAGTAATATGAGGGCATTACAAGAGCAGCAACAGCATCAGCAATTTCGGAAAAGAGGTAGATGGCAATGATTGCAATGTATGGACTCAATGTAATAATACTTTAGCTGTTAACTTGTCTGGTTGTTTTTAACAAATGAAGAATATGCTGTTTTAAATTTAGGCCTTAAATTTGTACTGGCACTGCTGCCCCATCTTAAAACAAGAGGTTTTTCATTTTGTGCAAGAGATTCATTTGAAGTTTTTTGCAATAATAACAAACATGATAGTTGTAAGATAGTTAAAGGAGTGGATTTGGAAAGTACAAATGAAAGTTTTTTTTCATGTTGTTCGGATTTGGATGATAACATTAATGATTCTTGTAATAATGCCTACTGCTTACTTGATACATCTTGTGCTGCCCCTAAGAGCAAGTTTATCCCTCCTTATACAATGAAAATATTATAAAATATTACTGCATATAAATTCAGTTCTATTTTGAATTTTTCAATTGAAGTTTTATATAAAGAATTTTTAGATAACATGCAATATATATATGTTATAATTTGACATATAATTAATGGAAGGCATTACAGGATCTGTGTGATAGAAAAGATTTAGTTATAAAACCTTCAGATAAAGAGAACAAAATAGTTGTCATGCATTATATATTTGAACATGTGTTTAGAGCATCTAGAGAATGATAAGGTCTATGAAAAAAACAGTATTGATGCATATAAGGATGCTTTAGTAAAATATCAGAATTTATTGCAGAAGGGTATAAGGTTAGGATATTTGTCTCAGAAGGATGTAGATAGAAAGTTTTCTGTTGAAGGATGTAGTCTTGCTATTTTTTATTGTTTACCTAAGATACATAAAAATTCCAATAACCCTCTGGGCCGCCCAATTATTTCAGCCTACAAGTATTTTTTGCATAATATTGGGCTTTTGTTACACCAGTTACTTCTTCCATATGTCTTGAATAGTTATTCATATATTAAGGACAGTTTTGATTTTCTAAGTAAAATCTCTAAGTTAAAATGGAATAAAGAATGTACTGGGTGACTTTAGACGTTGAGTCTTTATACAACTATTAGACAAAAGGATGGCATATAGTCTTTGTATTACTTTTTGGGTGACAGTCCATTGACTAATTATATTATATTATTGAGCTTGTACATTTTTGTCCTGTGAATAATTGTTTATGATTAATAATGACAACTATCGACAAACACAGGGCATAGCAATGGGGGTACCTTTTGCCCCCATGTATGCCAATTTATTTATGGCTCGGCTTGAAATTGATTATTTGTACAAGCATGAATTTATGAATAAATAGGTGATATGTTATTACCAATACACAGATGATTTAATTTTTGTTTGTCAGGATGGTCGACATGAAGTTACACAATTTGTGACTGATTTACAAACTAATATATATAATTTAGCTTTTGATGGACTTCAATGTGGTTATGAAGTAGTATATTTAGATTTAATCTTGAAAGTTCTGGAGGATAGGGAAATACATAGTGTAGTACTCAGGAAATTTTTAGATAGGGGACAATATTTATGTGGTACTAGTTGCCATCCACCACATCTGCTTTTCTCATTACCATATGAAGAATTTTTAATATTATCTAGAATTTGTAATAATGAGGAATATCTTTTGGATGAAGGGAAAACAGAACTTATTTGCTCAGACGAAAATATGAAATTTAATATAAAACTTCAGTTTTATCATTTTCAGGAAGATTTTGATTACCAAGCTAAACATACTTTCTCACGACTAACCCAGATGCAGCAGTTCTATACATAGTAGCAGCAGTATCATAAGAACACTTTAAAACATGTTTAATTACATGAGAAGCAGATACTAAAGAAGAAGTCCCAGAATTGTTCACTTCAGAAAAGGGAAGGTTAACCATTAACATTTGCATGTTCTCAAAAGATGGAAGTAAAAACTTTAACATATGAGCCCAAGAGTTTAAACTTTTAGCTGGTAAAAACGCTTTCTTCCCAAATCTGTCAAAAGCTTTCCAATCCTTGTAAGGAGGAATGTCATCTTTAGGGTTAGACAACAAATACGTAGGAGTCTGAGATACCCTGTATAACATGTCAGACTTCCTAGGGCAGAACATTGGCTGTCAGGCAAACTACACATAGTAAGAAAAACTTCCGCTAAAGCAGGTAAAACATGACTAACAGCTGCAGATTTAGCTGTATCCAGCTGTAGCAAATTATAATACATTTGATGGGAAAATAGGAATTTCATTTTGTTCCTACCAAAAACCCTCTTTTATCTTTGATAAGGTGTCAGGAAAGGATAAGTCTTCAAGAGGGAATCTGAAGTAACACTTTTCTCAGAATCAGAACCTTCAAGATGAGAAGAAATTTCTGCAGCACAACCATCTCCCTCTAATCCCTGCTATTCTGGCTAAAAAATCAAAACCAGAAATAGAAGGAACTATTTTTTTTTTCCTTCCTGAAGTGGGTATAGGTAAGGAAATGTCAGAAATGAATTATTTAGCAAATCTCAGCAAGTCTTCCCTGTCCATAGATATAAAAAAATTGAGAAGACAAGATTTTCTTTTTATGTTCACTTTTCCTGGTAAACTCACTAAAAAAATACTGACTAACTAAATATAACCATCCCTAGCTTAGGTACCCTATCCCAGCTATGTGACACTCCTTCAGCTGCCCTTTCTCTTAAGACTGACAACAGTGGTTCTGACTTGCCCAGGCATCCCTAGAGCTGCAGAGGACATGTCTATCCCCAATTCTTACTGGTGGTAGAGGACTTGAGGAAAGAGAGCAGCAGTGTGAGGAACCAACAGCAGCAACACCAGAGTCATTCTCCCATCGGCTGAGACACAGCTGGAGTTGGCCTGACACCCAAAGACTCCTTGCCCCCTTTTTTTTCTTCTTCTTGCAGCCAGAGGAAGGAAGAACCATGGATAACAGTAGGTGCTTCATAGGTTAAGCTGGGAATTAATCTCTGAAGGCAGATAGCAGAGCCTGAATGATTCAGTAAAATGCTAGTTGGACAACAAGCAGTTCTCAGGTAAGTAAACCACTGACAGTCTCCCGAAGCACAAAATCCTGCCTCTAACATGCAAATCTATAAAACCTGCAGGGGGAAAAAAGAGTATTTACAGAAACATTCACACACAAAACTCTCTCAGAACATCAATGGCAGTCAGAAACACTTAGCTTCCTAGTAAAACACAATAATATAGTCAGAAAAACATGTTTTCCTCAGAAAAGTAAATTAAGTGGAAGGTTTTCCCAATAAGGAACCTATCTGTCTAGCCTTGATGGGGCCTGCTGAAGGAGCACACTTTGGCAAAAAAGCTATGAACTTTAGGTGCTCTAGTCTTCATATGGAGCTCCTCTCAAGCCCCTGACACTTGGAGCACATACAGGGCTGATTGCAGTAAGGTAAGACCCAAACAGCTTAGGCTATTGCAATAGTGATCTAATGCTGAATATCTGGAAATATACAAAAAAAAGGCAATGTAGGTTTGAATGAGTTAAAGTACATTATTTTTCCTTTATGTTGCTGGTCTTTTTTTTTTTCTTAACTATTTTGACTGTTAGCTCATGTACATGAAGTATTAATATGAACTGGCTTTCCATATTTCTACCTTCCGTTTAGTAAAACATATGTAATAGCACTAAAGAATTAAGACTTCTTTGGAATGGATTCCAGAGGGGATGCCTGAGTAAAATTTACTCAGCAAATGGGCACAAAAGATAATCGTATACTGTGACCAGCCCTGACAGAAAAAAAATTAACAAGAAAGATATCACAGGTTTCAGTACTTGGGTGTCCTTGTTTGTCTTTATAAATAGCACTATGGGCCATCTGGACAAGTCAGTAGTTTTAACAAACTGTGAGGTAACTGAAATTATGAAGGTTTTAAGAGTTAAGGATTTTTATAAATAAAAGATCGCCTTTTAATGAAAATGCTGCTATGACTATGACTAAAACCCTTAGAACCATGGGTTTGCTTTTTAAAACCATTGCAACTAACTCCCCTTTATACTAATAAGAATGCATATTTCTTATACAACACCAGTTATGGAATGCAATGTTATGTTCTATTGTGTTTTGTATTCTAACAGGGAAATGTTGATGCTTAAGAATTTACAGAGAAAATGTTTTAGAAGGGCACCTACCTACAAGGACATGGGCTACACTGAACAGATGTTTTTCTTGGGCTATATTCCATTATATATTGATGTCCAATAGGTGCAGTGTGTTTAGGTTGTAATGGCATACGCGATGCTATTTTTAGGATGTTGTTAGGGCTGGAGTTATTTGAAGATGAATGATTGCTCAGGAATAGAAAACAGTCTTTCCATATTCCAACTGTGAAGACCACAAGGAGGAGAAAGTTTATCTCCCCTTCTATTGTTATCTGTTGGAAAAAGATCCCTCAGTTTATCAAGTGTTCTGATTCTGATTCCTTGACCTCACTTAAAAAGAGATTAAATGTTTGTATATGCTCTGCTGCTTTTCATCGAATGCATCACAGTCTGTGTTCATTGGTGATCGCTAGGCCTGAACATAGCACACATAGAAACTAAAATACTATGAAACTATGAAATAAAACCTCTACACTTTTAAAATAAACCAAAAATCTGCAATGTGAATACGCAAAAGGAAAATGAAATGATGAGAAAGAATTTGGCATGGTGGAGGAATTGTCTAAGTACTGAAATTTAGATTCATTTAAAAAAAATCACTACATGAAGGAAAAAGTCAGGTAAAGTGTACACAACTGAGAGCAAAAACAAAAAAGAAACCTGGTTCTTTGACATGAAAGGATGAAACCATGACTGTGACCCAGAAGACCAAAGTTTTATTCGTGACCCTGACACTGTAGGAGCAAGGTAGGGAGGTAGAGGATTGAAGGGTGCATTTGCTCAGACCTCTTAGGAGGAAGGAGGGTCGCATACACCTGGAGAGAACATGGGCGTGGTACTATTTCTCTGGTAGAGAATGGGGAAACCACCACTCATGCTTCATGGTTTGTGGGTGGAGATGCTTGCTGTCAGTGTCCCTTGTGGAAGTGAGGAAAACTTCAGCACTAACAACCCACTGCACTTCCCACCTTCACTTGCAGAATCAAGCATGGATGGGGATGTAGGGTGAAAAAGTAAAATCCTTGAATCACCTCGATGACTACTTGATGGCTTATCTTGACCAAAGCTTGCCCTTGATGATGAGTCATTGATTGAAAGGGGACTGATGATTGGCAGATGGGCACAAAATGTGGAAATATATATGAAAGAAATTCTGCAGGCAATCATATCAAAATAACATAAATAACTTAAAGCAAAGCAAGTGAGGGCTTGGGGAGCTCAGTGCTGTTCAGAAAGAGGCACAGTCCGTTCAAAACAGGAATTACTTATCACTCTTTATGGTAAAGGAACTTCATCTGGATACCTGTATGTGTATTGTTGGCAAGCACAACTGTAAGAGCAAATTCAGGACCGGCAGATCATAACTGGGCATTGAAAATGATGAATGAACATTTTTAAACATTTATGAAGAAAGATAAATAAATGTAATGGGTTTAATATGAATATGAGATTGTGTCACAATTAATCTACACATAATCATTAGAACACAAAACATCTAAAACCATGAGAGATCATTACTCAAAACACTGACACTCTCAAGGTCACAAAGCACAAAACATTTGTTTGTGGGGGGCAAAATCCCACACCCCAAACTTTCTCTTTCCATTTATCTATCTATCTATCTATCTATCTATCTATCTATCTATCTATACATCTATCTATCTATACCTATAACTCCAAGATCAGACAAACATGAAGGAAATACCAACACCCACCTTCTCCCATTTACTGTATAGTACAGTTGAGTATACTTACCATAAATGTAGATGTTCGAGTGTATTCACTGTTGCAGTCATTACATTTGGGTAATCTGCTGGCAGGTTGCCCTCAGTCGGCCTGAATAAGTCTTGGGTCCTGCGTCGGTTGCTATCTCCTCTTCCATGACATCAGGTCATCAGGGGTATAAAACATGCAGCCGATGCCATTTTATTCAGTTTTTCTTGCCCCAGATGTCAGGTGCCCCCCAAATGGGGGCAAAAAAAAAAAAAAAAACAGAAATATATGTAAATGCACTTTTAGCAACATAAACTTTACCTTCATCTAACAGGAAATACACCACAAAGGCTTTAGTAAATAGTGAAGGAAAGAAAAGGTATAGAAAAGGGGGATGGTGGGTGGGTAACCCGGACTGCAACAGTGAATACACACGAACATCTACATTTATGGTAAGTGTACACAACTGTACTATGTTCTTCGTGTTTCACTGTTGCAGTCATTACATTTGGGTAGAATCCCAAAGCTATGGATGGGAGGATGGAACTAAACAGAATTAGGAGTGGCTATAAGGCCCTGCAGAACTGCAGTGGCAAAGCCTGCCCTGGATTTGGAGAAGAGAGGCAAATGATAATGCTTTGTGAAGGTATGAATAGAGCTCCAAGTAGCAGCCTCTAGAATGCCTTTGGTTGGAACCCCTCTGAGAAAAGCTGCTGAGGTAGAAGCAGCCCTGGTGGAATGTGACCTGATTCCCTTGGGCACAGGTTTTCCATGGTGCAAGTAGCAGAAAGGCTTATCCACTTAGAAATAGTCTGCTTTGATATAGCCTTCCCCTCCGACTCTGCAGCAAATGCTACCAGTAGTTGCTCAGACTTTCTTAGAGATTTGGTCCTATTTAAGTAGAATCTTAGTTGTCTGTGTATGTCCAATGAATGCAGAATCCACTCCCCCTTGTTCTGCGGATTTGGGTAAAATGTTGGCAGGTGAATTGTCTGGTTAAGAGCCACACTAAATACCACCTTAGGCATAAAAGAAGGATCGGTCCTGAGGGACACCCTGTCCGGGTAAAATGTAATAAAAGGCTCCACAGGCATGAGAGCCTGTAGTTCTGAAACCCTTCTTGCTGAAGTGACTGCCAAGAGAAAAGCTGTTTTCCAAGATAGAAATTTTATATCTGCAGTAGCTGCTGGTTCAAAAGGAGGCAGGGTGAGTTTTTCCAGCACAAAATTGAGGTCCCATGCAGGAGTTGGTGATCTTCTGGGAGGCCTTAAATTTTTGGCCCCTCTAAGATACTATTTAAGCAGAGGATGAGAAAAGAGGGGAGGCTCTGTGCTGTAATGAGCCGAGATGGCAGAGGCATGGATTTTTATTGAAGAAAAAGAGAGGCCCTTGTCAAGCATCTCAGTCAAATATTATAAAATCTGAGGAATATTGGGCTTTGCTGTGTCTGTTCCTTGTGCTTGGTTCCAAGCACAGAATCTCTTCCATTTAGCAGCATAAGATTTTCTAGTACTAGGCCTTCTGGCTTCCAAAATGACATCCATCACAGATTTACTGAGAGGTGTTATTTGAATAATTAAATGATCAGCCATGCTGCAAGATTCAGAGTTTGGAGTTGAGTGTGCAGAATTTGATTGTTCTGCTGAGACAGTAGATGAGGTATATGAGGCAAGTACCAAGGAGGAAGTTGAGACATATTCCCTAGAAGTGAGTAGCAGTGTTGGCAAGGCTAGTCCGGAGCAACTAGGATAATTTCTGTTTTTTCCTGTCTGACATTTAGTAAGACCTTGGAGAGAAGAGGCAGAGGGGGAAAGGCATAGACTGATAGGTTTTTCCAACTGAAGGATAGGGCATCCACTTTCCATGCTTTTTTGTGATGAGTTCTTGTGCAGAATTTGCCCAACAGATAATTTTGGGGAGAGGCAAATAGATCTATGTCTGGGCTCCCCCCATTTCTGTGTTAACATGCTGAAGATTTGTGGATCCAGTTTCCATTCTTGCGGGTCCATAAGACTTCTGCTTAGGTCGTCTGCCAGAGTATTTTGTTTTTCTGACAGGTATTGAGCTTGAAGATGTATTTGGTAAGTCAAAGTTGTGTTCCACAATGCCATGGCTAGTCTGCAAAGGGGGTAGGAATGTGTTATCAGAAGTTGTCCTGGATGAAGTAAGTCCTTGAAGGCTGTCAGAGCATTCTGAACAGCTAACATCTCTTTCTGGTTGATATGCAGCTGCATTTGTTTTGGGCTGCATTTGCCCTGAATGCATCTCCCCACCAGGTGGGCCCCCCAAGCATAGTCTGATGTGTCTGTAGTTAGGGTTTGGGTGGCAGGGGGTAGAGTGAATGACAGTCCCTTGTTTTGGTGACATGTCTCTGCCATCCAAAGAAACTCCTGTTGTAGGCAGGGAATAAGAGGAATCATTGTTTCCAGACTGTGACAATGTTGGCTCCATAAACTTTTTAGGTACCATTGAAGTTTCCTCATATGCAGTCTCGCATATGGAATTAGTAGAAATCAGGATGCCATACACCCCAAAGCCTGCAGAATTTGTCTTGCAGATAACTGGGTTTTTGTTACCATTTGTTTGAAGTATGTTGTCAGTTGCCTTTGTTTGTCTGGCGTAAGGTAAGCCATCTGGGCAGTTGTATTCAAGCTTGCACCCAGGAATGTAATTATTTGAGAGGGTACCAGTTGGGATTTCTTTTCGTTTATTGTGTACCCTAGGCATGTTAGAAGCCTTTTTACAAATGCCATATGTTGAAGAGTGTCCTTGTCCTCTGCTTGAATGAGGCAGTCGTCCGCATAAGGATAAATTTGAATGTTTGTTTGTCTGCAGAATGCAATTACTGGTGCCAGGCACTTTGTAAAGACCCTGGACGCAGTAGATAAGCCAAAGGGCAGTGCAGAGAATTGGTAATGCAAAAAACCTGCCTTGAAGCGGAGGTATCTTCTGCATGATTACCTTATTGGGATATGCAGGTATGCCTCTTTTAAGTCTAGAGTTACTAACCAAGCATTCCTGCCTACCATAGGCAGTAGCTGTTGTAAAGTCAGCATTTTGAATTTTGGAATGTCCAGGTACATGTTCAAAATCGATAAGTCCAGTACTGGACGCCAAGAATTGTCTTTTCTGGGTACCATGAAAAGTCTTGAATAAAAACCTTGTCCTTCTGGTTGAATAGCCCCCATATCCATGAGGGACATAACTTGTTTCTGAGCCTCTGCCCACTGATTTTGTGGCATGTCTTGCCATCCGTTTGGAATTGGCAAAGTATGGAAATGAAATCTGTACCCCTGGGATACTATGTTCGATACCCACTTGTCCTGGGTAATTAACTGCCAATTTTGAGCATGAAGTGCTAGTTTCCCCCCCCAAGGGGGCTGCCAAAAGATAAGTGCTTGGTGATGGTAGAGGAAAGTCATTGAGACTGTTTACTGTAGGGTTGTGCTTTGTTTCCTCCAGATTTGGAGGTGGAGGCACCCCATTGCTTTGACCTGTGATTGGTATCTGGAGCCTTTTCAGTACTTGGATTTGCCTTGAGTGGCTCTGTTGGACACAGGAAAGGACCAATTTTTAGTAGGCCAGTGCCTACTGAACCTGGGTGGCTGCACTTGCAAGAAATATTTTACAGTTTGCATAGATTTAGCTTTGTCTTCCATTTTCTTTAAAACCTCTTCTGCCTTATTACCAAACAGCGTATCATGCTGCAAGGGGGCATCCAACAATTTCGCTTTAACATGATCAGGCAGATTTTGCTCCTTGAGCCAGGCATCCCTTCTAATCACAGATCCAGTAACTGCGGCCCTGCAAGTGGCCTCCAAGGAATCAAAACCACACTGCAAAGTATGCTTTCCAACCTGTTCTGTTGAATTCAATAATTCCTGTAACTCTTTATTTTCCACACATTCACAAATCAACATCATTTTCTGTTTCAGTAAGCCCATAAAATGCTGTTGATATTTAAGCATATGAAACTGGCATTTTAAGGCTCTGATTGCCAAGGTAGCAGACGTATAAACCTTCTTTCCCCATCTATCCAGCGCCCTGGAATCTCTATCAGAGGGGGGTAGGATTTTTGGCTGTAGGGGCCTTTACACCCTTGGGACCAGGTGAAATAGTCTAAGGATCAGCAGCAGGATTTTTGAATAGAAATTTGTGGGAGTCAGGAACCCTGTAATATCTGTCTGGCTTACTAGGAGCCGCAGGTAGGGAATCAGGAGCCATGCTTGATTCCGAAAACACATCATCCACAATGTCTAATACAGGAGGTATTGCCAAAGGCCTATGCTGAGAAAGAAGAAGGAAATCCCTAAGCCTCTTTTTTGATTCAGAGAAGTCCTGAGTCTCCCAGTGAAAATGTTCCCTTAAAGTATGCAAAGTCTCTCCAAAAGAGTAATCCTCAGGAGGAGATGCAGATGGGATGGATTCCTCTGCATCAGAATCCTCATAGGGTGGAATAGAAAATATCTGATCAGAAGAGGGATCAGAAGAAGTGTAAACCTGATCTGAAGATTCATAGTCAGTGCCTTGCCTAGGCCTCTTAGTGGGGGAGGGGGACCCCTGATCAAGGTAATTAAGTCCACAACCATTTTGATCATCTGTTTTTTAGGCATAGGGGCCTGAGCACATGGCTCATGCATGGTTTTTTAGACAGAGAAGATGTTTTTGACCTTGTTTTTGAGGCTGGCGTCGGTTTAATATAAAAATGTTGAGGCCTGAAAACACCCTCAGAAGCCGGTGCCTGCTCAGCGGCTCCGGACCCATCCAAGGGAGAGACATCCACGGGTTCAATACTCTGAGAATTTCGTGGCATATCGGACTCTGAATGGGTCTCGGTAGAGGCCTGCGACTCAAAAGTAGCGGGTATCAGGGGCTGCGAAAGCACCTCACTGAGAACCGGCGAACTGGCGACTGGCTTATGAGAAGCTTTGTCATCGGTTTTGGACCTCGATGGTCTGTCTCTGTCTTTTTCTTTGCATTTTTTGTGAACTCTGGTAGTCGGATTGCTAACCGATGACATTTCAGGTTAATTAAATCTTGATCCAAAGTATTTAGAAGCAAAAATATACTGACGCTTAATAGTGCATTGGTTAAATCTAGCACAAAACCAACAGCAAGGCACGTTATGATCTGGGCCTAGGCAAGGAATACAGTACAAATGAAAATCCTTATGAGGTATTTGCTTCCCACAAGTAATGCAATTATTAACTTTTACTGACATCGGTAAGGAGCAAGAAAAAGTTTCCCCAATGGGGTACTTAGCTTTAGTTTTTAGACTTCGGTTCTGAAACTCGAATGCGAAAATTTCAGGAGTCGGTCGACCGGCACTTGCGAACTGCTTCTGCTGCGGGCACCGCGCGGCAAGAAAGACTGAATAAAATAGAGTCGGCTGCATGTTTTATACCCCTGACGACCTGATGTCATGGAAGAGGAGACAGCAACTGACGCAGGACCCAAGACTTTGTTATTCAGGCCAACTGAGGGCAACCTGCCAGCAGATTATCCCAAACGTAATGACTGCAACAGTGAAACACGAAGAACATCTACCTAACAGTATAAGTCACTGTCAACCTTCCAGTGATGACGTACTTTGCATTGATCAACTAACCAGCAATAAGCAAAAGGGTTTCTGAACTTAGCACTGGGTAGAGGTACAACAGAAATATTTAAGTACCTCCAGAAGCTAAACAGATACAACTACAATATCTTTAAAAAAATGGTTTAACAACAGAGAGTGCATGGCTTAGGGGCAATGTGAGGAAGCATTTTTAAACAGACAGTGAAAAGGTTCTAGAATAAAAAAATGACAGCAAACAGTTAAAAAACTAAAAAATACATATCAGACTTAGGCACAATATAATATTGATCAAATTGGGAAGAAATTGTTTATTTATTAAACCAAAATCTGCTGCTTATCTATTAAGAATGGAAGTAAGAAATTATCAGATTACATGCCTTCATAGTCTTCGCTTATATATTAAAGAAAGAGAGAAAAAAATCTTTTACTGATGTATCATCACTGTAGTCAATTTTTATATATCTGACTACTAATTATCTGATATACCATATATATATGCTGGCCCAAACAACACATTTCCTTTAAAATATAAAACAAAATTGCAGTACTTATCTTTCAACTGCATTTTTTTCTTTAATACTTAAAAAAGCTTTCCCTGTCATCTGATATGAAGTAATTGTGGGGTAACTTGCTTCTTGGTTGTATAAATTACTTAGTTTGGGTACAGCTCTTTCCAATTACAACCTGACAGCCTGATACTCAAGAGACCAGCTTAGTTCTGATAAGATTATTTGGTCTGTAAGTCTAAACATGAGTGTGTGTGTGTGTGTGTGTGTGTGTGTGTGTGTGTGTGTGTGTGTGTGTGTGTGTGTGTGTGTGTGTGTGTCTGTGTCAATCTGTCCTGAGCATTTAAAATTTGTCAGGCTGGAAGTGGATAGGTGTGCGCATGGTCAAGTGCATTTGTGCATGTGAGCATGCGTGGGTGTGTATGCCTGTGTACACGTCTAGGACATGTAAGATTAGATGGTGTGTTTTTGTGTATGTTTTGATGGTACTAAAGTATGAAGAATTTTGCAGACGCACTAAAGAATACCTTTGATGAATAAGAAGTGCCATCACGTGACACTGCACAATCTTCACAGCTGTGATAATTAAGCTTACATGGTAAAACCGCCTGGCATACCACTCACTTTGCTCTCCCTCCCCAGTATCTAGCAATGCAGCAACATATTTCAATTCTCAAGGTAATGAAACTGAAAATATGACACCTTCCGAAACAATAACAAGTGTTTTCAGTCAATAATCTGCTGTTCTTCCAGTCTCTTTCTGACCTAAAATGGCTTTGAGCCACCCACATTGTGCTGTAACACCTGGAGAGACAATCCACCTCCTTTTATTTCTGTTAGGTCTCTCACTGTGAGGTACTGAGGCCGCTGCTAACTTTGCACTTTACTAGTGTTCCAGGAACGAATTCTTGAATCAAAACTGTAATAGCCAGCTGTGCTGCTCAGTGCTTCGTTCACAGCAAATACCTTTAACCTCTTTCCTTCCAAAGGTGAAATTCTCAGCATTTGGAACGTGTAAAGGTAAGCTATTTTTACAGAAGGGCTTCCATAAACTTCTTACTGTCTCCTATAGCAGTTCCTCTTGTGCTAGCAAAAAATATTTAAAAAGTATACAAAATATAACTCTTCACATAATATTCTCTCACTGAAATAACATGGCTTCAGTATGGCCTATCATAAAACTCATCTCTTAAGAATCAGTTTTCCAGGCAGGGAGTAAGAAGAGAGGAGTGAATTCGCTCACCTTTCATTGCTTCATTTATGACTTTCTACTGCAGTCAAACTTATGCAGTAGATTTGCACCTCCATTTCAGAGACAGATTCTATAGCAGCTAAAGTATATATCTTGCCAGTGATTCAACTCTGTACTCGAATAAAAATAAATAGAAATAAGTCTGACATTACTTACGTACTTACATATGTATGTATGTATGTATGTATGCATGTATTTAATTATTTTAGTTTAATGCCAAACAGTGAAATCTCATCCAGATAATAGCTAGTAATGATTTTTCTTACATGTTCTCCTTCACCTAACAAAGCATTATCAGTGCCCCACACTTCAAAGCTACCTTCACCATAACAGCTACAAACAAATGCAATCTGAGGGTCATGCTGCTCAATGCTAGAAGTCTAAATCTCAAAATGCACTCGCTTGAAGTGCTCCTTAAAATGGAGAACATCGACATTTGTGCTGTAACAGAGACCTGGTTCAAGACAGCAGAAAGTACCCCTGCACTACCTGGCTATAACTCAATCCACACCTTTTGGCCACAGAACTTGGACAGAAGCTCCAAAGGCGGTGGTGTTTCCATATTCATAAAGGATGCATACACCTCCAGAATGGTAGCCCTACATAACACATCAGAGATACTTCAGGTGCAGCTAACATTGGGTAAGACAGCGATTCAGGTCATAGCCTGCTACAGATCCCCAACCATGTCCCAAGACTACACTCCACATTCCTAAGCACCCTGGAGAATATTAGGGTCCAACCTAACACTGTCATATCGGGCGACTTCAACTACCCCTCCATTAATTGGGAAAACTACTCGTGTACCAATACACTTGCCCAACGTTTCCTGGAATTCATTAATTCCAATTCCCTGGACCAGCTCGTTCTTACCCCCACTAGAGGTAGCAACATCCTTCACCTGGTCATTACTAACATGGATGACCATTGCTCTAGACCAATAGTCAACTCCTCCCTGGCTAGATCCGACCACAAACTAATCATCTTGGAAATCCACATCTTTCCCACCTGCCCTCACCATGAAAAACTTCTCCAAAGCTAACTTTGGGCTCCTAAAAACAGAGGTGGCTAACTTCACAGCACCCATGCAAATGGAGAACAGTTGCATGACCGCCGAATCATACACCAATGCACTATACGAACACGTACAGAAATGCATGGATCTCGCCATACCCCAAGACACTCTCCTCCAAAAAAAAGGAAGCCAATCTGGTGGTACCCTACCATAAACAAACTCTACAACAGAAGGAGGAAACTGATGTGGAATAAGGTGAAGTCCCAAGACTGGAAAAACTCCCTTATCAGCCTCAGCAAAAAATGGAGATCCCTCATCAAATCCTCTAAAGCTAGCTATGAAAACAGAATTGCAGAACATAGTAAAGACAACCACAAGGCCTTCTATAGTTATGTAAAGAATCTCCACGGCAATACCTAGATTTGCTCTGAGCTACTGCACAATGGTACCTCCTATACCGAGCCAACAGATATTGCCAATATACTGGCCATCAGATTCAGTGGTAACTTTGTCACTCTCTCCCTCACCAATGGACCAGTCATAATACCAGTAGATTGCCAGACACCCAGTATTACTGCTGCACAGGTTAAAACAGCACTGTCCAAGGCCAAGAATACAGCTTCTATGGGACCAGACAATAGCCCTGGCTGTGTTCTACATGAACTACAGAATGAACTGGCACCTCACCTGTGTGCCCTGTTCAATCACAGCCTCACCTCAGGCTTTGTCCCTACTGAATGGTGCACTGCTCCAGTCATCCCTCTCCATAAAGGAGGAGCGACTACAGACCCTGGGAACTATCTCCCCACTAGCCTGATGAGTCTGATATGCAAAGCTATGGAGTGCATCATCATGGATCTAATAAACAAGGATATAGGGAATCTCCAAACTCTGGATCCGACACAGTCTGGTTTTGTAAAGGGTAGATCATGCCTGCTCAACCTGGTCGACTTCTTTGAGTCAGTCACCACAGCTGTGGATGAAGGCAAGGTGGTTCATACAGCCTACTTTGATATGGCTAAAGCCTTTGATACCATTACCTACTCAGGAATCATAGAAAAACTCACTAAGCTAGGCATCAACCCCTATATCACTAGGTGGGTTGCAAACTGGCTTACAGATAGAACCCACAGTGTGAAAGTAGCTGATTCCAAGTCAGATTGCTGACCAGTCACAAGTGGAGTCCCACAGGGTTCAGTCCTGGGTCATCTCCTGTTTGATATCTACTTCTCCGAAGTCCAAGCCAACATGAAGGGTCTCCGGCTGACAAAGACTGCAGATGATTGCAAGTTGGGAGCTATTATTAAAACCCCAAATGATGCTGACATTCTACAGAAAGGCCTCACCGAGACTAACGACTGGTGTCAGAACCATGGCTTTAAGCTCAATGCTAAAAAATGTGTCATCATCCCCTTTGGGAAAAACCCGGTTCCCATGAATTACCACATCGATGGAAGTCCACTGAATACAGAAGGTGTTATAAGAGATCTGGGAACACAGGTTCACAGCAACCTCTCTTTTGACCACCACATTGCCACTGTGGTCAATAAGTCCTTCTATGTTGCACATCTCATTACTAAAGGTTTTACATCGAGGAAGAAAGAGGTCATTGTCTCCCTCTACTCTTCCCTCATTAGGCCAGTCATTGAGTACAATGCCCCATTTGGCATGTACCTCACTAGACACCTGCAACAACTGGAGAGGCCGCAAAAGTACCTCACAAAGAGGATCCTAGGCCTTAAACACTTGTCCTATATGGACAGACTCAAAAAAATTCAACTATTCTCTGTCTCATATCATCTACTTAAAGGTGATTTCTGCTTGACTTACAAAGCCATGTCTGACCCACGTCTGTTAGAAATGCTACATCTAAAGAAACCCCAATCCCTCCACACCACATGCTCCAGAGACATCAACCTCATTACCACAATCAACAGAACAAGCTGGAGGGACAGGTTCATAACCCAGAGACTGCCCATGCTATGGAACAGACTTCCCATACATGTCAAACAGAGCACCTCACTGGCCCTCTTCAAGAGAAATCTTGATGAGTGGATGGGAAATAGAAAATTCACCCTGGGAATCACTCCAGTGGCTCTACTAGACAGAGGCACTGGAAACTAAGGTCAGGTGGCATGATGCCAGGGTAATCCTATGGACTAGGCTTGTAAAGGCTCCTGGGCCATTAGCCTAGTACACACCTATGAGCCTATGAACCTATAAGTATCTACAAATCAACTAAAAAAGGCTAAGTATTCCACTTGTTCACTAGCCCACTCAACCAAGATGCCTACCGTCTGAAGCCTTTTTAACCCTTTTTCATTTAAGCAATGGATTATCTAGGAGGCCTAAAGGCTCCCTACTGAAATGTTGGCACTTGAAACGCTAACTGCTGACATGCCAAAAAAAAATGGAGGGAAAAGGCATATCTCAAGCATTGCTCTTCCCCTTTAAACTTCATTTTTGCAAGGGGGCAATTCCCCTGCACCCCTGACATTACATATGCTAACTATTGAGATTGCCATACCGCAGAGAAAAGGGAATATTCCCCGAACTGACCATCTCATACTAAGTATATGCAAGCACGTGTTTTTGGTCATTTGGTCTCTATGTTTTGGGATTTGCTCTAGTGTGTTCTGACATTTCAAATGGTTACCAGGCCCAAAATATCTGCTAGCTACATAGTAATATGCTACTCTGCACTAAAAGTTTCCAAATCAACCATTCAGTACATTGTATAGAATGTCATGAGCCTTTTATTCACCCCAAATAGGGTCCATCAACCTTGCATTCTTCTTTCTCAAGGAAGCCATCATCAGAAATGGTGTATTAACACAGCTCACTTCTCAGCCTACCCACACTGCTAAAGGATAAAAAAAAGCCTTTCATCTAGCATGGCATAGAAAACCCTAATTTGAAACAAATAATGCGGGATTGTACATCCTTCCCCGTGACTTTACAAGAGTACGTCTACTCTTACTAAATATTCCTCCATGTGTCTGAACTCACCTGTTCTTTGAGCAGGTGCTTTGACTAATCTGCATAATTATACTGCTTTAGTATATTCCCTTTTTGCTTATCACTTCCATACCTAGCCTTATGAAACTGTTCTACCTAAGGGCTACATTAAATAGCCTGAAACTGTTTTTTCTACCTAATATTTACATTTTTGTATAAAGCTTTCCTGCTAGAACTGGCCTCTTTGGCAATATTTTATAATGTGATTATACTCTGCTCTTGTATCTCGAGTCTGCCAATCATTTGAAACCTACTTGACAAAGTAGTAGACAACAAATAGTGACTACATCTGCAAGTACAGCAGCCTCTCTCCAACAAGTGTGGATTCACAAAAAGGCTGGTGTATGCCTGCTCCCCTACTAACCTTCACAGACACCGTTCTCCCACATAGTGAGGTTGGTACATTGGTTAAGATATTTGCCTTACAGACAAAAGGTGCAAGGTTTAATTCCCACATGGGTTAATTGGCTAGGCTTAAAATGGCCCACAGCGGCAGTTAGCTTAGTAGTAACCTATGAACCACCATCCAAGGCCTGCTCACTACAACCCTCTTCATTGGCCTAGTGAAAGCAATTGATATAGTAAATCACATTCTGTTCCTCCAAATCCTATAGTCCTGCAGTTCTGGGAACTCCACTGTAGACTGATTCCAAGGCTACGTAACAGATAAGTCTTTATAGGTATATTTTCATTTTTCATAAACAACCTCCCTTACATAATCTAAACATCATACATCCTAATGTACACTAACAAATTTGCCATTTTCAATTTTGCTCTAAACCATATCCCATGCTAAAAGGCCTCCAAAATTTCCTAAATGACTTCCAATGGATCTTGTACTACAAACACCTTATTTTAAACCATCATAAAACCAGAAACATGTTCTTTAGACCAACATCTTGTCCAAACCCCCTACCTAGTCCAACCTTCTCTTCATATGACCATTTCAACCACTGAGATAGTTTCCTCCTCCTCCTGGAAACATTAATCACAGCACTTGACTATTTCCTATCTATGACTCCTCTCGTCAAGCTACTTGAACTTAGTCAATAAAACAACCAGACTGGGATTCAGAAACATTCGCTACAATGCAGTAAGAAATTGTGTAGGACAAGTGGCCAAACACAAAGTGTGTGTGTGTGTGTGATTAAGAGATACACTCAACACAAGTGGTAAGCACAGCTGCTCGCAATATGTGTGATTGATTGCAAAAGCAGATGCTAATGAGAAAGTGTATTAAAATGAGAGGCTCTTTGTATGCAAATGAGGTAAAATAAGATCAGGGAATGATTCAGAAATGTATAAACAGTGTGAAATGGTGAGCAGATACTAGTGTTAACGACTCCAGACAAGGACACACACCTTAATTAGTGCAGTTATGCAAGGAAAGGTATGGATGCAAAAAGGAAGATGTTATAACACTATAATTATTCCAAATTAGTCAGACCATCTGTCGTTCTCGTACATGAAGGAATCACAGAAAAATGCTAGGGGATGCAGCAGCATTAGTAAATGTATATAGGCAATATGGTGTTATTGCCACTAAGAGCCTTGATGTTGCACATTGTCTCCTTCACAGATACTGCTGTCTGACGATGGTTAACATTTCAAGTCCTTCACAACTCCGACATTGTAGACTGGTACCATGTAGAGAGGGACACCATACAAAAGTTGGTAGACATGAGTTGGTCTCACCTGCAGGCCTGTGTGCATCATAGATTATCCATTCCAGTGGATATATGGGTAAGTGCTGGCATACTAGCTACAGAGACCTTTAAGTGACCAACAGGGGACAAAGTGGTGGTATCTCAGGCATCTGCCATGAGAATACTCTATTAATTTGTTAATGTCATGCTGCAGCATGAGGGGAAGCATATGTGGTTTCCACAAACCAAAGAGGAGACATTCAACTCCACGCAGAATTTCTATGATATAGCCCATTCTTCTGAGGTTCTGGCAACAACAGACTGTACCCATACCGAAATAAAGACCACACTTAGCGATCTGTGAAGAAGGTATATGAACTGTAAGGGGTATTATTCCAACTGTCAGGTGGTCTGTAATGCACAGAGTATCATCTAGATTGTGTCTGCAGGCCACCCAGGTAGTTACCATGAGTCCCACATATGGCACATGCGTAACCTTTATCAATGGTTTGCAATGGGAGACTTTCCCTGAGGACATCTTATTGGCAATGATAGATATGCAGAATAAATCCAGAAGCACAATAGCAAAAACGGACAACTGAAAAAAGTACGCCACTTTATTGCGACAAAAAAAAAAACAAATAAAATGGTAAGCGCTTTCGGCTGCGTTACTCCAGCCTTCATCAGACATTTTCAAAATATTGGTTGTACCATTATATACTGCAGTTAATCCAACCAATGATTCAATTAATTAATCAATCAAATACTAATGCAAAATAATGTGCATAAAATTCTCTACTACATATATACAATTTGATAATAAAACTACGTTGATATGAATATATAACTATATAAATATTGCACAAACCATGATTGATATGTTAAATGTTCCTAAACCTATTATGATTATAAAATGAAATATACTATACAAATTCCTACTTACTATGATGTATAAAACAATATATGCATCCATAAATATATATAGAAAATAAAAAATAATGAAAAACACATACAATAAGTAATTTATATATAAAAATATATATATTGAAATATAATACATATCAATCCACCATATAATGACAAGATAATAATACACCAAAATTTTACCTATTAAAAGACCTTAATTTTAAAATACTAGTGATGGAGATGGAATCATTCAGTCCTGGAAATTGTGTGGCATTTAAATATACCTGCCACCAATATTCTTTGGATTCTAATATAGTTTTCCAAGGACCTTTTCTAGGTGATGGAATGACTTGTTCCAATATTAAAAATTTAAAATTATGCGCTGAATATTGTACTATGTGTCTATATAATGCATTATTTTCTGAATGTCTACTAATATCATAAACGTGCTCATAAATGCGCTGCTTTAACTTTCGTTCAGTTTTACCAATATAATAAGCTGAACATTGTGTGCATAATGCTGCGTACACTACCCCGGAGGTGTTACAATTATATCTTCCTTTTACTTGTATAAAAATATTATTAATAAATGCCTGCTTAGTTTCCATAATATACGAGCAATACTTGCACATGTTACATTTTCTCATAATACCTATTGAATTTCTATGCATTTGTGAACAAGCGTTACACCAATCTTTAAGATTCCTATCTCTTTTATATATGATAGAAGGCTGTACTCCTAATAAATTTACCAATAGCACATCACCCTTAATAAAAAAACAATTTTTTATAATCAATTCCTTTATACACTCCGAGTCTTGCGTATAAGTAGTGATAAATGCTGTATTAGCCTTATTAAATAAACCCACATTTGGATGAGGGACATTACTGAAATTATTTTCACCCATTACTCCAGTGCATTGCACAATGACATTATGCACCGAAGATTGTGGAATTATAATTTCAGAACCTTCCAATAGCGGTCTGTAAAAAACACTTTTTCTCTTGGTTACTACTTCATGTAATATAGGTTCAACAAAATGCTCTGGATATTCTCTATTTAAAAACATATTAACTATATGCTGACATTCATTCATAAATTCATCAATGTCAGAAACCATTCGTGCTGCATGCACTAGTTGCCCTTTTAGAACTGCTTTTTTTTACATGTTGAGGATGATGACTATGAAAGTGCAAGAATTTGTTAGAATATGTCTTCTTACGATAAATATTAGCCTTTAATTTATTATGCACCCAATCCTTTTGTAAAAGAATGTCTAAATATGCTATACTATTTCTGTCTGACTCATATGTAAAAATCAAATAATCTGTAGTGGAGTTGATATATTTTATAAATTCTTCAATTAGTTCTGGAGGCCCATTCCAAAGGAAAAATAAATCATCCAAAAACCGACTATATAACTGTTTGTATTGCATAAATTCAGATGGGAACAAAAATCTATGTTCCCAAACTGCCATGATAACATTTGCATATAACGTACCTATGGGAGAACCCATCGCTACTCCCTTAATTTGTTTGAAGTAATGTCCATCATGGTAAATATAATTGTTGGATAAAACAAGTTCTAAAAGATCTACCAATGTATTAAGCTCACCTTGGGGTGTAGGTATGATTTCAAAAAAGAAATCAGTGAACCAAGTAATGCCCAACTGTTGCGGTATGCAGGTAAATAAATCTTTTACATCCACTGTGATGAATACAATTTCATCAATTTTATCAATAGGTAAGATATTTACCTTAGTAAGAAAATCCCAGGAATCACGACAAATATATTGTAAGTTTTTTACTTTATCTTTTAACTTCATGTCAATATATTTCGCTATGTAATAAGTTTTTGAGCCACTACCATCTACTATGGGATACATAGGTGGATGCTGCACATCCTTATGCAGCTTGGGTGCTCCAAACATTACAGGAATCCTGGGATTTTTTACCTGCATATAATAAGAGGCTTCATTAGTAATTTGCCCCTGCCATAACATATCCTCAAGCATATAATCAATTCTGGAATAAGAAATATTAATCTCATTGATGGATACTTCAGAATATGCTTCATCATACAAGATATGCAACAGTTGTTGATTATAATCAAATACATTCATGATCACAAGTCCACCCCCTTTATCAGGTTGCATGATACGAACATCATTAGTAGCTTTTAGTTCATTTAAAATATCTTGTTGAGCTTTTGAGAAGTTATTAAATTGACATTGTCGTTTACTATACTGCAACAAATGTCTAAAGTCAAGCTCACATATTTCTTCAAACAATTTTATTCTAGGATGCAGCGGTGTTTTTTTCAAACTGGGAACATACATGGAATTAGTTTCCATGCTTGGGGCTCCTTGATGCAAAACCGTTAAATTAATTTTCCTCGTGAACAGCTTTAACTCAGTTAATAAGTCAGTAATTTTGGCCCTTTTCGCTGGTACATAAGTAAAGCCCTTACTAAAAATATCAGCATGCTCAATAGTTAAAATAGCTTGACTATAATTATAAATATGATAATCACCAGTGGTACTAGTAATAAGCTGATAGCCATTGTCATCGTCCAAAAAATTATTATTCAAACTTACAGCATTCAATTGTAATTGCTTCGTGAATCTATCCTCTGCCTCCTCCATGTTCTCATGTTGTTGTTTCTTAATTTGTAACCCTCCTTGTTCCGAAGTCGCTCCGAGCGACGAAGATTGTTGTTCTCTAAAGGGAATTGTTGAGTATTATTATCCTGATTATTTTGCACTTGTGCACTATTGCTATTCACGAGAGGAAACACAGCCTCTGTTTGATCATCATGTTCCTGTGCTCGCGATGGGTTTGGATAGGCACGACCTTTGGAATAATCCATCTTGTCCCTCTCCAATTTACGGGTTTTTCTTTCCACCATGACAGTACTATATTTGTCAATCTGCGTGAAAATCTCAAAATACTGATTTTGGCAAGTGGAAAATCCTGTTTGCTGTTTGATTTTATTATCAAGTTCTTCTATTTTAATGTTTAGTTCATCCATCAGTATCACATTATACTTTATTAATACCTGGAGAAACTCACACCCCTGCCGATCAAATAATTGCACCAAGTCCTTATGCAAGGCACTGTGCTCCTTCAAGCCTGTCGGATATTTCCAGTATCTGAGACCCTTAGGCACCTGTTGCCTTTTTATACACTCATTAAAATATACATTTTCATGTACAAGTTTCCGATATCGCCATACTAGATCATGAAATTCATCCAGCATAGTAGAGAAACTTGGAGTGCTGATATTCCTCACCATACCATTATGTTGCACTTGATTTAACCATTGGTGCAACTGAAACGGATCATTATTAGTGCCATCTCTTATTGCCCCACCAGGCTCATGAACCTGTATCTGTCCCGGCGGTATGCTGTCCAAACTTTCAATACTGTCCAATCTGTTATTGCCAAAATCTGGTAACCTTGTGGCACCATTATTACCAGAAAGCTGCTGTATTAGTTGAGTTAGACTCATAACCGACTGTTGCAAATTATCAAATTCTGCTCTAGTTACCACAGTTGCCACATCTTGCATGCTGCCAGTAGACATACCAGACCATAAAACAAATCACGAACTATGAAGAATAAATCCAGAAGCACAATAGCAAAAACGGACAACTGAAAAAAGTACACCACTGTTTATTGCGACAAAAAAGCAAATAAAATGGTAAGCGCTTTCGGCTGCGTTACTCCAGCCTTCATCAGACATTTTCAAAATATTGGTTGTACCATTATATACTGCAGTTAATCCAACCAATGATTCAATTAATTAATCAATCAAATACTAATGCAAAATAATGTGCATAAAATTCTCTACTACATAAATACAATTTGATAATAAAACTACGTTGATATGAATATATAACTATATAAATATTGCACAAACCATGATTGATAAGTTAAATGTTCCTAAACCTATTATGATTATAAAATGAAATATACTATACAAATTCCTACTTACTATGATGTATAAAACAATATATGCATCAATAAATATATATAGAAAAGACCTTAATTAGCAGCGCATTTATGAGCACGTTTATGATATTAGTAGACATTCAGAAAATAATGCATTATATAGACACATAGTACAATATTCAGCGCGTAATTTTAAATTTTTAATATTGGAACAAGTCATTCTATCACCTAGAAAAGGTCCTTGGAAAACTATATTAGAATCCAAAGAATATTGGTGGCAGGTATATTTAAATGCCACACAATTTCCAGGACTGAATGATTCCATCTCCATCACTAGTATTTTAAAATTAGGGACTTTTAATAGGTAAAATTTTGGTGTATTATTATCTTGTCATTACATGGTGGATTGATATGCATTATATTTCAATATATATATTTTTGTATATAAATTACTTATTGTATGTGTTTTTCATTATTTTTTGTTTTTTATTTTCTATATATATTTATTGATGCATATATTGTTTTATACATCATAGTAAGTAGGAATTTGTATAGTATATTTCATTTATAATCATAATAGGTTTAGGAACATTTAACTTATCAATCATGGTTTGTGCAATATTTATATAGTTATATATTCATATCAACGTAGTTTTATTATCAAATTGTATTTATGTAGTAGAGAATTTTATGCACATTATTTTGCATTAGTATTTGATTGATTAATTAATTGAATCATTGGTTGGATTAGCTGCAGTATATAATGGTACAACCAATATTTTGAAAATGTCTGATGAAGGCTGCTGTAACGCAGCCAAAAGCGCTTACCATTTAATTTGTTTTTTTTGTCGCAATAAACAGTGGCTTACTTTTTTCAGTTGTCCGTTTTTGCTATTGTGCTTCTGGATTTATTCTTCATAGTTCGTGATTTGTTTTATGGAATGATAGATATGCCCTGGAACCCTGGCTGATGACACCTAACTGAAATCCACATACTGCAATACAGCAGGGATACAAATATAACTTATCACAAACTTGGGTCATTGTGAATTATGTGTTTGGGCTGCTGATGGCATGCTTTTGCTTGGATTTATCTGGTGGTGCCCTTCACTATGACCTTGGCATATGTACTAAGATGTTTTCTGTGTGTTAAGTTTGCACAATATGACACTTAGGAGGCAGCTGCATCAGGGAGGCCAGTTGTAGTATAAGCATCTCCCAGTACTCCAGGTATAGGTAATGGAGGCTGAGCCAGATAAGGAGTCAGTGAATGACTGAGCTTCAGGGGCTGAACATACTAGATGAAGGTACAGTATGCCACAGGACTGGAGAAGAGAGACTGGCTGGGACACAGCATTGCCCCATAAAAAGCATGGAACTACAGCAAAAGTGCTGTATACAAACTGAATACTAGATTGTACTTACCCAAGCATAGGCTGGTTACATTGTTTATCAGACACAGGCAACTCAGGTAACAACATACAAAGGGCAGGGCACCATTATCTTTATGTGCACAGCTGGGGGTGGGAGCACAAGTGTGTAATGTCTTCCGCAAGGATATTTGTGAATGTTGGAGAAACTGAATGATTATGACTGCACTGTGCTTACGAGGTAGAGCTGGAGGGAGTTACAGCAAAAGGCATTGTGAAGGGAGAGTATCACTGTTTTCCTGTGTGTGTGTGTGTGTGTGCATGTGTGTGTGTGTGTGTGTGTGTGTGTGTGTGTGTGTGTGTGTGTGTATACGTGCACACACTGGGACACAGCCTTAGCTGTAGTTGCATTACTGTGGCTCAATCTAATGGACAGGTCCAAGCTATGAATGGAAGATGAGTGGGCATTCTGTGTACACCCTTGCCCATGAGAGCCGCATCTACCAGGAGTTTCGTGGGTAGTATCACAGACCCGGCTAGAAGTAGTGTGCTGCATAATTGTAAGTGATGTATGCTACCAGATGTGCCACTGCTATGACTGCTGCAACCTCTCTGATGCCCTCTATTGCCCACAGGCATCTCCAAACCAGATGATGCCATGGAAGCGATTGTTCTGATTGACCATGATCTTGGCCATCCACATCCAAAATAGTTACCATCCATGGAGGCATTAGTGAATCAGCTGCATGGACAACATTTGCCACACAGCATGTAAGCCTGAGCCTTTTACCAGTATGTGATCAATTCTGTCAAAAATGTCACCCATACAGTCTATACACTCCCGAGGGTCATAACTAAATCAAATGTTATACTGCTATGGTTACAGTACAACTTACTGTTTTACTCATATCTGATTTTTGTATTATAACTTGCCAACATCTAGTATATTTAGAGTAAGTTAAGACAAGTTTTTAAATCTTATCGTTAGTAGTAGTAGTAGTATGACAGGTGGTGGTGGTGGGAGCTGTAACATATGTGGAAGCTTTGATTCTGGCCACTGAAGGAGAACTGTCTCTCAGTGGGAGAGAAGGAAGATTTTACTTGCCTAAGGATAAAAGCCTACAGATCTGAAGTCCTTAGCTCCAAACTATCACGAGAGAAGCCTCTGATGTCAAAGGATGTGGAGCATTGCGCATCCCACTTTCTACTCAGGATTTGGGGCTACAGAGAATCCCCACTACTGTAACACTTATGGGTCATGTTACTGGGAGGTGCAAACATATCAATCAAATTCTCACTTGAATAACAAAGGAGTGGAAAGGGAGTAGAGGCCACTGTGTGATCAACAGACTTTTTTGGAGTTAGGCATGCGGTTCTCAATGTTTCCACTCCTGATCAGTTTCCATGTGCATGTCTGAATCATCCTTGGTGTCCATTGGCTGGTGACCTTCTGAACATTCCTTTAAGTGGTGCTGCTTCCTGCAGCCTTTCCCTGCTTCAGCATTTGCTAAGCAGTAATCAGCTAACAAGGTCTTGGGCATTGACTAATGGCTCTGTATGTGGTGCTGCTGAAATTCTGTATGATGTAAGGGATGTGAGCATTCTACAAAGTGCTACAACCACAAGTGATGTATTGTAACAATCAAAAACAAAAAAGTAACTGGAACCATGAGCAGGGATAAACAGTAGTTAGTTCAAAAATTCAAAGTCCACAAGTTACTTAAAAAGTCGTAAGTGCAGAAGACACTTTCAACCAGATAGGCTTCATCAGGCAAAGAAACTGAGCAGTACATTTTGCTTAGCTTATGGTGTAGTCACATGATGTAATCACATATTAAAATTGTGGTCACATGGTAAGATAAAAATACGTAAAATACAAGTACAACTGTATGTAAAAAAATATAAGTGACAATAAGAAATGTAATAAATAATGAAGGTACTTGTAAAATTTAGATTTTTAAATTTTTTAAAACATATAGGGTAAAAACAATAAATATGAACAATCTGGCAGATTAGGTTCCAACAAACACCAAAGCCAAGGCACGATGTGTGAAACTAAGCTTCGTTCATGCAAGGCACCTTGTTTAAAGACTGAAGACCGGAAAACTTTTTTTGTTTTTCAACAATTTGCATAATGAAAACTATATAGGGTAAAAACAAATATAAAAAGTTCAGTGTATTTGAGTATGTATGTAAGTACTTCAAATAAGGCTTAATGGTAACCATGTCATTCAAGCCAGGGGGTATATGTTCCTTAAATCTAAAAATCAATTGCAGTTCTATCCTCTCTGTGTGTAATTTTATGTCACCCCCTCTAAGCGGTGCACGAATAACTTGCAATATAACAAATTTAAAATTATGCATTAGATCTGTATTATGAATATGTTTGTATAAGGCATTTGTTTGAACACTCCTCCTGATGTCTAATGTGCTGACCTATTCTCTCTTTTAATTTTCGATTTAATTTATGAATCGATTAATTTAAGAATTCGATTTGTTAAACAACATTTACTTGAATTCTCTGATTATACACATAAGCACTTCTAACTTTTATCTTACCATGTGACTACAATTTTAACATGTGATTAGATCATGTGACTACACTTTGATGATATAAGCTAAGCGCAATGTGTTGCTCAGTCTCTTTGTCTGATGAAGCCTATCTGAGTGAAAGTGTCTTCTGCACTTGCAACTTTTTAAGTTATGTTGTGAATTTTAAACTCGTGGAATAAGCACTTCTAACTCTTGGAATAAACAACTATTACTTTTAAAAAAGCAACTCTTCAAGTTGTGGACTTTGAATTTTTGGACTAACTACTGTTTATTCCTGCTCATAGTTTCAGTTACATTTTTCTTTTGCTAGTTTTCCCTTACTAGTAACAGACTTGCACTAATACTGTTGTTTTACTTTTGATGTATTGTAACAATGGGAGCACTTAACAACCTTTTCTTCTCTTTCAGTTTTTGATGTTGGCAGGGCACTTGGGTAAATGTGATATCCCTGAAAATGTTCTATCAAAGACTTAGACTAGAGTACATTTTCAATCTGGACTTGTTAAGTAAATGTTTGCAAACACAGTTTTTGAACTGTTAGTGATCAAAATTCTATAACAGGAAAGTGTACCATTCTGTGGTGGTTTTTTTCTTCATTTTACATATACGTTTCTGAACAATATACTCAGGAATTTAAGATCTCTGTTGACATTACAGATCTGAATTACATCAGGATTATTGCATCGTTCACAATTCCATGCTGGAAGGCTGAATAAATTAATCTGATCTATTTTCTGACATTGTACTGTGTACTGATCTATAGTTGCTTACTGGTTCTTTGTCACCGAACTGTATAGTGGCCTATAACTGCCGACTGGCATATTATTTACTTTGTTATAATCTGGACTATTTCTGTAAAACAGATATTGTATGTCTAGCATGTGCATGTTGAGTTCATCAAGAAAGGCTAAAAACTGCTTGCAATGCATTATAATGGAGACTCTGGGGCTCACATGGAGTCATCAGGCTACAGCTCATTCATATTTCATTGCGTTCACCCCTATACTTTACCTACACTGAACATACTGGTTATATTCTGTTATAAGGTGATTAGAAACTGTGCCTTCCTTTTAGGTAAATAACTTCCTGTTAATTGAAACTGACTTGGCTACTCTGCTATATCCAGTTCTTTCAGTGACCACTGCTCTATAACTTACTTTGACCACTGCAGTGCCCTGCATATAACATCCTCTCCTAACTCATGCTTCAAGCACCCTAATCCACGTTGTACTGTTGTTACTAAAAATACTTGTTGGGGTGAGTGCCTCTTTCAGGTGGATATCACTACATACTGGAATATATCACAAATAATACCTCAGGGGCAAAATAATCATCCCTGATCAACACCAATGCACTGATGCTTTAGGTTACCCCCACCCCCACCCAGAGAAGTTACTAGAATTTCTGCCATTGCTGGTGGCATGTACTGTTTTGTCTCAGTGGAATTACATGCCTGAATTCTTTTGTTCTACTAATACATATCTCACTGTCAAACTGAAACGTAAATCCTTGCTACAGTCAGATGCCAGATGCTCTGTGCCCCTAGGTAAATTTGCATGGCTTTTTCATCACTGATAGGAAAGATCAGAGCAGGACATATGTTTCTTTGTAATCTGTACGTTTTGTGTCAACCCTTCCTAAGCAGAACAGTTATTGGAAGTGGTATAACTAAGGGTAATTTTTTTCAGTTCTGTACATGATTTCTTATATTTAATACACCAAATTCCATGTGAAATATGAACCATTTGTATTTTACTATTGTGTTTCTGTCAGCATGTATCTTGTCTAAAAATGGTTATTGGATCAGCACAGCTGTCTAGTTATCGACAGAAATTTTAAATTGTACAAGCCAAAATATAGTCATATCCACATTACATTTATATGCCTCACAAAAAAAGCATTAAATGCAACAATGCTTAACAGCATCATTGTAGCTAGGTTTCCAAGTTGCATGTGAAGATTTTTACAGCAAGACTTTCATTAAATGATCAGATAAGAATTTTATAACAGAAGCCACAGTAACTTGGAAGGTGTGTTCAAGACCTGTGAAGGAATTTTCTCTAGAGAAACAGAACAATCTCACTGTTCAGTAAAGCAATAATAGTGTTTGCTGATATGTGCAGTTTTGTCATGTATAGCTTCATATATTTAAACTCTAGTTAAGCTTGTGTTCTCTCATACAGAGTTAGTGTAATTCCTCATATCTAAAATTATGTCTCCATTTTTGCTTAAGTATATGACTATACACACTGTTTCTGTTTGCACTAGCAGTAGCCTGCACAGATTGTCTTTAGAAAGACCAAAACAAACAGCATCATACTAATCTAATGAAAGCAAATATACATATAACATCACAAAATATTTACTTTATGCAGTAACAAATGCATATTTAAGCAATAAAACTGAGGTGGAAAAAAATAATTTTTGCCCAGGTCAGGTAACAGTGAAGCCGTCAGATTTTCAGATACTCATAAGAGATTGCTCAATGTTTTTTTTTTCTCTTTCTTTCCTTGATAAGTTTAAAGGCTATTACTTAAATATACAGCAATAGCTACCTTGCATTCAAAAGTGTAAATGCTGACTGAACAGAGAAATCAGTGATTTGTAAGAAATCCTTCATCAACGATTTAACAGTGGCAGCAAAATACAAAACAGCGTGGCTTCTGAAACATAAGCGTTTTACTCCTGCTTGTCTAATAAACTTCATCAACAATTAAAAAACATAATCCTACTTCATCTCCATAGGCCAGTTTGTTAATGTTTAGCACTTAAATCCAAAAAAGTTGACTAAGTATAACACTGACTTCATTAATGTGCCTCATACTGCATTGAAGCAACTTGCAGTCACATACATGGGCTTAAGCTTGGAAAGTACATTACAAAACTGACCCTGAACACTGTAATTATCGGAAAGCATACAATTGACAAAAAGTCAAATAATACTAATTATTATTATTAAAAAAAGGTAAGACATTTCTTTTAAAGGAGTGTTACTGCATAGTTTGCCAAAAAATATATATATATAAAGAGCTTTTTAAAGCTGCAGTATTTATTATTTATTTGAATTTGTTAATCCCCATAGTACACTAATGATGAATGATCAATTTCAATCTTAATATGGAAGAGAACAGTAATGTAGAATAAAGTGAAACAGTACAGTACAATAATGCAGTTTCACAGATACGAGACTGAAATGAGTCATGAAACAACAAACTTTCTGAGATGAAACAATAAAATGTATACAGTTATGTACAATGTACAATGACTTGTGACAGATATCTACAAATATGTCCAAATCTATGGAATGACAGAATTTTGGCTGAGAGGAGGAGGAGAAGGAGACAGAATGTGGGTTTGGAGAGATAATGGTGAAGTTAGGTAATGTGATCAGAGACATTAATTACAGTGGCATTTAGTCATTTTCTGTAGCTATGTTTTTAATTCTAAACAGAATTTTTGGATAAGAAAATCATTAAGATGATGGGGAACAAATTCTCAAAATTCAGGGCCTAGTTGAGAGAAGCAGCAATCTATGCATCAGAGTTTTGTTGATGGCCCTCTAATACAGGTGCTGAATGGTCTAGGTTTCTCAGGTTGTAGGATGAGGATTCTCTTATTAATTTTAATACTGCACCTTCAAGGAACCATTGTGGGATGAAAGTATGAATGCATAAAAGTTTGAAGATTTGAGAGCAGAAGAGCAGTTCAGCCTTGGTTCTCACATTCTGGCTGTATGTAGTGATTTGTGGTGGTGTACTTGTTTTGGAGAAAGTATAATGAAGCTACAGATTTTATTGGTAAGGGTATGAATAAGTATATGGTTTCTTTTAGCCGAGAGTGCAGTTAGGGGAAGGCCATATTCTAGCTGTAAGAATAAGATGTCTTTTCCAACAGCTATTCTGTAAGCCTTTGGGAGGAAGGGAAAGATTTTGCTGGCCCAGAAGAGAAGTGGATTCACCTGTGTTTTCTATGTGAAAAGAAAAGTTGAGTTATGGATCCAGCCACTGTCCTAGGTATTTAAATGACTTAATGTCTTTACTGGTAGTATTGCTATAATCTGTAATTGTAACACAGAGGAGGTTTTTCTCAGTGTGTGTTTGGTCCCCAAAGGCAAAACGTTTGTTTTGGATGAACGAAGTAGAAGTTTTTGTTGCTGATTCAGTGGATTAGAGACAGGAAGTCAGACTGTAGTTGTTTCTGTAATATTGTGAGGGAATGATTTGAGATAACAAGACCATATCATCAGGATAGAGTAGGAGTGGAAGGTGAGGAAGATCTAAGGGAGTTTGCTGACACAGATGGGGAAGAGGAATGGGGAAAGTATGGATTCTTATGCAACTTTTTTTAAAGTTTGTCTCAGGCAGACAGTGAGGATTTACTTTCAGGGTGATAACGGATAACTATGGAGCCATGGTGGAGCATCACAGGTGATACCTATATGAAGTAGGTATTGTGTAATAGCATACTGTGATTTACATCATCAAATGCCTTGGTACTATTAATGAATGTGGCACCTGCAAACTGCTCTTTATCCACTGTTAGGAGACTTTCATACATTATGGTCCATAACATTGTTAGTGTGGCACTACCTGCCTAGAATCTGCTTGTTTTTTATTTTGTTGTTTTTTTACATGGGTTGTGTTGTGAAATAAAGGTGATTGAGATGGCCAGTTTTGTTTAGTATACCTTGTGTATTAATTAGGAAATAGAAGAGGGGGTGAGACCTGGGCTAGGTCCAATGGTTCCTTGAAGGGGCAGTATTAAAATTATGGGAGTATAACTGTAGATCTTCTGCGTAGTTTTAATAGGTTATACAGAGCAGTCAGTAGTGTGTAAAAGCATGGAGGATATGTATGTGGGCTAGTTTGATTTCACTGTACATGGAGGAAGTGGAGGGAAATTAGCAGCAAGTGAGAAGTAGAACAGAGTGGAAAGTATTGTAGGCAGATGTTGGAGGCATACTGTGATGAAGTGGGAATTAATGCAGATATTAGAGGCTGCATTTTGTGGGTAACATAATAGGTTGTTGTAGAGTGGTATTATGAACAGTAGGTTGTAACTGTAAAAGTGGTTTGATGGGCACATTTTAAAAGGGGTGCAGTTAAGTTCATGTATATTTGTATGTATGAGGTGAGTTTAGGGAGTGTAATTTAGATGCAGAAAGGGAGGTAAAATGAATGTTGGTGATGTGCGTTTGTGACGGTGCTAACATTTAGGAATGCAAATTTGTGTGTGTGTGTGTGTGTGTGTGTGTGTGTGTGTGTGTGTGTGTGTGTGTGTGTGTGTGTGTGTGTGTATATGTAGTTGGCCAGATTAGATAGCGTTGTGTTGTGTAGGTTGTGGTACTTTTAGCTATATTAGGCCTGAAACTTTCAGTTTATTATTTTGCATTTTAATTATGTTGCAGGTTGTTTCTGGTTTCTTCGCAATGGTTTTATTGTAAGGGTTGATATTTCGGATGTTGCAGCAGATATTTATGACTTAGTTTATTTTATATATGTGTGTGTATAAGGTAGGAGGAGGAGGTGTAGATAATGTGTACTGTATGGAGACCAGGAAGTATAAAAGTAATGCCAAAGAGGTGGCTGGGGAATTGAAGGTGGGATGAGAATAAAGCAGGGACAGCTACAAAGGCAGTGGGAGGTAATCAGTGTGCAAATGTGCAATGGAAATGCACTAGCAGCCCAATGTGGCTACAAAGGAAAGTACTGCTAATGTTCTAACCGTTTTACTATAAGCAATTTATAATTGTTTTATTTATATTTTTGTATTTCTCTAAGACAGACTACCTACTCCTAAGTGACATACTGGCAAGTTTCAAATACCCACCAAACCTAGTGAACTCCACTTAATATGCGAAAGTGTACACCACCACACTATAGCAGTATATAAACAGTTGCACAGATGCAGCTGTTCCATGTAGGAACAAGGGCAGGGTAAACCAAAGCAACAAACCCACATGATATCAACAAGCTTTACTATAAAAGGAAGATTATTTTGACAAAAAGAAAGAAGAGTAATTCCCAGAATGGCACAGTCTTTGTCACTGAAAAACACAAGCAACTCAGGACCTTAACAAACTCAATCAAAGCCAAGTTTGAGCCTAAAATAGCTATATAACGAAAGACAATCAGAAGGCCTTTTTTAGTTATGTTTCCTAATCTCAGAAGCACAATGCAGCAATATGCTGAGTTGATTATGAATGACATCACCTACACTGAGGCTGCAAATATAGTGAACCTACCAGCTGATAAATTCATCTCTAACTTTACCCCTCTCCCCTTCATCTATCCTACAAGATATACCTTAAACTGGTTCATCTCCAGCTATCACACAAGACTGAGTCCTAAAAATGCTATCAAAAGCTAAAAATACTGTATCAGTAGGTCATGACAATATCCCTGGATGCATCTTAAATAACAAGAAGCATGATTTAGCCGCACCCCTAACAACACTGTCCAACCCTATCCATACAGGTTTTTGTACCAAGTGAAAGGAGAACAAGTACAGTCATTCCCCTGCATAAGGGAGGACCTTCCACAAACTCAGGCAATTAGTCTGGCCAGCTTTATATGCAAAGCCAGGAAAGACTTAATCATGGAAGAAATCAGTAAAGGCATAGGGCACCTGCGAACATTGGACTGGTCTCAGTTTGGATTTATCAAGAACAAGACATACTTACTC
Organism: Protopterus annectens; assembly: GCF_019279795.1. Lineage (NCBI taxonomy): Eukaryota > Metazoa > Chordata > Ceratodontiformes > Protopteridae > Protopterus > Protopterus annectens. Next base: position 1,419,836,196 of record NC_056735.1, read on the forward strand.
AATCTGGTGGGCCTTTTTGAAAAGGTCATCAAAGCAGTGGTTGAAGGTATAATAATCCACACAGCAAACCTAGACTTGGCCAATGCTTTTGACACAACACCCCACTAAGGCATAGTAGAAAAGTTAAATACACTGAAAATAACCTCCCACATTACCTACTAGTTGCTAACTAGCTCACAAATAGGATGCAGAAAATCAAATTACGGGAAGCCATATCCAGAAAGGGACCAGTCTTCAACGGGTCCCCAAGGGTTCTATGCTGGGACCCCTCTTGCTTAGCATCTACTTCTCTGAAGTAAAGGCCAATAGCAAAGTGCTCTGTCTAAGTTTGCAGAGGACGGCAAGCTAGACGCAGTTACTGAATCCCAAATGATTTAGCCATCTGCAGGAAGATCTGCCCTAAATAAATAACTGGTGCCAAAATTATGGACTGAGACTAAATGTCAAAAAAAGCATTATTGCATCCTTTGGGAGGTCATCTACCCCATGGGACTACCACATTAACAATACATCCCTAAGAGGTGACCCATTTGTTTGGGATTTGGGAACTTATGTGGACTTTCGACCACCATGTGTCCATTGTCATAAGAAAGTCCTTTTATACTGTGTAGCTTATAAACAAAGAGATTTTGTCTAGATCTAGGAATGTTATTGGCCTCCTTTACAAAGCCATCATTAGGCCAGTCATTGAGTATAATACCCCCTTTGGCATCTATCTGTCCAGACACATGCAACAACTGAAATGCCCAAAGAGATATCTTACTAAAAGGATACAAGGCCTAAACGATATGTCCTCCATGGACAGATTCAAAGTCTTGTCACTATACTTGGTATCCTACAGACTGTTAAGAGATGACCCATGTCTGACATGCAAGGCATCCTCTGACCCAATACTGAGGGACCTACTGTACATCAGCAAGTCAAATGGTATTAGAAATACTCGGTCTATGGATCTAAACCTCTTCTACATCACCAACAGAATGGTTTGGAGGGGCAGGTATATCTCGCAGAGGATGGATACCTCTGCTCTGGAACAGACTCCCCATCGATGTAAAACAAAGCTTATTCTTGTCCATATTCAAGCACAACTTGGATCTATGGATGGGAAGCATAAAATTTACCCCAGAACTGCCCACTGTACTACTAATCGACAGAGACAGCTCCTAAATGCTTTATTCCATGCATGGATCCTCTCAAATTATCTATGGTATGATCTCATTTGTTCTCATTAGGGGTAATGTATAATTATCGACCATGAGATGGGTAAAGACGATCTCTAACCAAATGGGATAAACTAATTTGAGCAATAAAAGGGAAATTGGTTAGGCTTAAAATGGCCCACAAGGGCAGCTAGCCTAATCCATATATATGAGCCTATTGGAAATGCTATAGAGCTAGAAGCTCTTTGGCAGAGCAGCACTTATGGTTGATTACCCTTCCTATAAACTGGCTTGGTAAGGGAATCCAAATTCAAAGTTACCAGTGGTAAAACAAAGAGACTGGCCCCCAAGGGCAGTTAGCCTGGTACTTATTACTTACCTATTAATTGTGTGATGCACCTACAGCCTACACTTTGGGTGGGGGTGGGAATAAACAATGTGCCAGAAGGTTAAATGTATCAAAATACAAAGACAGATTGAAAAGAAAGTGCTGTGCAGGGCAATGAACATAGCTGTGCTCTTTACAGCATGGGATGCATATATAATGCTCAGGGAAAATAAATTTAACAAGTATTTCAAAAATAAATGCCTTCCTCATAAGTACAGACAACCAGATCATCTGCAGAAGTACATGCACGACTAGGCTGCAGGCTGGCACGCACTCAACTTCTTTTAAATTGGAAGCTACTTGTTAAGATTTTTAGAAAAACTAAGTGAAAGACAGGAAAAGGAAGTTAAACTAACCCAGACTGGAATCAATTTGCATCACTTTATAGCAGTACTCAGTGTCTCCATGCATTATAAACATATTGCAAACAACAATGAGACTCATTATAAAGGTTCATAGGTTCATACTAGGCTGTTAATCCAATAGACTACTTGTAGCCTACCTAATGATCCAATCATCTTATCCAAACTGAATTGATAGAAGGCACCAACTTAGTTTTTGACCTTTTCTATATGAGTGCTAGAGAAGCCAGATTGAGGGTGTACTTAAGACTGCCCATCTGGTCATTCAGATTATGTTTAAATGGGTCATGGACATACTGTGTTTTACCTAAGGAAGATAATCCCTGTGAAGGATATTTTCCCATCAGCAGGTCCCCTAAGGGAAATACTCCCTATGAAAGGTATCCATCCCATCAGCAGGTCCCCTAAGGGAGATACTCCCTGTGAAAGGTATACAATCTATCAACAGGTCCCCTAAGGGTGATACTCCCTGTGAAATAAGGTATCCCTCCCATCAACAGGTATCCTAAGGGACATACTCTCTGTGAAAGATACCCATCCCATCAACAGGTCCGCTAAGGGAGATACTCTCTGTGAAAGATATCCATCCCATCAGCAGGTCCCTTAAGGGAGCAATTCCCTGTGAAAGGTATCTATCCCATAAAAAGTACCTATGGGACATACACTCTCTGAAAGTTATCCATGTCATCAATACTCTCCATGAAAGATATCCATCCCATCAATGGTCTCCTAATAGAGATGCCCCCTGTGAAAGGTTTTAAACCCATTAACAGGTCCGCTAAGGGAGACACTCCCTGTGGAAAGTATCCATCCCATCAACAGGTCTCCTAAGGGAGATACTCCCTGCGAAAGATATTCATCCTATCAACAGGTCCCCTAAGGGAGACACTCCCTGTGAAAGATATCCATCCCATCAGTAGGTGCCCTAAGGGAGATACTCTCTGTGAAAGATATCCATCCCATCAGCAGGTGCCTTAAGGGAGATATTCCCTGTGAAATGTATCCATCCCATCAAAAGTACCCTATGGGACATACTCTCTTTGAAAGATATCCATCCTATCAACAGGTCCTCGAAGGGAGATACTCACTGTGAAAGGTGTCTATCCCATCAACAGGTATCCTAAGGGGCATACTCTCTATGAAAGATATCCATCCCATCAACCGGTCACTTAAGGGAGACACTCTCTATGGAATGCATCCATCCCATCAACAGGTTCCCTAAGGGAGATACTCCCTGTGAAAGACATCTATCTTATTAACAGGTCCCCTAAGCAAGATAGTCCTTATGAAAGATATCCATCCCATCAACAGGTCCTCAAAGGGAGATACTCCCTGTGAAAGATGTCCATCCCATCAACAGGTCCAACTTATGTCTCAGTGGTAGTTTAGATCTCTTGAGCAGGTGTTTAGGGTGGTATCAATTTTCCGGATGTGTTTTGAGGCTCTGTAGGCAAAGCAGAAATCTTCTCTCAATACCTGACAAGACATAGAAAAGTGTAAGAGCACTTCAAGGCAGTCAGGATAACTAAAGTAGGGAATGCCCTTGATTTTTTTTGACAAGAAACAATGTGGTCTCTCAAACTGGGTCATATGTCCAGCTAAGTACATACCAAAATGGGCATTATAATCTTTTATTGGTCAGGAAGGGCATCCGGTGTAAAATTTTTGCCAGATCAAATATGCAGACAACAATACAGATTTCCATACTAGGTCAGTTGAGGCCTGGGCTAACAATGACAGCCACCAGTACTGTTAGCCAACAGGGTGCTGGTGGAAATTGGGTTACTGTTGGCCAAAGGAGAATAAAAGGGGGAAAGCATGCCTGGAGGCAGGAGATGAGGAGGAAGATTAGGAGTGTGGAGGGTAGGAACTTTCAATTTTGGCAATATGACTGGTAAAGGGAGAGAGCTAGCTGATGTGATGGAGAGAAGGAAGGTTGATGTATTGTGAGTGCAAAAGACCAGATGGAAGGGACGCAAGACCAGGTGTATCAGGGGTATCAGGGGTAGGGTCAGATTGTTCTACCATGGTGTGGATGAGAGGAGAAATGGGGCAGGGGTTATCCTGAAGGAACAGTATGTCAAGACTGTTTTGGAGGTGAAAAGAGTGTCAGATAGTGTGATGTTTATGAAGCTGGAAATTGATGGTGTGATAAAAAATGTCATTAGGGCATATGCTCTGCAAGTTGGGTGTGCAATGGAATCGAAAAAATTTTTTTAGAGCGAGTTGAATGAAGTGGTGGAGAGTGTACCCAAAGGTAAAAGAGTGGGGATTGGAGCGGATTTCAATAGGCATGTTGGTGAAGGAAACAGAGGGGATGAGGAGGTGATGGGTTGGTATGGGGTTAAGGAGAGGAATAAAGAAGGTCAGGTGGTAGTGGATTTTGAGAAAAGGATGGAGATGGCAGTGGTGAATAATATCTTAAGAAGAGGGAGGAGCATATGGTGACATACAAGAGTGGAGGAAGATGCACACAAGTGGATTATAATCTATGTAGGAGGGCCAGTCTGAAGGAAATTGGAGACTGCAAAGTGGTGTCACGGGAAAGCGTAGTTAGACAGCATAGGATGGTGGTCTGTAGGATGGTGTTAGCGATCAAATAGGACATGAGTACAGGGAGGGCAGAGCCAAGGATAAAATGGTGGAATCTGAAAAAAATGACTGTAAGGTGGAGTCCAAGGAAGAGTTAAGACAGGTACTAGGTGGCAGTGAAGAGTTACCAGATAGCTGGGCAGGCAGCCAGAGCAGAAGTGGTAAGGAAGACAGCTAGAAAGGTGTTTGTTGTGATATCTGGACAGAGGAAGGAGGACAAGGAAACCCGGTGGTGGAATGAGGAAGTACAGGAGAGTATACAGAGGAAGAGGCTGTCGAAGAAGTAGGATTGCCTGAGAGATGAAGAGAGGAGTACAAGGAGATCAGGCATATGATGAAGAGAGAGGTGGCATAGGCTAAGGATAAGGCATATGGTGAGTTGTATGAAAGGTTGGACACTAAGGAGGGAGAAAAGGACCTGTACTGATTGGCTAGATAGAGGGATAGCGCAGGGAAAGATGTGCAGCAGGTTAGGGTAATAAAGGACAATGAGAGAAACATACTCACAAGGGAAGAGAGTGTGTTGAGCAGATGGAAAGAGTACTTTGAGGGGCTTATGAATGAAGACAATGAGAGAGATAAAGAAGGTTGGATGATGTGGGGATAGTGAATTAGGAAGTGCAATGGATTAGCAAGGAGGAAGTAAGGACAGCTATGAAGAGGATGAAGAATGGAAAGGCTGTTTGTCCAGATGACATACCTGTAGAAGCATGGAGGTGTTTAGGAGAGATGGCAGTGGAGGTTTTAACTAGAGAGTTTAATGAAATCTTGGAAAGTGAGAGGATGCCTAAGGAATGGAGAAGAAGTGTATTGGTACCGATTTTTAAGAATAAGGGTGATGTGCAGAGCTGTAGTAACTACAGAGGGATAAAAATGATCAGTAACAGCATGAAGTTATGGGATAGAGTAGTAGAAGCTATGTTAAGAAGGGAGGTGATGATTAGTGAGAAGCAGTACAGGTTCTTGTGGGGAAAGAGCACTGCAGATGTGATGTTTGCTTTGAGGGTGTGGATGGAGAAGTATAGAGAAGGTCAGAAGGAGCTGCATTTGTATATTTGCGGATTTAGAGAAAACATATGACAGGATGCCTACACACAAGTTGTGATATTGTATGAGGACGTCAGGAATGCAGGAATGGCAGAGAGGTACAGGATATGTATGAGGGCAGTGTGACAGTGGTGAGGTCTGCGGTAGCAGTGACAGATGCATTCAAGATGGAGGTGGAATTACATCAAGGATCAGCCCTGAGCCCTTTCTTATTTGCAGTGGTGATAGATAGGTTGACAGATGTGATCAAACAGGAGTTCCTGTGGACTATTATGTTTGCGGATGGCACTGTGACCTGTAATGAGAGTAGGGAACAGGTTGAGGAGGCCATGGAGAGGTGAAGATATGCTTTAGAGAGGAGAGGAATGAAGGTCAGCAGGACCAAGACAGAATATATGTGTGTGAATGAAAGGGAGGACAGAGGAATGGTGAGGACGCAGGAAATAGTGTTGGTGAAGGTGGATTAGTTTAAATACTAGAGATCAACAGTTCAGAGTAAAAGTGAGTGTGGAAGAGAGGTGAAATGCAGAGTGCAGGCAGGTTGGAGTGGGTGGAGAAGAGTGTCACAAGTGATGTGTCCCAGACAGGTACCAGTAAGAGTGAAAGAGAAAGTCTAAAAGATGGTAGTGAGACCAACTATATTATATGGGTTGAAGACAGTGGCAGTGATGAAAAGACAGGAGTCAAAGCTGGAGGTGGCAGAGTTAAAGATGTTAATATTTACACTGGGTGTGTCAAGGATGGACAGGATTAGAAATGAGTACATTAGAGGGTCAGCTCAGGTTGGATAGTTTGGAGAAAAAGTCAGAGAGGTGATATTGCATTGATTTGGACATGTGCTGAGGAGGGATGCTGGGCATATTGGGAGAAGGATGCTAAGGATGGAGCTGCCAGGTAAGAGGTAAAGAGGAAGGCCTAAGATAAGGTTTATGAATGTGGTGAGAGAGGACATGCAGGTGGTTGGTGTGACAGAGTAAGATGCAGAGAACAGGAAGAAATGTAAACAGATGATCTGCTGTGGTGATCCCTAACGGGAGCAGCTGAAAGAAAAAGAAAAAGACTGGTCAGATAAAGGAGGAGTAGAGGGGGATGTTGACATCCTTGGATGTAGGAGCTACACACCTTAGTGATTGTTCTGGCTATGTAAAAGGATTTCTTAACAACAGTGGTCACATAGTGATCAATGGATAGTCCACTGTAAATGAAGGTACCCAAGTTGTTAATAAATGAATCAGTTTTTAGTAGAACGTTGCCTATGTGATAAGAACAGGAATGCCCAGGTTTGCCAATGGACACAACGCTGCAGTTTTTTGGCATTAAGTTTAAGGTAGTGGTTTAAGCACCATTTGTTAGCATGAGTTACACCCTCCTGGAAAATATGTAGGTCATTTGGGGTATTTAAAACATCTTTGAGTGTGCAATCTTCGGCAAACTTTATCTGCCACAGGCCTTTGGTGTCTGCTTTAACTTCAGAAAAGTAGATACCGAACAGAAGTGGTCCCAGGACAATCCCTGAGGGACAACTAGACACTGCATGACCAATCACTTAGGTATAATTCATGGATAATATAATGTTATTAGATACTTCACATTTGTTACTTCAGATGCTGCAATCCTTATACATTATTGTGGTTAAAGAAAATATGCAAAGCTGTTCAGCAAACCATCTCCTGCATAACTGTGTATGCACTTTGGTGCCTTTAATTTCTGTTGCTTCACTATGATTCAGGCCACACCAAATATGCTGCTATCAAATAATTTTGTATCAGTGACTGTTAGGGCAAGGCAGTTTATTCCCTACACTGAATTTCTGTAAACTATTAATCTGTAACAATTTATGTGTAACAAAACAATACAATCTACACTATGCTTGTTTAGTTTATTAATAAAAAACCCAATGTGCAAAATCAACATTTAATATTAGACTTCAACAAAGAAATTGTTCAATTACAATAGCATAATTTTAAAAATTTCAAACATTTCTTTTTAGTTTTAAATAATGAGATTGTCTAGAAGCAATAAATCATAACTGAATGTAGGTATTGATAGTTTACCCATTGTTGGCTTTGGTTACTCAGGCGTCTTCCGTATGAACAAACCACACCAGTCATAGAAAAAACTCATAATTATACAGACACAAATGCATTTTATTACTAAAGTACACATTCAAGGAATGCACTCAACTTCACCTACACTTCTCTAGCAGCATGACCTTACCATCAAGCCCAATATTTTGTCTTTAAACCTTAATCACTTTGAAGACATCCACACCCTTATCTTACGGAAAGAATTATTCAGAGAACTATCTAATAAAATGAACAAATAATACAAATGCATAGTAACACACATACACATAATGTAACTGTTAAAACTATATATCCTAAAAAACATATTCTTGGCCATATTCCTCCAAGCAATTATGAAATTTCCTTTCTGATATCTAGAGCCAGCACTCTGAAAACTAAGAAGTATGCCAAAGAGTCAGAAAAAGTACCAAAGAACTATGCTGACAACAGACCATTCAGAGATAGAGACTATTAAATAAGTTTGATGTATTAAAAAAACTCACTTTTCCTAACTGTTGATGTTCTTCAAAGGCAGAAATCAGCTCCATGGCCCACTTCACTTTCTCTTCACTTGGAGAAAATGCTTTCTGCACAACTTGGATCTGATTAGGATGAATCACTTGTTTACCTAGGAGGTTAGGAGAAAAACAATGTTAACTTGTTTTAAAATTAAAACATTTATAACCTAATTACAATGTATTATAATCTACTACAAAAATCCACACTGCACCACGTCAACTGGGCAGCAGAAGCAGAGGTACTTAATGCAGTTTATGAAGCTTTAGAAACAAGATACAGTTACTGTAACTCGGGAGGGAGGGAATTTTCAGAAAATGCTTTTCTAGAAATAAAAGCAGGGACAGTAAGTTAGGAGGAACTGGAACAAAGCACCAAATGGTCATCTGAAAAATGCACAATGTGGGGGATGTACTAAAAACACAGATATGTTTTCCATACTAACAATCCTTGAGCAACAGCCACTGGTACTGCAAGCATGATGCAGTGCAGGTTCAGTTTGACTGCACAGGTGCTGCTAGACCTGTGCTCAAGTACCCCAGAGCATTTGGTGTTGATGCTTCATTCAGAGGCCACAACAGGAAATTCCCACATTAGGGACAGGACAGAAAGGCTACAGTTGTGCCACAGTACAGTGGTGGAACACTAAAGAAGTAATATTACGCAGCATAATGAACAGTACAGGATTGAAATAAATTACATCAAAAGAGGCAAGAAAATGCTAATGATACAACTATTAAAGAATGAAAATTAAGGTAACTTAACAGCTTGCTGTTAACTGCTTCTCTCACATGGATCCCAGGCTCCATCATAAAAGCCCATAACAAATGCTCAGCATTGTATATCACTGCCAGTGATAATTATGGTACTTCTGGCAATGGGTATTTGGTCTACCTTATCAGCAACAGCATAACAGAATGGTACTTTTCTGCCCCAAATTATCTGTCAAAATGCAGCCCTAGAGTGATATAGAGTGCAGCCTTCAGTGGACTCTAATATTGTTTTCCCCCTGAACTGGTGTATTTCCACTTACAAATAAATATATGGCCCACCATAACATTTCCAGCCTTGGCAAGCTTCAGTACAGAAATCTGCATAAGTTAGGAATCTCCTGCGTTAACCATTCTGTGGTTGAATCATGTCTTGCTAGTACAGCTATGAAATAATATGCCCAGCCTAGGTGATGTATACTTGGTATTGGACATTTGTACTCAGAAGGGCACAGGAAGTACTGCATTTATTATCATCTGTAGGGCACTAAGCACTGTGTCTGTTATGACTTCTATTACTGCTACCTATGTCATGAGACAGGGAAGATTGTAGAGAAAAAACAGGGAAGTACTTATCTTTAAAACAGCAACCCTATCTCCACGCCTGACATAAATAACTGGACAGAAATGAGACAAACATGACCTGACACAAACAAAATTGATGGGCACCCTGACCTTTCCTACAATCAATTGCTGTTGCTTTTTTTAATGATTTAACCTATCAGTGACTGTGTGTCAGGTTAGTGTATCTTCTGCTTTGAACTTCAGTTCTTGTGGCCAGAAGAAGACCCATTAATAATCAGATGTGGATAATCAGAGAGGATTCAGATGCTGTATAGACATTAAGGCCTGTAATTCAGATACCTGCCTAGCAAAAGTCAGAACAATTTGCAAATCAGACTTCCATATTAAGAGAACTATCTGCAAGTTCAAAAGGGGAGATAGTTATCTGCAGCAATACAAATTTAAGATCCCAAGGTGATGGCACTTGTTTCCTAGCTGCTCTAATAAAGTAATGTTCCTTTCAAACATTGTTTAACTTGAAATAAAGAAGAAAGGGGGATCCAAAGACAGACAAGCTGAAATAGTTGAAGTCTACCTTTACAAAATTGAAGAATAAAAGGAGCCCTTGCTTGGGATGCATCTCTTTTATGTCACCAACTAGAAAAATGTTTTCATTTAGATAAGTATGATTTCCGAGTTACAGGTTTTGTTGCCTCCTTTTACAGAGGTGCTGCATGTCCACAGGAAAAAAAGGTGCTGTAATGGGATCAAAACCTTAGTATTCATTCAGTTAGTCAGAGATTCTGAATATCTGCATTTAAAGTGGAACAGCCTTACAAGACTTTCTGCAAATATATAGAGCTGAGTATATTTTTCTGTATTATTCTGTATTATAGAGCTAAATTGTTGCTTAGATATCTGTTGTCTTAGTGTTCTGCAAATATACAGAGATCAGTATATATTTTTTGGGTTTTATAATTTGCACTCTGATTCCTCACATCTCTGTTGAACCTTTCATCCCCACCCACCTCATTGTGGTTTCTATTGCTTGTGTGTTGTTAACTCAAGGTTCCCTTAATTTGAACTGTTAATAGCAGCAGTCTGCATTTAAAGTGGAACAGCCTTACAAGACTTTCTGCAAATATATAGAGATGAGTATATTTTTCTGTATTATAGAGCTAAATTGTTGCTTAGATATCTGTTGTCTTAGTGTTCTGCAAATATACAGAGATCAGTATATATTTTTGGGTTTTATAATTTGCACTCTGATTCCTCACATCTCTGTTGAAACTTTCTTCCCCACCCCCTCATTGTGGTTTCTATTGCTTGTGTGTTGTTAACTCAAGGTTCCCTTAATTTGAACTGTTAATAGCAGCAGTCTGCATTTAAAGTGGAACAGCCTTACAAGACTTTCTGTAGATATATAGAGCTGAGTATATTTTTCTGCATTATTCTGTATTATAGAGCTAAATTGTTGCTTAGATATCTGTTGTCTTAGTGTTCTGCAAATATGCAGAGATCAGTATATATTTTTTGGGTTTTATAATTTGCACTCTGATTCCTCACATCTCTGTTGAAACTTTCTTCCCCACCCCTCATTGTGGTTTCTATTGCTTGTGTGTTGTTAACTCAAGGTTCCCTTAATTTGAACTGTTAATAGCAGCAGTCTGCATTTAAAGTGGAAGAGCCTTACAAGACTTCCTGCAAATATATAGAGCTGAGTATATTTTTCTGTATTATTCTGTATTATAGAGCTAAATTGTTGCTTAGATATCTGTTGTCTTAGTGTTCTGCAAATATACAGAGATCAGTATATATTTTTGGGTTTTATAATTTGCACTCTGATTCTTCACATCTCTGTTGAAACTTTCTTCCCCATCCCCCCTCCCGGTTCTGGTAATATATTAAATTTGGTGGCTTTTGCAGTGCCCGCCCCACTGTAGATTTGATCTAGGACACTCCCCCAGTCCAATCTCTTTACCGCATTCTATCTAATAAACCCTTTCTGCACTTGCTTTCAGTCCTTTTTAATTATTTACATTTTTTCAAACTGTGTGTGGACTAATATTGCTACATACTCAAGTGTGCCAGCTTGCACTGCATGTGAATTGTTTTTACTACTGTTTTTGCTACTTTTCTGAAAAAGAAAATTGTAAGCCTGTTTCCTACCTTTCCTGTAATTAGTGTTCCAGATACAGATTTGCTGTATCCAGGACTATTTGTAAGCTTCTGAGCCCCCAAGCCTTTCTGTGTTGGAGGGAAGCCTTCTAGCTTATCAGTGGGAGTGGTAAGCACTAGGTAACCTGTCTACCACATAAGGAGTGGTTCTGGCCCAGAATTTGTAGTTATTGGCCATTTGGCCGGTCTTCCATCTCTCTCAACTTTCTGATTTGAAGGCCTGCATTTGCATTTGTTTCTGTCCTGTAACTCCTGGGCCCATCTCATTTGCTCACTCAAAAAAAAAATCTGCTTTTACTGTATTTCTGTTTCTTCCTACTTTATTTTGCTTTTGCGTCATCTTAAAAGTACTCAATTGTATTTATTACTGCTTGGTGTAACTCATTCTAAGCCTTTTAGTTTAAGCACTTGGGCTTCAGACCAGTTGTTTTACATTAGGAAGGTTTGTGGTCTGCACTGTGGTGGCAGGACAGGTAGCTTACATCCTTCTAAGTTGGGAACTGCTGATTGAGGGCTCAGTGTCTGTTATTCTAAAAGTGTATTAATTCTGTTTTAAGCACTTGGGCTTCAGGCCAGTTATTTTACATTAAAAGGGTTTGTGGTCTGCACTCTTGTGGGAGGAGAGGCTGGACTCTGCCCTTCTAGCTGGGAATTTCTGGTTAAAGGCTGATAGTGCCTGCATATCTAAACTGCTTCTTACTGAAATTGGTACACCTTGTTTGCTGTAGCATAGACTAGATCCAGGCCTGCTGAATCTAGCTTTGTTTGTATAACCTGAGCACTAATCCAGGCATTCTTTAAAGTATTCAATTGTATTTATTACTGCTTGGTAGTAACTTGATTAAAGTGTAGCTATCATTCTAAGTCTTTTGGATTAAGCACTTGGGCTTCAGACCAGTTGTTTTACATTAGGAAGGTTTGTGGCCTGCACTGTGGTGGCAGGACAGGTAGCTTACATCCTTCTAAGTTGGGAACTGCTGATTGAGGGCTCAGTGTCTGTTATTCTAAAAGTGTATTAATTCTGGTTTAAGCACTTGGGCTTCACGCCAGTTGTTTTACATTAAGAAGGTTTGTGGTCTGCACTGTAGTGGCAGAACAGGTAGCTTACATCCTTCTAAGTTGGGAACTGCTGATTGAGGGCTCAGTGTCTGTTATTCTAAAAGTGTATTAATTCTGGTTTAAGCACTTGGGCTTCAGGCCAGTTATTTTACATTAAAAGGGTTCATGGTCTGCACTCTTGTGGGAGGAGAGGCTGGACTCTGCCCTTCTGAGCTGGGAATTTCTTGTTAAAAGCTTATAGTGCCTGCATATTTGAACTGTTTCTTACTGAAATTGGTACACCTTGTTTGCTGTAGCATAGACTAGATCCAGGCCTGCTGAATCTAGCTTTATTTGTATGCTGCTTGTTTGTTTGCTTGTTATTTCCCTGAAACACTAATTCCACATAAAACGCAGCTTTTCAGTGCTTCTGTGGATCCCTAGTGATATCTGCATTGCTTACTGTACTTATTTCCTTGTTTCACTTGAAAGAAAGTTACTGTTTGTCATTTTTGCATTTAAGTTACCTGAAACACATTGCATTTAAGTTACCTGGCACTTGCTCACTAAAGCAATTATATAAGTCAGCACTAAAATATTAAAAGCACTACACCCTCACAAACTCCCCTTGAGTACCTCGTTCCCCATTGGCCCTTTTTTCAATTATAAAGGAATTGCCAATACTATTCTAGCATGTCCAAAGGTCAGTTGTCAATCTCCTCTCCGATCCAGCTGGTGAATCTGGGAATCTTGAGGCAATGTTACAACTGCCTCATGTACACAGACAACCCTCTCCTCCTCCCAACAAATTCCAACACATGTGAGAGATGCAACCATATAGCCATACTGGAGGCTAAGCTCTCTCAACTCAGTACTGGCAAAACCAGTCAGGAGGAGAAGGAAACCACACTCACTACAATTCCAGTCTCACATAGACCTACCACGACAGCAAACCAAACACATAAACACACAAAAACATACTCGGAGGCTCTAAATAAAAATCTGCCTAAGCAGCAGAGACCTCCAAAGCAGACACCCAAGCAACTGCTACCCCAAAACAAAACACGTGCAACACATAGCTCACAAAGCCAGTGTGCTGAACAGTCACAGCCCTTAAGGCTAAACAACACACCTGATACACTTGTAATAGGTGACTCTATCAACAGGCACACTGACGTCCTGCTCACCAGGCTGAACAAGGAGAAGGTCACGGTGAGCTGCCTGTCGGGTGCTAGGATCTGCCACATAACACAAGCACTCAGGTCACTCCAAGGCAAGTACAAATATGACTCAGTCATTGTCCATGCTGGTGTGAATGACCTGAGACGTACCTCCCTGGACTACATGAAAAGAGACATAGAGGAGCTCTCTGAGCATGTAGCCCAGGCCGGTATGACCCTGACCTTGAGTAGCATCTTACCCTCACCAAGAATGATGCCACAATATGAAGACATGATGATCAATTTCAACAACTGGCTTAAGTATTGGTGTCATTCAAAGGGGATCCAATGCCTGTCAGCCTGGGATGACATGCTCGACAAGCCACGATGCTTCGCTAGGGACGGCTTGCACCTGTCACCCCTGGGCTTTCAGATATTGGCAAAGGCACTTGCTACCCCTATAGTGCCTTTTTTAGGCAAGGCTCAAAAGACAAACCCACCTCCATAGGTATCAGAAGAGATAAGAAACTAAGAGTAATGCTACTCAATGCCAGAAGTCTAAACCTCAAGATGCATGCACTCGAAACTTTCCTTAGCATGGAGAACATCGATATCTGTGCAGTAACAGAAACCTGGTTCAAGCCTCCCAAGAGCACCCCAGCACTACCAGGTTATACCTCATACCATGCTTTTCGGCCCCAAAACATGGACCGTACCACAAAAGGAGGGGGAGTATCAATATTCGTCAAAGATACCCACACCTCCAGGTTGGTGGCACAGCATGAAGCATCAGAGACTATCCATGTGCAACTAACAGTGGGTAAAACTGCCTTCCAGTTTATAGCCTGCTACAGACCACCCTCCCAAACCCAGGAACCCCACTTGGCCTTCCTGAGAACACTGGAAAATATGAAGGTCTCTCCAAACACCATTATATTGGGCAACTTCAACTACCCAAACATAGACTGGGAGCATTACTCTAGCTCCAACACCCTAGCCCAAAGGTTCCTAGAATTTATAAACTCAAATGCTATGGAACAACTTGTTATCACTCCCACAAGAGGGGAAAACATACTGGACCTGATCATCACCAACATGGGGACTCTATGCTCCAGACCAGAAGTGTATCCCTCACTGGTAAGATCAGACCATAAACTAATCTCACTGGATATTCACATCCCGCCTCCACCCCCTGCCCTGAAAACCACAGTGAAAAACTTCTCTAAAGCAAATTTCATACTCCTCAAAACCGAGATGGAATCCTTCAAAGCCCCCGGGTCTGTGGAAAATACGGCCCAGACCGCAGAATCCTTTATAAACGCATTCTATGAACACCTTCAGGAATGCATGGATCATGCAATCCCAAATAAAACCAAGACCCAATCCTCCAAATGCAGACATCCTGTCTGGTGGACCCCAGAAATAAACAAAGTATACAATAGAAGGAGGAAGCTACTACATGATAGAGCAAAATCACAAAAAGGGAAGGCATCTCTGATCAGTATTAGCAAAAAACTACGGGCACTCATAAAATCGTCTAAGGCCAGCTTCGAGAGAAAAATTGCACAGGACACTAAGGATAATCACAAGGCTTTCTTTAGTTATGTTAGGAACCTGGGTGGGAATTCCCAGATATGCTCAGAATTAGTCCAAAATGACAAAAAATACACCAAACCCACAGACATTGCCAACATCCTAGCTGACAGGTTCAGCAGAAAATTCTCTCCCCCTCCCCACCAAAAGGGCAAATATTTATCCCAGCAGAGTGCTGCCCCCCTGACATCTCAGATGTTCAGGTAAGAACTGCCCTCTCCAAAGCAAAAAACACAGCATCAATGGGACCAGATGGTGTCCCGGGCTGCGTCCTACATGAACTCCAAGAAGAGCTAAACCCAAACATAAAACTACTGTTCAATCTCAGCATTACTACAAGATATGTACCCAAAGAGTGGCATACAGCAACAGTGGTCCTTCTCCACAAAGGTGGTTCCTCAACGGATCCTGGAAACTATCGCACCATTAGCCTGACTAGCTTGGTCTGCAAAGCTATGGAAAGGATCATCATGGACCTCATAAATAAAGATATTGGGGACCTACAGACACTGGATCCTACCCAGTTCGGCTTTGTTAAGGGCAGATCCTGCCTCTTAAACCTGGTTGGTTTCTTTGAAACTGTCACCAAGGCCATTGACGAGGGGAAGGTGGTCCACACAGCCTACCTGGACCTCGCAAAAGCCTTCAATACAATACCCCACTCGGATATTATAGATAAGCTCACCAGCTTAAATATAAACCCCTATGTCACTAGATGGGTTGCAAACTGGCTCAAGAACAGAACCCACATGGTTAGAATTGCTGGAGCCATGTCAGACTCCAAACCAGTTACAAGTGGCGTCCCACAAGGCTCAGTCCTGGGACCTCTCTTGTTCGGTATATATTTCTCGGAGGTACAGGCCAACACGGAAGGACTGTGGCTGACTAAGTTCGCAGATGACTGCAAACTGGGCACCATAATCGACTCTCCAGCCAACACAAGCATCCTCCAAAAGGGCCTCATAGAAACAGACAACTAGTGCCAGAGCCATGGCCTCAAGCTAAACGCCAAAAAGTGTATAGTCATCCCCTTTGGCAAAAACAAATTGCCCACAAATTACCACATAGGTGGTAATCCATTAAGTACAGAAGAAGTAATTAGGGACCTGGGGACCCAAGTTAATAGCAATCTCTCATTTGACAACCACGTGGCCAAAGTGGTGTGAAAAACATTTTATATATCCCACCTAATCATGAAGGGATTCACATCTTGATCAGGGGAGGTCATCGTGCGTCTTTACTCATCCCTCATCAGGCCCAAAATTGAGTACAATGCCCCTTTCGGGATGTACCTTACCAGACACCTGCAGCAACTGGAAAGACCCCAAAAGTACCTCACCAAGAGGATCATAGGGCTCAAACAGATGCCATATGCTGCCCGGTTAAAGAAACTCCAGCTCTACTCAGTGGCATACCATCTGCTCAGAGGTGATCTGTGCCTGATGTATAAAGCCATGTCCAACCAGGAATTAATGGACATGCTGCACCTCAGAAAATCCAAATCCCATCGAGCTACGCGCTCGAGAGACTTGAACCTCAGCACTGAAATGAATAGGACATGCTGGAGGGACAGATTCATAACCCAGAGGCTCCCTTCACTCTGGAATAAAATCCCAGCCCAGGTTAGGCAGAGTCCCTCATTGACTCTCTTCAAGAGGAATCTTGATGAGTGGATGGGAGATCGTAGGTTTACCCCGGCTATCACTTCTGTATCACTGTTAGACAGAGGCACAGTATACTAACCTCGAAAAAGGGCATAGCAAAATTAATTTAAAATGGGTGGTGAAAGCCAAACACACTCTGGCTAGGCTTATAAATGCCCTAGGGCAGATAGCCTAGTATGAACCTATGAACCTGAATGCTGGGGTGGATTAGAGATTCCTTATCCTGTGCTAGAAAAGCCAGTTTGTGAGGGAGTTTTCTGTAACTGCCCCAGCCAAGTGCACAAGAAGGGAGAGCCAATGTTGTGTGGGCCAAAAGGGAGCTACTGAAAGCATATCTGCAAGTCTGTCTTAATCTTTAGAACAACTGTGGGAATCAAAGGAAGGGGGGAAGATAAGCATTCCCCATAATGGGAAAGAAAATGCATCTATTTTCCAGGCCTTTTTGCAAGGTACCCTGGAGCATGACTAGTTTAGTTGCCTGTTGAGACATGAGGAAAACAGATCTACTTGGAATCTCACAGGTGGATAAGCTCCTTGAAGACCTCTGCATGTAGCACCCAATCATGTGGGTCTATCCGGTTTCTGATCAAAGTATCTGTTACTGTGTTCTGCTCTGACAAAATCAATGTGGCCCAAAGAGTAAGGCTGTTCTGTATTGCTAGCACTCAGCCAATCATGTCTAACCTACAAAGGGGATTGGATTTTGAACCCCCTTATTTATTTAAATATCACACCCCAGTGGTGTTATCTGCTGTCACGAACAGAGGTTCAGGAGACCACAGCTGATTTAGAAATTTGATAGATTCTCCTTGAGAATTATGTATTTATTCCTGAAATGAGTCTCCGACATGCCCTGGACCCAGATACTTTAACTGCCCTTCCCCCATTCAAAATTCAAATAATATGTTGTGACTGACTGAGTAAGAGGAGGGTGAGAAAAAGAAAGGCCTGGATTTAGCAAGGCCTGATTGGCTCACCATAGGATTTTCTTCTTGATGAAATTGAGAACTGAAATTTGGAAGGATAAAAGATGGAGATACTGGACCCAAACTGATTTGAGGTACCAATGAGTTTCCAAACAAAAAGTCTTTGTCAAGAGGTACATTTAATAACCAAACCTTAACATCCTCAGTAACATTTTGTAATCTCATCCATGCATTCCTGCACATTACTGTACTTGTAGCAGCAGCCCTTGATACAACATCCACTGCATCAAAATCTCACATAATACAATGTTTAGTAACCTGGGATACAGAGTTTAACATTCCAGAAGGTTAGATTTACTCTAAATTAAGTAAGCCAGATACAGATTGTTGCATATTAGCACAAATATTTAATAGATATTTAGACATGTGAGTTTGGCAGTTGATTGCACTGAAAACCAAAGGGTAAGATGTATAAACCTTTTTTTGGGGGGGAATATACCAAATGCACTGCTGATTTTGTCATTTGGCACAGGGATTAAAGCATAAAAAGACTTAGAACATCTAACTCCATTCAAAGAAATAATAGCAGGGTCAGTCATAAGATTTTTATAAAGGAATTTGTGTGTGTTTCAAGTACCCTGCAAAATCTATCAGGTTTTTTGGGGATAGGGGTTGGGAGCCTGTAGAAAAAGAGGCAGAAGTAAAAACGCCCTGTAAACATAGGTAGCATCATAATGTGGCATGTTGGGTAACAAACCTAGCTATCAAATACTGTGCCTTGGAGAATGCTTCAGTAAAAAATACAATTTTTTTCACTTGTTTCTGATCACAACAATAGGACATGGGTTGCTAAGGGCAAATGACCGAAGTGCTTTCTGACTAAACACCCTCTAGTCATCTATGAAAATGATTACAGACTACTGAGAATGGTGCATGCTAAGCACCTGCAGAGCTTTCCCAGCAATCCTTAGTCAAGCAGTCATCTGACCAGAAGATTGCAGGGAATTGCAGCAATGTGGAGCAGGACAGTTTCAGGTGTAAGTTTATTTATTTATTTATTTATTTTTTATTTTAAATTAAGACAGGAAGCAAGATGATACTGCTCACATCAGAGAATGTGTGTGTGTGTGTGTGTGTGTGTGTGTGTGTGTGTGTGTGTGTATATATACACACACACACACACACACACACACACACACACACATTTATTTACTTTCACTGTGGTCCCTTTATACCTCTCAACTTTGTTCAAGAATTCTGGGCATAGAAAACCATAATGGTGGGAGACAGTTTTTAAATATTACTCTAATTCATTTAAAATGTTAATAGAACAACATATTGCACGTCAATGTGCATTTTCTGAACAGGAAGAAGTATGAAACTCTGTCTGTCTGTCATAACTGACTTGTTTGTAATCCTGAGTGCTTTACAAGAAAATCAAGGACGCTGCAAAAAATATTAGGAAAAATCAGACACATTTTGCAAAATTAGAAATAGTTGACAGGTACAATTCCATGCATCACTCTCAGCATATCTGGTCAAGAATTCTGGATATAGCCAAAAATAACTGGTGGACAAAGACTAAATATCAGGGCCAAGTTCTAACTATTACTCTAATATACTGAACAAATGCATAACAACAGATTTTAAATTCATATGCATTTTCTGAACATTAAGAACTATGAAACTCTGTTTGGTACTACTTATTTGTCTGTGATCTTCAATGATTTACCAGAAAATTAGGGACAGGGCAAAAAAAAAAAAAGTGGGGGGCAAGATCAGGAACACTTGAGATGTATGTTTCTCTGTTGTACCACCTTCAGCTTTCTGGAACTGTAGAGATCTCTGTAGCTATTTTTTTACTGCTTTCAGCAATCACAGTTGATCACCAGAACTATCTATCTGGGAGGAAAGAAGGTACAACTTTCATATGTACCTCATTATTAGGAATGCTCCTCCTTTTAAATACTTAGGATTCCATCAAAGTAAAACTTAGACCAAAACCAAGACCAGTAGATAAAAGTCCAATAAAAAAAAAAATCACCAGACTTCTGCAGAATGGTGGAGAGCCAAACTAAGAAGCAAGGCTCACTCTCTATTTTAACTTGCTTTTTAGTTTGGTTCACCACAGTTCTGAAGAAGTCTGAATAAGACGAAAGCACTTAACTGTGGAGTTAATGCTGTTTACATTAAAGAGTACTTTGGTTCTGGCTATCTAACCGGTGATTTTTTGTTTTTTACTTAGAATTCTATGTTTCACACTGTTCCACAATGAAGAGGCCTGTAACATGTTCATTGTTTTGATTTTTTAAACAAAATAACCATGGTAAATAACCAAATCATATTACTTCATCAAAACTATTTTTTTTACAAGCATGAAGAAACTGTAATTATACCATGACCCCCCATTAATATTCCAAAATGTGCACGCTGATTGGTCAACGTGCACGTTGTAAATCGACTTATACTAATGGAAAAATGTCAGGTCCGCCGGACTTTTTCATTAGTATAAGTCTTTTTAAAACAAACACTGTCGTTTAGTTTAACAAGGAGACAGACAAAGAGAGAAAGCAATGGAGAATCTCGTTGCTTTTTTGTTTTTTGTGTTAAACTCCTTTAACATTTAACAACAAAATAGCGAAAAAAATTCAAAATCTTGCTTTCTCCATTGCTTTGCCTTTCTTTTTTGTATCTAAGTGCTGCATGTATGCACGTCAAATTATGATCATCCCTCGAAGAACACCATGAGAGGAACGAGGGCAGCAAGGGGAAATATTATGCCATTATTTAAGAAAGTAATTTATTTTTCTTAATTAATTTTTTTAATAAATCAACAATAACACCACTAACATAATCCACTTCTGGGTGTGTAGCTTGGCCATTTACCCATGGCTGGCTTTGTTTTCCCGCGTCGGGCCAAAGCATTACCATGACCCCTGCATGGGTAATAATATTAAATTACAGCAAAACTATGCTTATGGGTTCCTGATGTCACATTTATTGCTTGTTGTTGTGTGTGTGTGGCACATTTTTGTCTCATTCTTGTCTCTTGTCTCATGCAGATTTGCTGTGTCTCTCATCTCATGCAGAGTGGGTTCATGCAATTTGTGTTGAAGATATATAGAAACTTGTATTTAAATTAGGTAGATTCGCTCATAAATTCACTGGCAAACACATTTTCATTCTCCACAAAATTCAAACACAGTGCTGGTCCTGTACATGGCACATTCAAAATGGCATGGCATATGGCTTGCATGTGCTCTTACATGTTCGATCTGGCTAGGAATGGCTGATACACAACAATATGAAACAACCTCACTCTCTTTGACTTGCACGTGCAATCTTAGGAGAAAAAAGACATGCAATAGGAGAAGAACAAAATCTACAAGCTAGACAACATTTCAATCAGAACAACAAATCAGAACTCAAGTCCAAGTCATCTGGTATTTTGGACAGTCTCCTGGAATTCTACAGATCTGGGGGGGGACACTTTGACTGGGGGTGGGGCAACAGGGAAGTGAGCTCTGGGGATTTATTCTGGTAGGTAAGTACTGGGTCGAAATCTATTAAAGGGAGTAAGTACACTGTCCTCTGAAATCTAAACAAGTGTAGGGTCACTCTGGGAAAATCAGAGAATATGTCGTTGAAAAGGTCCATTCCTTCCAAATGTACAATGTGAAATCTCGGTTCTTCACAAACATTTTTGATAATTCCCACTCAGTCATATCCTTTAGATGTTTGCATCCTTACAATCTCTCCTTGTCTTAATGGTCTAAGAGGTCTGTTACATTTATCGTAGTACAACTTTTGTGACTGACATTTTTCAAAAGTTGAGTCTTGACCACTCTGTTGTTCTTAACATTTGGAATCAATAGTTGCTTAGTGATGGGCCTGGTTGTTCTTGTCTGTATGGACATTAATCTCTGAGCAGGTGAACCAAGAAAGTTATCTCTGGGAATATTTCTGAGACTGAGTGGGTTAAGAAAAACATCAGTACCGGCTCTCTTGGATTTCTCTACACTTTGAACTGCATGCTCAGCTAACCTATTGGACTTTGGATACTCAGGACTACTAGTAATATGGACAAAGTCCCAAGACTCAGCAAATTTCTGGAACTGTTGACTTGTAAACTGTGCACCATTGTCAAAAATGACTTTATGCAGACTACCATAGACAGAAAAAGGTCTCTTCAATTTTGTGATGACAGTACTAGATGTTAAGTTAGGAAGAAGATCAATTTCAGACCAATTCGAGTAAGAGTCTCCTAACACTAAGTAATATTAACCATTCCATTTGAAAATATCAATAGCAACGACCATGGTAATTCAGGAATCTGGTTTAGTTGAAGTGGGTCTTTTTGTTGTTGCAACTCAGTACTATTGCAAATAGAACATGCTAGAGTTTCCTTCTCAATATCTTTTGACATAGAAGGTCAAAATACTATGCCACTTGACCTTCTTTTGGTTGAATCAGTACCCAGATGACCAAGATGCAAAATCTGGATACATTCCTGTTGTAATGCTGTAGGAATTACCACTTTAGGACCTTTTGTAATGATTTCAATTTCCATCATGAGCTTGTTTCAGTAAGGAAAATACTTCTGTATGTCAAGTGGTAAACTGGTTTGTCGCACTGGCCATCCATGACTGATAAAATGTTTTGGCTTCTGGTGAAAAGGGTCTAAAGTTGTGTGATTTCTGAGTTCATAGAGGTGTGACGAGGAAAAGTTTTTCACTTCCATGACTTCAAAGGCTGCTTTCTCATTGTCATGCTGTGGCTGTATAAGAACAATACACTCAATGAGCTACAGTACTGTTCCACATTTGGAGCTGGAAGGTTAAGAGTTAGGTGAGACAGTTAGTGGAAGAAAGCAAATAGCAGGCTAATGCTGATTGCTTGCATTAAAGTGACCGTTGCTATGCCTTTGTGGGGCATGAGACAGAACATAGTGTCTGAAACCTCCAAGTTGAAGTTCATTACTGTGATTTGATGTTCTTTCACTTTTTATGCCAGAAAACCATATAGGTCTATGGAAATGGAACAAATGCATACCCCACAGTGAAATACACCTGCATTTATTTATTTTTATTTATTTTTATATATTTTTATACCAATGGGCATAGTTGTGGGATGCTCTATAGCAGTAAGTGGAAATACATCACTGTAGATGTTACATTTTTACTTACCTTTTAATGAGGCTTCAGGAGTACAGAGAATACTGATATCATTTTTGGTGACAAGTAGTGTATAAAAAGTAAATGTCTGTCACTGGATCAGTTAGCAAGAGCAGTATCTGTTCAAGAGCAAGATGGCCAATAAATTGTTTGTTATTAGCTGCAAGTTTTGTAATGAAATCCGAGACTCTAAATCCCGAGGACCAGAATCTCAAGATTGCGGAATCTTGACAGTAGTGAATGGAGATTGAGTACAGTGTGGAACGGGAACTTTGCTGTTCACTCCACTGTACTGCGATCTCAGAATTGGTATATTTACATTGCAGGGGGTGTGGAGGTGCAGGGGGCTTGCCCCCTTGTATACAGGTTAGAAGTCTGTTGGATGTTTTACTTTTTTTTTTAAAGTTCGAGACTCCACAATCTCGAGAGTCTGGTCCTTGGCATTTAGAGCCTCGAGATTGTTGAATTTCGGTATTCCGTAGTGATCCCACATGTATGTATATATGTGTGTGTGTGTGTGTGTGTGTGTGTGTGTGTGTGTGTTTATACACACGCACACACACACATATATATATATATATATATATATATATATATATATACATATATATATATATATATATATGTATATATATCTCATCCCCCTCCATATGTTCCTAATGTGTTTCAAATGATGCAGGATATCCACTGGAGCCCTGGTTGATGACACCAGTAAGGAACCCACACATTGTCACTGAACAGCAGTATAACACTACCCAAGCACAGACTAGGAACAACACAGAGTGTTTAACTTGCTGAAGGCATGGTTCCACTGTCTGGATATATTTAGGGAGGGGGCTGCAGTACACCCCCACTTGCATGATATTCACAGCATGTTTTATGTTGCATACTGCAATTACTAGGAAGCATGAAGGCCAACAATCCATCAGGGAAACCTCTAGATACACTACAGCCACCCCTGCCACAGCCAGTATACTAAAATTATCCACTGAAGACAGACAGGCTTAAATGAAAGACAGCAAGCAGCAGCTGCAAAAATACACTCCAGGCAGTGATGGGCACAGCTCACAGCAGTGCACAAGAAGAAGAGGAATCTAGTCCTAGTCTATGGGCCCAAGACAATAACACAGTGATAGTCTGATACTGCACAGAAAAACATGACACAAGCATTGTTAGCTAAAGGTTATGCTGGGAAGCATATGGTCAAGTTACATGGGTGAGTTCCCATGTATCAGGAGGTGGAAACAGGAGTCCTACAGCAGAGGGTACTCAGTGTCACACATAAGTACCTCTGATGACTGGGGGGGGGGCAGCACTAGAAGAGCATCGGTGGAAACAGAGGTCTTGTGGCACAGTGTACTCTATAACATAGATGATGTCTACTTTTAAAAGGATTGGTGGTACTAATGGAAGTGACTGGGACAGGAGGTCACTAAGTGACCACAATCTGGGAGCATGCTGACCTGATGTGCCACTCTAGCCCTCATAATACATACCATAGCACTGTTTCTGGTGTCGATGGCCTCACCGAGGCACTGGCAGTGCTGAGTGGTATCCTCATGAAAGCCACACACTACACCAGCCATCTCTATAGTGGCATAAAAAGCAGCAGATTATGCCTCCATGATAGTTGCACATAACTGCTGATTAAGCTCTAGCTCTGTCCACTTATTAGGGGTTAGCTGTGATGTGTGGCAGTGCCAGGATCCCCTGGTAGACTGTCACATGCTGGGTGTACATAACTTGAATGTGGTGGACTCCTCAACTGCTGCAGCTCCAGGGACCAATGATGGTGCTGTGATGCCCGTGCACTGGCCCAGCAATCAAGGAGTCTCAATCCTCACCACTAACACCATTGAGGGGTATCCATATAGGGAAAGGATAATAAATACACACAAAATAAAGTATAATTTCCCTTAAGAGCACACAGAGATCACAGTCAGTCTGAGGCTGGTTTCTCCCTTTCTCTCCAAGTCCCCAATAAGACTCCCAACTGGCACAGCTATAGGGTCCGGCCTTGTCCAGGGTCCAGCCTTGTGGGCAAGCTAAAATTTCCAGCACCCTCTCTATCCAACCAGTGCTTTGTGTCCTTGCCCAAGTAGCTGACGCACATACACTTTGGGATAAGAGTTATATACAACCACATCAGAGACTCCTGGGGAAGGCTGGCGCAGGTTCTCCAGCTGTGCCCCTTTTACCCAGACTATACGGTAGTACCACTTGCCACCACCCACTAATATTTATCAGCTACTAAAAGGCCCTTATGAAAGGGTGTCCAATTATACTGTGCAATATTATTATCCAAATGGTAAGTGCAACTGAACAGTCAAGGCTTACTGGAGGGGCTTGGCCAGTATCACTATATACATACAATGTACTCTACAGCTTAAATTACCTCTACACAAAACAGCCACAGTTGAAAGGTTTAAAATATTTAATAATAACAAATAAAAACACAAGACAATACTTCTTACTAAACTGTGCTAGTCAAGAGTTCAGAGATCACAGAGAAATACTTAAAATAATACAGTAGCAAAAGTTCTGACATCATAGAAAAACAAACTAGTCTAATCTTCCTATTTCCTAGCTATATCTAAGAGAAAACAGTTCTAAATAACTTACATATAGAGCAAAGCAGTGCTGGTGATGCTGGATGTTCTCAAGACAAAATGCTCTGAGCTTTCTGATTCTCTCTCTTAAATTGATAACACAAAGCTGCTTCACATGACATCATTCTTCACACTTCTCTGGTGTTCCCAGGCTAACAGAAACTACATTTACATAGGTTCATAGGTTCACAGGTTGATACTAGGCTATCTGCCCTAGGGCATTTATAAGCCTAGCCAGAGTGTGTTTGGCTTTCACCACCCTTTTAGATTAGTTGACTCTGCCTCTGTATAGTAGGTCACAGAAGATAGCCCTTTTAAGGTTAGTTTACTGTGCCTCTGTCTAGTAGGGACACAGAAGAGATCCCAGAGGTAAACCTATGATCTCCCATCCACTCGTCAAGATTTCTCTTGAAGAGGGTCATTGAGGGGCTCTGCCTAACATGGATTGGGATTTTGTTCCAGAGTGAGGGGAGCCTCTGGGACATGAATCTGTCCCTCCAGCATGTCCTATTTATTTCTGTGCTGAGGTTTAAGTCCCTGGAGCATGTAGCTCTAAGGGATATGGATTTCCTGAGGTGGAGCATGTCCATTAATTCTGGTTTAGACATGGCTTTATATGTCAGGCACAGATCGCCTCTGAGTAGGCGGTAAGCAACTGAGTAGAGCTGGAGTTTCTTTAGCCTAACTGCGTAGGGCATCTGTTTGAATCCCTTGATCCATTTGGTGAGGTACTTTTGGGGTCTTTCCAGTTGCTGCAGGTGTCGGGTAAGGTACATCCCAAATGGGGCATTGTATTCAGTTATGGGCTTGATGAGTGATGAGTAGAGGGGCACAATGACCTCTCTTGATCTAGATGTGAACCCTTTCGTGATAAGGTGGGCTATATAGAAGGTCTTTCTAACCACTTTGGCAACATGATTATCAAAGGAGAGATTGCTATCTACTTGGGTCCCCAAATCCCTAATTACTTCTTCCGTACTTAATGGATTACCACCTATGTGGTAATTTGTGGGCACTTTGTTTTTCCCAAAGGGGATGACTATGCACTTTTTGGCATTTAGCTTTAGGCCATGGCTTTGGCACCAGTTATCTGTCTCTGTGAGACCCTTTTCGAGGATGATTGTGTCAGTCGGTGAGTCGATTATGGCACCCAGTTTACAGTCATCTGTGAACTTGGTCAGCCATAGTCCTCCCATGTTAGCCTGTACCTCAGAGAAATATATACCGAACAGGAGAGGTCCCAGGACTGAGCCTTGTGGGATGCCACTTGTAACTGGTGTAGTGTCTGACATGACACCTGCAATTCTGACCATGTGGGTTCTATCTCTGAGCCAGTTTGCAACCCATCTTGTGACATAGGGGTTTGATATTTAAGCTGGTGAGCTTATTTATGATGCTCGAGTGGGGTATTGTGTCGAAGGCTTTTGCGAGGTCCAGGTAGGCTGTGTGGACTACCTTTCCTTCATCTATGGCCTTGGTGACTGTTTCAAAGAAGTCGACCAGGTTCAAGAGGCAAGATCTGCCCTTAACAAAGCAGAATTGGGTAGGATCCAGTGTTTGGAGGTTCCCAATGTCTTTGTTTATGAGTTCCTTGATGATACTCTCCATAGCTTTGCAGACCAGGCTAGTCAGGCTTATAGGGCGATAGTTTCTGGGGTCCGTTGTGGCACCACCTTTGTGGAGTGGGACCACTGTTGCTGTACGCCATTCCTTGGGTACATATCCTGTAGTAAGGCTGAGATTGAACAGTGACTTTATGTGAGGGTTCAGTTCTTCTTGGAGCTCATGTAAGATGCAGCCCGGGACACCGTCCTGTCCCACTGATGCTGTGTTTTTTGCTTTGGAGAGGGCAGCTCTCACCTGTGCATCTGTGATGTCAGGGAGGCTACACTCTGTTGGGATAGACATTTGCTCTTTTGGGGGGGGAGAGTTTGCACTGAACCTGTCTGCCAGGATGTTGGCAATGTCTGTGGGTTCAGTGTATTTTTTGTCATTTTGCACTAACTCAGAGCATATCTGGGAGTTGCCACCCAGGTTCCTGACATAACTAAAGAAGGCCTTGTAATTATCTTTAGCGTCTTGTGCAATTTTTCTTTCGAAGCTGGCCTTAGTTAATTTTATGAGGGATCGTAGTTTCTTGCTAGTGCTGATCAGAGATGCCTTCCCTTTTTGGGATTTTGCTCTATCATGTAGTAGCTTCCTCCTTCTGTTGTATAGCTTATTTATGGCTGGGGTCCACCAGACAGGTCTCCTGCCTTTGGAGGAGTGAGTCTTGGTTTTATTTGGGATAGCACGATCCATGCATTCCTGTAGGTGTCCATGGAATGCGTTTGTAAAGGATTCTGCGGTTTGGGCCGTATTTTCCACTGGCCCAGGGGCTTTGAAGGATTCCACCTTAGTTTTGAGAAGTGTGAAATTTGCTTTTGAGAAGTTCTTCACTGTGGTTTCCTTGGCTGGGGTTGGGGACGGGATATGGATGCCCAGTGAGATTAATTTATGGTCAGATCTTACCAATGAGGGGTATACCTTTGGTATGGAACATAGAGTCCCCATGTTGGTAAAGATCAGGTCCAATATGTTTTCCACTCTTGTGGGAGTGGTGACCAGTTGTTCCATAGCATTTGAGTTTATAAATTCTAGAAAGCGTTGGGCAAGGGGGTTGGGGCTTGAGTAGTTCTCCCAGTTTATGTTTCGGTAGTTGAAGTCACCCAATATGATGGTGTATGGAGAGACCTTCATATTCTCCAGTGTTCTCAGGAAAGCTGAGTCAGGTTCCTGAGTTTGGGAGGGTGGTCTGTAGCAGGCTACAAACTGAAAGGCAGTTTTGCCCACTGTTAGTTGCACATGGATGGTCTACGATGCTTCGTGCAGTGCCACTAACCTGGAGGTGTGGGTATCTTTGATGAATATGGATACTCCCCCTCCTTTTGTGGTTCGGTCCGAGTTTTGGGGCCGAAAAGCATGGTATGAGGTATAACCTGGCAGTGCCGGGGTGGTCTTGGGAGCCTTGAACCAGGTTTCTGCTGCTGCACAGATATCGATATTCTCCATACTGCGGAGAGCCTCGAGTGCGTGCATCTTGAGGTTTAGACTTCTGGCGTTGAGCAG
Organism: Protopterus annectens; assembly: GCF_019279795.1. Classification (NCBI taxonomy): domain Eukaryota; kingdom Metazoa; phylum Chordata; order Ceratodontiformes; family Protopteridae; genus Protopterus; species Protopterus annectens. The sequence continues at coordinate 1,419,865,051 of NC_056735.1, forward strand.
CATTACCCTTAGTTTCTTTTTCCTTGTGTTGCCTATGGAGGTGGGTTTGTCTTTTGAGCCTTGCCTAAAACAGGCACTATGGGGGTGACAAGACCCTTAGCCAATATTCAAAAGCCCAGGGGTGACAGGTGCAAGCCGTCCCTAGCAAAGCAACGTGGCTTGTGGAGCATGTCATCCCAGGCTGACAGACACTGGATCCCCTTTGAATGACACCAATACTTTAGCCAATTGTTAAAATTGATCATTTTGTCTTTATGCTGTGGCATCATTCTTGGTGAGGGTAAGATGCTACTCAAGGTCAGGGTCATACCGGCCTGGGCTACATGATCAGAGAGCTCCTCTATGTCTCTTTTCATGTAGTCCAGGGAGGTACGTCTCAGGTCATTCACACCAGCATGGACAATGACAGAGTCATATTTGTACTTGCTTTGGAGTGACCTGAGTGCTTGTGTTATGTGGCGGATCCTGGCACCTGACAGGCAGCTTACAGTGACCTTCTGCTTGTTCAACCTGGTGAGTGGGACGTCAGTGTGTCTGACAATAGAGTCACCTATTATAAGTGTATTAGGTGTGTTGTTTAGCCTTAAGGGCTGTGACTGTGTGGCACACTGACTTTGTGAACTATGTGATACGTGGGTATTGTTGTGGGGTAGCGGTTGCTTGGATGTCTGCTTTGGAGGTCTCTGCTGCTTGGGAAGTTTTTTATTTAGAGCCTCCGAGTATGTTTTTGTGTGTTTATGTGTTTGGTTTGCTGTTGCGATAGGTCTATGTGAGACTGGATTTGCAGTGTGTGTGTGGTTACCTTCTCCATCTGACTGACTGCACCAGTACTGGGTTGAGAGAGCTCAGCCTCCAGTTTGGCTATATAGTTGCATCTCTCACATATATTTGAGCTTGTTGGGAGGAGGAGAGGGTGGTCTGTGTATATAAAGCAGTTGTAACATTGCCTCAAGATTCCCAGATTCACCAGCTGGACTGGAGAGCAAACCCGAAACTGACTTTTTGACATGTCAGAATAGTATAAGGAACTACTTTTTGACTGATCAAAAAGGACCAATAAGGAGCCAAGTACTTTAAGGGAGTATACCTGGTCAGAAACCAGAGCAATAAAGGACATTTATACATGCAAATTCTAGCCATTAACTCTGGTCTTAAAACAATAGGCAGGATGCCTCCCTCTAGACATATCGGCTCCAAATTCTGACATCAAAGACAGTCATGAAATGCTTAGCTTAGCTTTCTTACAGCAGAATGCACTGTTGTTACATTTTTGCAGTTCAATATCCAATGCAGTCTTTTCACATTTAAGAGAACAAGCCTGTGGCTTACATTAATATTTACAAATGACAGAATTATCTACAAAATTCTATCTGGCTAGGCTGGCAGGCTTCACCTACCTTCACAGGTGCTATCAGTCATAGGTGAAACCCCTTACAGGAATGGTGAGCACACATGCTGTACAGTCTCTAGATCTGGTATGGGTGAGACCATACCTTCACCCTAAACAATGGGTGGAAGACAACCCAGTAATGAGAGAGAGAGAGAGTGCTTGCATGTCATCTGGCTATAATTCTCTAAGTGTATTGACATAATCCTTCATAAATGCTAACATCAGCCTGTTGCCATAACTCTGACTGTACAGATGTTACCAAAGCAGAGGCTTAGCTTGTGAATATACAATACAAAACAAAACAGAGTGAATCTGAAAATCCTTTGCTTCATGTAAGACCCTGTGTTATGCATGCAATCAGTGGTATAGATATGGAAATATACAAGAGACACAAACCTCTGCTACCATTCCAGTGTGTCTATACATTTGATATACCCATGGGAAACAAATACAGTAGCATGTCTGTCCTACCAGGACACAGTACAGAGCTGTTATATACTTTTTTCAGGTTCCCTATCAGAAGCCTGAAACACTATAAGCCTGAAAATCAAAATCCTGAAAACTAAAGACTGAAAGTTCAAAATCCTGAAAGACCAAAATCCTGAAACTCAAAATCCTGAAAACACAAAATGGACATACTGACGTCATTGTGGCTTTGCTATTGTTAGCCCTGTGGTGTTGGGTCATTCAGGTAAGTGCAGTTGGTTTTATGTTAGGGTTAGCGGGTTTAAGTGAGTTAGGGTTAGCATATATGCAATAGTGACAAATATTGGGGTTAGGGGCGGTTTAAGTGAATTAGGGTTAGGGCGCGGGTCAGGTGAGTGTGCGATAGTGACGGACCTTAGGGTTAGGGTTAGGGTCAGGGTCAGTTGGTAGATATTAGTGTCTTTATAGTGACATATTAGCATTATTTGTGTTTTCAGGATTTTGGTCTTTCAGGATTTTGAACTTTCAGTCTATAGTTTTCAGGATTTTGATTTTCAGGCTTATAGTGTTTCAGGCTTCTGATAGGGAACCACTTTTTCCATATGGTTACTAAGCTAGTGTATCTCCCTCTGAGTCTCATGAGGGCAATTCACTCCCAGAAGCTATGTACACTCCTCCCGTGTTCATCATCTCTGTGCAGGGATACTAGGGTCTCATCTTCGTCAGTTAAGCTTCCAGTGTGAGGTGTTCACAACCAATGGCTCACTTCTCTGCAGCAATGCTGCATGACTTCTTGCAGGTCCACCTGGTCATGTCAGTGAAATATTTTCCACATTGTCATGTTGCTCAATTCCAACCACCAACAGCACTGATGTAGTGGGCCACCGTCTCCACAATATGGTCTCACAGAGGCTGGCGAGCACCACTCTTTCTAACAGGCAGTAACCATGGCTCCTGACTGCCTGTAACAGGATATCATTCTCAACTGGGTTGAAGCTGTTACAAACAATGGATTGTTATAGCTATAAAAGAACTATGAGTTTTGACTGAGATAGGAACAGTTTAGGTCCCACATATATGCTATGCTATGCTATGGGCAGTAGGGTACTCTAAAGATATCCAGACCTGTGGAAGGGACAGTTCTATGCATGTTTACAGCTAGGGAATCTGCCACACAGAGGTCCAGAGGAAAATACAAGTGAAAGGTGAACATAGTTGACAGCAAGGGTAGTGGGCACTTATGTGGTAACATAACAGTGGGCTACTGTGGTATTCTGCTGGGTTTGCGCAGGGGGGCTCACTACAGATGTCCCCACATATAAGCTTAATGCACATGTGTGTATGACTTATAGGATAGTATAGAAATAAGTAATCTTGACAGTGGGCTGTCTGCCTCATCTACCGTGTAGATATTTTGCTACATATATTACTTATGAGTTATAAGCAGGTACAAGTTGCAAAAAAAATCACATTACAGACTAATATAGGTAACTATACTATCTTCCAAATGTCTCTCATGTATACCATACCAGAGATGTATCTTTTACCACATCACTACAGAGCACTGGGAAACTCCTCAGCAGAGGACCATACAGGACCCTTTTCCTGCTGTAATGTTACATCAGTGTCACAAGGTGTCTACAGAAAACTGCTTCTCTGCAGCCAAAGACATGATGCAAAATCCTATACTAGTTATGCAGCTTCTGTTGTTCTTTTTTCGTTAAGTTGTTTGCTACTTAAAATGGCACAATATCGGCTTAAAGATCAAGGTTAAATCCCAAACTTACCTGACAGATCTAGAAAACAAAAAGCTTGATGCATTGAATTTGCTGGGTGATTTTGGAATTCGGCATAAAAAAAAAAAAACAGCAAAAATATTTATATTTAAAAATGTAAAATAAAACCAACACAACTATATTTTAGTTTGCTTGCTGCACACATTTTGCACATGGTCTGGTCATCATGTCATCATGCCTAGCAGCATAATGGTGTGGTTCTGTAGGCAGCTGTATTTAGAACTAAACTGACAGTGGTGCGAGGAACTGTAATAACAAGAGGTATAAAGAAAATTTAAAAAATCTGCAAACCAGCAAGAGATATTTAATGAGTAATGTTACTCTTCATTAAATATTCATAGTTATATCCACCCAAAGTTATATCCATTTCCAAGTGCACAGCAAGAACTTTATGTAACCTTGCATTTGGAATAGGCTTGTCACTGGGAAGCTAAAGCAACATTACAAATATTACACTTTTGAAAAATACAAAAAAAAATATATTCAGAAGCCAAGATCAAAGACTTGTGTACCCTGATTAACATCAACAATTCACACTTGCATGCTTGGAAGGGCATACATGTGAATTAAGTTGCTGAACTGCTATAAAAGTCATATTTTCACATAAAATATTGTTTTATGTGAACCAATAAATGCTTACATAAATAAAAAATTAAATGTGGATGCCACATTGTACATGATCTACAAGCCACAAATAAATAGCAGTCTGCATGGCATATATGCAAATATGGCTATGGTCCACTTATGTCAATGAATCATTATATCTCATGAAGTGCATAGGTGACCTAACATACTGGCAGGTCCACATCATCTTGCCATTACACCATAAATGAGGACTTGGTCATGCTAAGTGTGTATATGTGCATCACGCTTCATGGCTGTGCCAGAATGAAAACAGTTCAATACTCACATTTCAAGTGTGAATCACAGGTTACCATCTTGTTTTAAAGGACATTCATGATGATGGCTGCCAATGCTAATAACCCATAATAAGTGTCTGCCTAGTCTCCTAAGCACAGCAAAGCTATGCACTACCTGTTGCACAGCCAATTTAGGAAGCAACAGCAGCTGCTGGGCCCCTGTGAGGGTCCCTCTCAAAAAGTGGATGCTTGTTTTGACCTAGCTGAGGTACAGAATGACACCATGGGCATCCCCAGGACAAGTGAGCTATGCAAGCTAAGCATGACAACCTGTAATACCCTGAAAATCTCCAGCAGTGGGAAGTGGAGGTTATGTTGGAAGGACCCAAATGATATAGTAAATATTTGTAATACTTTTTTTTCAAAATGCAGTTTTAACTTTTCTTTCTGTCATTCAGTACAGTGCTCCTAATAAAGATTATTTCCTCTGACAGATACCTGGACATACCCTGTGTGCTACCATGGGTTACTGTCTCTGTGTTCTACCTGTCACTTGTCTATCTGTCACGGCACTGTTACATATTTTGTGGTACTGAATAGTCATTACACAAGGCTTTCGGCACCATGTTAGGCTTCTGCTATCTTGTAAGTAAATAATTGCGAAGGTGCAGGCACATTTCCATGCACATTGTGGGCTATAGCTCACTTGTGAAACTGTTGGCATTATTTTCTACGTTTCTCCTAATTTACATATACATGTGTGGGCAAAATGTTAGTTAAGAAGCTGAGGTTATTTGTTTTCTATGCTTTAGCTCCACATACACATAGGGGCTGCTGATTAGTTGTGAAGCTATGGAGACATTTGCCATCTATGGATTCAACTATCATGTGCATGCATATGGGAATGTAGTTCTTCACTGTTCTTTGCGTCTCAACTATACCTGTCCCTTATGCCTTTCAGCATGGGCTAATCATGTTGGCTGCCAGAAGACTCAGCTGAGACTTGTAGTACAGCATGATTAGTTTACAAGTTACCTATTAACATGCACTACATTAATTACACCATTTGTAGGACATATTCATTAATACTCCTTCCTACTGTGTCTTCTTCCTCATGATGATGTAGAAGAGTCACAGTTACATCAGCACAGCTAGTCCCTGCGGCCCTACCCCTATGGCTGCTGCTGTGGCAGGTGACAGGGCTGGAAGTGCTTTACCTGAATGGGTCCCAACTTCTCCCAGACAGGAAGGTCTGCTGTGGCACAGACATCAGTATAGCAGGAGGTATATGAGGTGGTTAAAAGGGCAACAGGGCCTCCTGAAAATATTTGGAAATGTGCTTGAGAGGCAAGCTCCTGTCGTTAGACCACCACAGCAGAGTGTGGACCCTTTCAAAAGCCACCCTGACCCATTTGAGCCATCTGCTGGGGCAAACTGACATTCCTCTCGGCCAGATGTCCTTTGCTTATACCAACCTATCTCCAGCCAAGTGTACACTCATCCTATTGTCCTACAATCTACTCCACCCCACTGTGCATTGTGTACTCCTGCTAATTACCATTTTTCCACTTTATGTTTGTCTCTGTACAGCCTGTCTCTGCCTATCCTAGTAACTGCACATTCGCCGTGTTTTGTCTTTGCTTTTTACTGCAGACAACCCATCTCTACCTATTCTCCCCATCTCCCTATCACCCTTACCATCATCCTTTCCCTCATTATTTACATAAATATACGTGTGTGTGTGTGTGTGTGTGTGTGTGTGTGTGTGTATATGTGTGAATAAATATACATTTATAAAAAAGGGATATGTATCCCTACAAAAAACTGTCCTGCTTTCTCCCGACTGCTTTTTTATTATGTTTCCTTTCTGTAGGTACTTCTGCTTGCTACATTCCGCCATTTCCTACTGTCTTATGTAACCCTTTCCTCCCCTTCCATGGAATCAATAAATGTCCAGGTGATTAGATACCTGACAGCAAGTATGTGCAATGTGCTAAAAATTAGTACTATATAAAGTCTGTTGGCACCCAGTTGTCCCGATTCACCAACTCATGCTACATGCTACCTTTAAGTCTCTTGAGAAACACAGTAGCCAGTTCATGGCCATTCTCTTGCTCCACAACTTCCATCTTGATCTAATCTGCTTTGGCTGGCTTGTTGCTTTTTAGCCTGGCTCCAATTCTGACATCACAGTACGGCTAGCTGTTCAGCCACACATACCGTTGCCATCTCGGTATTCATGTTTACTTCACAGAGCAGAGCACATCTCTATGAATCCCATCTTGTACGGTTTGGTGGAGCTGACATTGGTTGTTACTATGGGCATGCATGACCCAGTCAAATTATATGAACACACAGGTATGCATGTTAGTGTGCATGTTGTCTGATCATATCTCCTTCAGAGTTATTGATTTCCCTCTGGTCCCAGTAACCATCAAACGGCCACAACATGATAAACTGCACCGCCATTATGTCATGCAAACACTTAAGTGCTGGATGTCGTTTGGCTTGACTGGGAATATTCACTGCAAATATAATGTGGCTCCAGCCGTTGAATTCTGTAGAATCACGTTCCAAGCGATTAGCTTAGTGTTATGCATTCATGCAGTGAAACAGAGGCTCTCACTATTCTCGCAGTCATCTCTCTACACCAAGTCTCGTGAATATTTGGAAATGTAGCTTACGAAACGTTATACACCATCTTGGCAGGTGGCTTTTGCAACTCAGCCCATATTCTTCTGGAATTCAGCTTGCACTTGTGATGAATTCTTAATTCTTAATTTAATTCTTAAAATTATTCAGAATCCAGATATTCTTTCAATGTTTAACAACATTTAAAAAAATAAGAACAGCTTCTGTCTTTGAGATTCTTTAACACTAAAGTTACATAATAATTAACAAAAGATTGCAGATAGTCTTAGTAATATGTAGGCCTCTGGATATGGGATCCTTCAGGTTACACAGTAGAAAGTACGATAAAAAGAAGCATCTTATTTTAAAATGTATTTATTAATTTAATTTATTTACTTGCAATTTGTTAATTGGGTAGGTGGGCTGGTCTACAGACCTTATTCATCCACGATCTGGGCTAGAAAAGTGCACAAGTGACGTATAACAAACTTGTAGCAAATATCACATAGAACAGAAACAATAAATGTGAACAGGAGAGATAACTGAATATGTTAAAGTGATACACAAAACAGAGCCAAAGCTGGCTCATCTACCACCGGGTGCAGTTCTTCAGTCTGGCACTTCTCAACTCTAAGCTAATGAACAAAATGGAAAAAAAAAAGGCACAATCCTCCAATTTAGTGCTCCAAGCCAGGTCTGCTCTTCCTAATCTGTGCCCGAAGTTGAGGATTAAAAAAAAAAGGTCTTTGATTTTCCACCAGTTCTCCAATCATGATTTCCTCACCTCAGGTTCAAAGCCAGGTCCATTTCTGTGCTGCTCATTTCTGAGTTGATTGACTGTTCTAATTCTACTTTACCTAAACCACAGATAGCAAGCTGAAGCATTTTGGTACTGACCACAACAGCAGTTATGACTTTAATGCCAGTACAGAAATGAAAGTTGGTCGTACACAACCAATCAATATCTCCTGATTGCATCCCGTAGCACCTTGTGCCCATGGTGGTTGTCCCCTTCACCCCAATCAAGCTAATGATATTGGAGTAAATATCACACAAAAAAATTGTGAACATAGAAACAGTACGTGCAGACACCAATGATCACATACTTGTAGTAAGTATTAAACATGACATTCAGACAGCAATTATGTACAACATTTACAATTAACAATGTGGGAACATTGCATACAGATTTTTATTTACATTATTTACAACTTGAAAATTCAGTCAAAAAGATATTATTGTTATGTGGTGTAAATTATTGCCTAATAATATTCTGAGAGCATTTATCTGGTACTGTGAAAGCAAGAGGATTTTGCACCCTGCTGAAGATGTTCTTTCAGTCTGATTTTTAATCCTTACCGTGTCTATCAATGGCTGTAGCAAAACCCTTGCTAGAAGGCTGATTGCTACATAAAAGATTGCTCAGCAAATACTCAGGATCCTAGGATTATGGTGAACAGTTACAACGATGCAGGGGGAGAATGGAAGAGAAAGGGAAACAAAGCCTTCGTTAGTGCATATAGCTATACAGGGGTGAGAAAAAGAAATAAAGTCACAGCAGTGTATATATGGGGATAGGGGAGCAGAGGTGCAAATGAAAGTCAACAACAGTGCATGTAGAGAATCAGCAGAAGTGCAAACAGATGGATGGGAAAAAAAGAAAGTCAACAGCAGTGCATACTGGGAGATAGAGGAGCAAAAGAAATAAAGTAAAAAGTGCATACAGGGGGATAGGGAAGAGAAAGTATAGGTGTGTAAAATCTTACCATAACAATAGATGTCCTTCTCTTCACTGCTGCAGTATTCTTTACTAAAGGGATTCCTTGCCAGGGGTATCCCAGTGTCTGGCCAGTATACCAAAGCCTTAGGTTTTTAAAGATGTCATACACTACACATATGTTTTCTGCTCAAGGCGTAGGGCATAAAGGTGATGTATGGACATACATACCACAGAAGTGAATAGCCCCTGGAGGAACAACAGTCTTAGGAAGTAGGAGGAACATGTGCATCCAGAAGGAGAAAAAGGAAAAGAGGAGGGAAGGAGGGAGGGACCGAATACTGCTACTGTTATGGTAAGATTTTACACAACTGCACTATGTCCTTCCATATCACTGTTGCAGTATTCCTTACAGAAGGGAGAGTACAAAAGCTCAACAGGAAACCTCTGAGAAAGAAGGCACAGAAGAGCCCACAAGAAAACCATGCAGGATAGCTCTGGCAAAGCCAGCTCTTGCTCTGGAAACAACATCCAATTTGTAATGCTTAGTAAAGGTATGGAGAGAGGTCCAAGTAGAAGCCTCAAGGATGGAATTGGTATCAAGTCCTTTAAAAAAGCACCAGAGGAAGCCACAGATCTGGTAGAATGAGCCTTTTCAGAGACAGAAAGGCTTTTTCCATGGAAGGAGTAACAAAAAGACATAGCCTTAGAGATCCATGAAGAAATAGTTTGCTTAGAAAACCCAAACCTAGAGATCTGGGATGAAAAGAAACAAGCTGCTCAGACTTGCATAGGGTCTTAGTTTTATCCAAAGAATACATGAACTGTCTATGCAAATCCAAAGTGTGAAAAACCTTCCCATTAGCAGACTGTAGTAAAGGAAAAAAGGAGGGCAAATTAACAGACTGATTAAGAGACAATTCATTGACCACCTTGGGCATAAGGATTAGTATGAAGAGACAACCTGTCCCTATGAAAAACTAAAAAAGTAGGAACTGCCATAAGACCCTGGAGTTCAGAAACTGCTTTAGCTGAAGTAAAAGAGAAAAGAACAATAGTCTTCCATGTACAATGCTGTAAGGAAGCTGAAGCTGCAGGGTCAAAAGGAGCCTGGGTCAATTTTTCAATAACAAAATGAAGGTCCCAGGAAGGTGGAATAGGCTTCCTAGGAGATCCAATATGAAGTACGCCTTTAAGAAACTGCTTGACCTCAAACCTAGATGCCAGAGGAGGAGTTAATGGCAGACAAGCAGAAATAGCTGAAAGGTGAGCTTTAACTGAAGAATATGCCAACCCAGCATGGAGCAATTCACACAAATAAGAGAGAACCAGAGGGATCTCCACAGAAAGTGGATCCTGGTTATGAGTAGGGCAGCAAACAGAAAATCACTTCCATTTGGGCACACAGGATTTCCTGGTAGTGGGTTTCCTGGCCTCCTACAGAATCCTAAGCACATCCTCAGAAAAAAGATGCCTAAAAGGGATTCAAACCCTATCACCCACAATGTCAGTTGATGAGTGGACAAGTGAGGATGGATTAGAGACCCTTTGTCCTGTGTGAGTAGGTCTAACATTTGAGCTGAATTGTGGTGATTGCCCTTCGCTAGGTGAGGATGAAGGGGGAACCAATGCTGTTTGGGCCAAAAGGTAGTCACCAAGATTTTCAGAGAGTCTTGCTCTATCTTGAGTAGGACCCTCAGAATGAGAGGAAGAGGAGGGAAGGCTAAGAGAAACATCCCTTTCCAAGAAAAATATAGGGCATCTACCTTCCAGGCCAAAGGACTTGGGAATCTGGCAGAAAAAAGAGGAAATTGTCTGTTCAAAGGGGAGGCAAAAAAATCTACCCGAAGAGTACCCCACTGATGGACAAAGCCCAGAAATACTTCTCTTTGAAGCATCCATTCATGACCCTGTGTCACGGACCTGCTCAGAAAATCTGCCACTATGTTCTGCTCTGAAGAAATATAAACAACCTGAAAAGACCCATAAGTCTCACTAGTCTTATATGCAGAGCCATGGAAAGAATTATCATGGAAATGATCAATAATAATATAGCAAACCTCCACATGCTGGACCCAAATCAGTTTGGTTTCACCAAGGGTAGGTCATGCTTACTCAAACTGTTGAACTTCATTGAGAGGTCACCAAAGCAATGGATGAGGGCAAAATGGTTCACACTGCTTACCTTGACCTGGCCAAAGCATTTGACACAATACCCCACTCGGGCACTGTTGACAAACTCAAGAGGTTAGGTACAAACCTCTATATCACCCAGTGGATAGCCAAATGGCTCACAGACAAGACCCAGGAAGTTAGAACTTGGGTGTCCACCTTTACAAAGAGGCCAGCCACAAGTGGAGTCCCTCAGGGCTTGGTCCATGGACTGTTCCTTTTTCGCATTTACTTCTATGAAATCAAGGCCAATGTCAATGGTCTCTGGCTGACTAAATTTGCAGATGATTGCAAATTAGGAGGTGTCACTGAATCCCACACCAACACAAATGTTCTCCAGGAAGGACTGAAACAAACAAACAACTGGTGTCAGAGCCATGAACTAAAACTATATGCCAAGAATGCATAACAGTATCCTTCGGGAAGTTATCCATCCCTGGTAACTATCATATTGACAACACACTCATTAGAGCTGACCCAGTAGTCAGGGACTTAGGACCACACATAGACAGTAATCTAGCCTTTGACCTTGACATGTCTATAGTAGTGAGGAAATAATTTTATGTTGTGCAACTTATAAACAAAGGTATGGCATCTAGGTCCAAGGAAGTCATTGTTCCACTGTATTCGGCATTCATCACACCTATCACTGTGTACAATGCTCCTTTTGGTATGTACCTAACTAGGCATATCCAACATTTGGAATGTTCACAGAGGTTCCTCACTAAAAGAATAGAGGGCATAAGTAAAATGTCCTATGGAGACTGCCTCAAGTCCCTATCCCTGTATTCTGTTTCCTACAGGCTGTTGAAGGGAGATCTATGCCTGGCATACAGGGCATTGTCAGACCCCACTCTGATGAACTTCCTGCATATCCACAAAACAAACAGTACCAGAATTACCCATTCTAAACACTTAAACCTTGCCTGTGATATAAATAAGACCTGCTGGAGAAAAAGGTATGTGTCTCAGAGACTACCCTGTCTCTGGAACAAGCTCCCCATCCATGTGAAGTAGAGTTCCTCCCTAACCCAATTCAAGTGCAACTTGGACAATTGGATGGGGAACAGGAAATTCATCCTTGGATTGGCACCTATGACTCTAATAAGCACAGGCAACCTGTAAATGGCTCATCTCCCAGTCCCCTGCTTGTAAATGTTTCATCTCCCAAGCCCCTGCTTATACTGATCAAGGGTACTAGAACTTGTCAGAGACTTGAAATGCATGGTTAGGCTTAAAAAGGCCCTTGTGGTTGTTACCCTAGTAAACCCCTATGAACCTAAGTAAACTGGCCAGTTAGATCCCAAACTTGAAGAGCTAGTCTGCAAAGAAGGTAGGACCGTGTCCCCCTTTGTTTGTTGATGTAGGACACCACTGTGGTATTGTCCATAAAGATTTTGAGAGGCCCAGTAAGAAAAAGAGAATGAAAGGCTTGCAGAGCAAAAAGAAGAGCACTCACCTCCTTGATACTGATGTGGTCTGACCTCTGATGAGGGGGCCCGAGACCCTGCCCTAGATCTTGAGGGGATGGAAAGAGGCTCCTCATCTTGTGTCTGAGGCATCCGATAAAACTTCCTGAGAAGGGAAGGGAGGCTGAAAAGGAAGTCTGGGTTGACAGTAAGCTGATGACTCCACCACTGAAGCTTGAACTTGAATATGAAAGAAGAGGGATTAGAAAATCTAGAGGATGACAGTGTTACTCTAGAGGTAGCATAGGAATGGTGGAAGGCATGAACCCTAGAGCCCTTAGAAACTCCCTGGCTATAACCAAAACCAGAGGAAGAAGGGAGTGAAAAACAGCAATTAGAGAAACAGCCTTGGGAGGAGAGGGGAAGTCAACATAGGAATGGTCTAGAGCCTGCAACCAAGGTACACCTGATCTGAGTAGGAATCGGGATTGATTTCTGGAAGTTTATTGTAAACCCTGTGTCTTGCAAGAGACAAACAGTATAGTGGAGTTGCTGAAGCAAGGTCTTGGGGAGGAAGGCTGAATGAGAATGTTGTTCAGATAAGGAAAGATCTGAATCACCCTTATCCTGCAAAAGGCAATCACAGGAGTGAGGCATTTGGTGAAAACCCTTGGGTAAGTAGAAAGGCTTAAGGGCAAAGCAAATAAATGACAATGAAAGAAAGAAGCAGAGAAATGAAAATTTCCTAAAACATGGATGAATAGGTATGTGAATATAAGCATCCTTGAGATCCAGGGACACCAGAAAAGCCTGGGGAAGAAGGTGAGAAAACAGGATCTGAAGGGATAACATCTGAAAGGAAGGAATCTTCAGAAAGGTGTTGATCTGATAAAGCTCCAAATGGGTCTCTAGTTGCCTTCTTTCCTTGTAACCAAAAATATTCTGGAATATAACCCCTTCCCCACCTGGGAAGGGGTCAAGTCTGAATAGTGCCTTGAGAGAGAAGGCCCTGAAGTAGTTTTGGGAAGAAAGGAAGCTGTTTCTTGGGAGATTGAGGGATGCCTAGAAAAGAAGGAAGAAATGTCCACACCATGAAGTATCCCTGATGGATGATGGACAGAACCCAAGAGTCTTGAGTGATATTTAAACAATTGGGAAGGGATAAGGAACGCCATAGAGATAAAGGAACCTGACTTAGGAAAGAGGGAAGTAAACAGTCAGATAGAACCTGGCTTGTCTTAAAAAGGAAGTTTCTGAGAAGTAGAAATCTGACTAGACTTAGCAGGATTAACCTGCCTAGAACCCTTCTTTCCTTTGGGAGGAGGGCAAGGTTGTCTAAGAAATAAAGCATATTTATATGGATAATTCCTCTGCAATGTAGGAATAGGAGAAACAAAAATATGTTTCAATTCCTGCAAGGCCTTACTCTTATCTACAGAGACTTAAAAAGCTGAGCAGCTGCAGAACCAAACAAATTATCAAGAGGAGCACCCAACAGTTTAGCCTTATTATCATCAGGCAAAAGCTGGAGGTGAAGCCAAGAGTAACTTCTCAAAATATATCCAAAAGCAGCAGCTCTCAAGGAAGCATCAGCTGCATCATAACTACATTTAATAGAGTGGCGTGATACTTAAGAAGTGGAGCCCAATAAAGAGAGGAGTGAGACCTTCCATTCAGAATCAGGAAAGTCACAGATACTGTGGGAAGCTTAAGAAAGAAGGGCCTCAACATACTTGACATATGGGGTCTGGTAATAAATGGCCCAAAAAGCCAAGATGGCAGTAGTATACACTTTCTTACCTAGCTGTTCCATGGCTCTACTGTCATTGTGTGAAGGAAGCAGATAGGAGAAGACAAAAGCTTACACGCTTCTGTCAGAACAGACAGACCCACAGAAGCATCAACAGATGGACATTTGTAGAGAACCTTACACTTATCAGGCACCTTTTAAAACCTGTCAGTCTTTTTAGGGGCTGGCAGTTAAGAATCAGGGGCCACAGAGACTGCTGAAAAGGTATCCAAAAGGGCAGCCAAGACAGGAGGGACAGGAAAGGGCTTAGGGGACTCTGTCTGGAGGAGCTCATAATACTGCTTCTGAATGTCAGAAACCTGGGAACAGTCCTATTTAAAAAAATTAAATCATATGAGATACAGTATCCACAAAGGACAGTTCTTCAAAGGGAGAATCTGGGCAAATAGAGTCTTCCTCCTCAGAGCCATAATCCAATAGAGAAGGGATCTGAGATGAATATGCTAAAGTCTCTTCGCCAGAATCCAGTTCCTCTTCAGAGGAGTCCTGCTGTCTGGGCCTCTTGAGTGGGGTAGAGGACCAAGGGGGAGCACGGACAGAAACTCCTTGGGGAGGCTTCAAGTCCATTAGTGCATTAAATACCTCCTACATAAAAGCCTGCCATTCACAATGGGGATCCTTAGGAGGAGGGAAAATATGCTTGTTTTTTTGTTTCTTCTTTTGAGGGATGTCTCTCCTAAATATCATAGTAGGTTCAGACCCTTGCCTACACTCAACTAACTAGTAGGCATCTCCTCCTGAAAAAGTATCTGCAGACTCTCCCTAGGTCCCTCTGAAATATTAAGCCAAGATTCCCCCTCAATATCCATAACAGATGTCTGCAGACCCTCTGAGGCCATGCAAGAAGTCAGATCCATGCCGGCCTCCGATATGGTCATGGCAGAGGAATCTGGTGGAAAAATCCTGCAATCCTCTGGGTTTTCACCAGCCTCGAGAGAGATGTCTGGGGAAGGCAGGACAGCAGCCAAATCAGACCTAAATCTTTTGACCTTTTTCATGGCAGGTGGCTGATCTTCGGGACAGAAAGATTCTGCCAAGGCACCCTGTGCCAACAATTTAAGATGTTGGTTCTACAGGAAAATACACAAGGAGAAGAGATGACTATGTAGGGTCTTAGGGGCAAACACTTGGCAAATAGAACACTTTGTATGGTCATAAGAGGCACCCAAACAAAAGACACACTGCTCATGATGATCCTCCCACACTGACATTTTCCCATTCTGGATGACATGTAAATTCACAAACCTAAAAAAGTAATACAAGATAAGAGCCAAACCCTAACTGGGCACTTATCTGAAATACAGCCTGGTAACTAGCCCACAGGAAGGAGTGTTCAGACAGACAATCAAAGCTGATGTTCAGATTGGCTGCAAAGAAGTACTGCAGTATGTACGTCCATACATCTACTTTATGCCCTACGCCTTGAGTGGGGAGTATATGTGTGATGTATGACGTCTATACAAACCTAATGCTTTGGTATACTGGCTGGACATTGTGCTACCCCTGGCAGGGAATCCCTGTAGTAAAGAATACTGCAACAGTGATATGGAAGGACATCGAGAAATGCATTCAACAACAGTGGGGTGAGAAGTACAGAGGACAGGAAAATATAAAGTTAACAATGGTACATGCAAGGTGATGTGGACAAAAACAGAAATAAAGTCAATAACAGTACATAGAGGGGGATAGGGTACAGATAGACAAATAAAGCAAATAACAGTGGATAGAAGAGTACAGGGGGGAGAAAGACGAGGTAAAAATAGTACATACAGGGTATAGGGGACAGAAAAAGAAACAAAGTCAAGTACAGTGCACACAAGGGTAGGGACAGAAAGAGAAATAAAACATTGCATGCAGGAGGAAAGGGGACAGAAACAGAAATAAAGTAACAAAAAATATTCATGGGGCTATTTCCAAGTTTTCCACGAGGCACTTTGTTCTTTCCAAGGAAGCTCCCTTCTTATCCATCTGGTGATATCTCCTAGTTCTCCTTTATGGTAGTTGCCTTCCTCTAGTTCAGCTTAGTAAATCTCGCATTTTTCCTGTCTATCTGAACTTCCACAGGCACATCCCATCAAAGTCTGCTGTTCTGATGCAAACTCATTAACTTATTCAGTCATTCATTACTGTTTAGAAGCTATCAATCCCTGTAGGCCAGTACATCTGGATGGCCCTCATTACTGACTCTGCTGCAACTGGATAACATTTTGCCTCTACCCAAATCCAATAGGTTATCCAAAACAGCCTGTCCCACCCTGCTTTCATCCCTGGGTGACCTCTGTTATCCATCTGACAACCATCTGCAGTTTCTTCTCCATCACTAAACATGAAATGTCCGTGGTAGAGGAAAACTGTTGCCAGAAGGTCCCCTTCCATCCAGTTACATCTTTGTAGACTGCAGTAGCCTCATCCAATGTGTGGGTGACAAAATCCTCACCCTTTCACATTATCTACAAAATGGCTGTGTACACTACGAAAACAGTAGTTGCCTGTATTAAATTCAAAAGCAGCTAGGAACAGAGATGCCTACTTCTCACATATTTTCATGAGAAATCTTCAGATCTAGTGTTTTGTCCCATCATTTTTGCCCCTATGTTGATTGTTGCCCTCTTATGCAACTATTCCCTTAATCAAATCTGTGCATTGTAATGATTAGATGTTTGAGTAGCCTTTGGTCAGCTGGCAAGTACTTTATTCTGTGGGTTTGATCAACCTGAAGACCTAAATTTTCTGTTTTAACCAACAGGAATTCTGAACCTGGATATAATGAACTAAACCGGGTCCTTCATTCAGACTAGTTATTTGGATGTTTTTCCAGTGTCTGCCCTTTTCCCTCAGTTTCCCTAGTTCTTACCAAATAGCTTTTCTGATGCTGTTTGAGTATTTCCTACACAATCTTCACTCTGTATATAGCATGCACCACATCTGCCAAAAGCAGATCCACCTTCATCCATAAGCATGCTTCAGTTTGCTTCAGACCTACAATGAAGACATTCACAGTACCTAAGGTACCTTATTTGGCTTCTAGCTACACTATTCAAGCTACTGTCATCTTTCTGCAATGTATACCGGAAAAAAAGTAACTAAACAGCTATGTTTCCTGATGCAAATCTTCATTAATATGAGAAATGTTCAGCACACAGCTTCTTGTTAAATAAGTCACTCTGTTCAGACAAATAAAAACCCAAAAAGCACAGGAAACCTATGTAGAAAGCCACCAAACACTCGAAAACTGCTGTCCGTGAATGTAATTTACATTCAGAATCACAAAAATCTTGAAAATTAAATGGTAGTCTTCAGTGCTGATACCAAGAGACAAACTCCAATGGAAAAAGACGAAATGCTTTAATTTGAAAAACCACAGATAAAAACAAGCGCTTTCGCCTGGTGTATCCCAGGCTTTATCAAGTTACAAGTGTAGTATAGCCATCCCTTCTATTTATATCATGGGATAGGCCAGTCAATCAATTAATTAACCACTTAAAGCCATAACAAAATACAACTTGTTGTTTCTAAAGGTATGAATACCATATTAATTATATATAAATAACAACTTCAGTATAAATTGTGTACTGGTCAATGGATAATAAAAAGTATATATAACAAAATTCTGTATCAAAATACTTGCATATCACATTTGTCTTTCCTATGTACTAGTTTAAAAACTCTAACAAATAGAGTATATAATTGATTAAATAATCAATAAGACATCATTCTATAAAAGATAAAATAAATAACCATCATTTAAAAAATCATGTAAAAAATCATGTAAAAAATCATGACTCAATCAATATGTTCCACCTAGTCTAACAAAAAACAAATGTCCTTCATGGTCAGTGTTGTCACAGTGTAAAAACTACCTAAATCCTAGATACTACTCAGGCTATTACCCCAAAAGTATGGTGTCCACATTGCTTAAAAGAACAAAATAAAACTCCGTACTTGTCAACCTATAACTGTTTACTTCTAGTCTTAAGCACACTTTTGAGACTAACCGCATCATTAAGGCCTGGGAACCTAGTAGCATCCAATTGTAATTGCCACATCAATTCTCGATGCTCAAGGAAATTCTCCCAATTGTATATGTACTGTATATAGCATGCACCACATCTGCCAAAAGCAGATCCACCTTCATCCATAAGCATGCTTCAGTTTGCTTCAGACCTACAATGAAGACATTCACAGTACCTAAGGTACCTTATTTGGCTTCTAGCTACACTATTCAAGCTACTGTCATCTTTCTGCAATGTATACCGGAAAAAAAGTAACTAAACAGCTATGTTTCCTGATGCAAATCTTCATTAATATGAGAAATGTTCAGCACACAGCTTCTTGTTAAATAAGTCACTCTGTTCAGACACCATATCATACTTTCAACACCTTGCTTTACATTTGCTTGATGGCTTGTGCAGTTTACCTTTTTAAAGACATTTCATGTTCTTCCTCTCTTCCTTTCCTACCTTCCTGGTTACGCTTTTTCACCTGTACTATGCCTTCTTGAGTGCCTCAGTGGATTCCCTTCTTATCATAGGTTCATAGGTACATACTAGGCTAATGACCACCAGGGCCTTTATAAGCCTACCTATGCAATCCAACCCAATTCTGTCCTTATGTATCATGTACATTTATTAGGAGGGGATATGTTAGGAAGTTTCTACATGTTATGTGTGGGTATATTTGTTTGGAAATTACTGTCTACCTCTATCGGAGACATGGGGGCCAGACCCGAGGTGAATTTCCAATTTCCCATTCATTGGTCAAGATTACGACTAAACAGAGTTAGAGATGGAATCTGCTTCACATAGGGAGTATGTTCCAGAATCTGTCTTACCAACATGTCTTTATTTCTATCACAACCAAAATTTAAATCCTTGGATCTAGTGGTTCTAATATTGTTCATTTTGTGGATATGCAAAAGGTCCATTAGAGCTGGCTCCAAGGATGTTGTGTACGCCAGGCACAGATCGCCTTTCAGTAACCTATAGGAGACAGAGTATAGACATAGTGATTTAAGACGATCCATATAGGACAATGTGTTTATACCCTAATTTCTACTAGTAAGCAACCTTAGTGGGTATTGCAAGAGTTGCATATATCTGGTCAGGTGCATGCCAAAGGGGGCATTATACTGAATGATGGGTCTGATAACAGCCAAATCAAGTGCACTATGACTACCTTGGAGCTGGATGCCATGCCCTTACTTATAAGTTGGGTGACATAGAATGCTTTTCTTACTACCGTGGCCAAATGTTGGTCAAAGGCTAGATTACAGTCTACATATGTTCCCATAACCCTGACTACTGGATCACCTCTTAGGGCTGATTGCTGATTGAGTAATTAGCTTGGGTGATAGTATAATGTGCTTCTTGGCATTCAGTTTTAATCCTTGTCTTAAGCACCAGTCATTTCTCTGTTTTGGACCTTCTCGTAAGATGTTTGTGTCACGGGGGAATCTTACAGCTCCAAATTTGCAGTCATCTGCAAACCTGGTCAGCCAAAGGCCCTTGAGATTGTCATTTACCTCCAAGAAGAAGATGCCAAACAGCAGCAGTGCCAGCATGGAGTCCTGAGGTACCCTACCAGGGATGCATCCTTTAGTGGAGGTGATCTTACCAGTACTGACTTCCTGGGTCCTATCTGCGAGTCAGCAAGCAATCCAGTGAGATATGTAGGGGTGTATACTGAGCTAGGTCAGTTTGTCAATTATACTTGAGTGGGCTATTGTAACTGAATGCCTTAGCCAGGTCCAGGTAGGTGGTATGCACCATTTTCCTCTCATCCATTGCCTTGGTAACCTTTTCAAAGAAGCCCACCAGTTTTAGTAGGCATGACCTTCCCATGACAAAGTCAGACTGGGTTAGGACCAGTGTCTGACAGTTGCCTATGTCTTTGTTGATCATATCCATGATAATTTATTGCATGGCTTTGCATATTACACTAGTCAGATTAATAGGTCTGTTGTTTTCTGGGTTGGTTGATGGTCCAACCTTATGAAGTGGGATAACCTTTGCAAGTCCTCCATTCTCATGGTGCAAAGCCTGTTTTGAGTCTATAGTTGAAAAGTGACTCAAGTTGTCCTTTTCAGTCATATTTCAAGATATTCAGTAGGCATCCCGAGATACTGTCGGGGCCCAAGAAAACTGTGGTTTTGGCCTTAGCTAGTGCCACCAGGATCTACTCCCTGTTAATAGTTGGGGGTATTCTAGCAGGTATTTCAAAGGGGAAGAGGGAGTGGGGGTTGAAGTTTGAGCTGAATTGTCAGACAACAAATTCGCTAAGTCGTTCTGATTAATGAAGGTGGTACCACTGACTACCAGTTTGGCACACTGATGTGTGCTGCCTTTGAGGTTTTGAATAATAACTGTACAAAGCCCTGTAGCTGACTTTAGCATGTGAGGCAATCTTGACATCATAATTGACCTTGTTGGAGTTAATTAGTCCTCTTAGTTTCTTGATTAGTTTAATTAGAGATCTCTTGTCATTAGGGGAGTTGTTTTTCCTGAGTTTAGTCATGCCTTTATTTTCTTTTTTTATATATCCTATTAAGGTTAGGATTCCATCAGTATGGTTTGTTTTTAGAATTTGTTTTGGGCTTACGTCTAGTAGGTAGAGAAGTCTCCATACATTTACATGATTGTACTGGGTCTCTGTGAGCAATTCTGCATAGGTTGCTGTAAACTCTGGGTTGAGAGGGACAACGAATTTTGACAGACTACTGCTTAAGAAAAAGACACACTGAACAACTGGAGAAACGGTCACCATCCTTCAAGGCTTGATGCCGAAGTACTAGGAACACAGTAAAAGTGGATGGTGACCATTTCTCCAGTTGTTCAGTATGTTTTTTTTCTTTCTTTGGTGAGTTGGTTCGTGGAGTGGCGTTTTTGGAGTTTTCAGACTATTGCTTAATAAGATGCAGTTTGCTTTGGAATAGTTCCTAACTGTTAGGGTTTGCTGTGGTTACCAGGTTGATTTTGAATTCAAAAAGCTTTTAAATGCAACACAGACTAAATCAAATTTATCACCTACATATTTTAACAATATTACATCTATATACTGCACAGAGTTTATCAGAAGATGTCTCAGTACCTAACTCAATTTCTGAAGACAGAAAAGTCAAAATAAAGATAAATGCATTGATGTTCCATCTAATGATGACTAAAAATGAAGAAATAATAGGAAACTTTCTATACCGGACAGATTTTTTTAGTGGTTTACAACTTCTTGTTGATTTTAATTAAGGAAGTGACATAAAAGTGTTTCATTAATGTCTTGCAGCTGGAACTAAAATCTGAAGTCTCTTTCCATTCTTATTCTTCTTGCAATTACCTCACTCAAGAGTTTTGAGGGATGTGGAGTAACGATCCATTGAGGTTTCCATGTTTTGTTTGTTCTTGAATTACCTCAATCTCACAATCAATAGAAAAATCGCATTTGTTTCATTACTGTGCTGTGTGCTGTTTATTTATTTGTGTGCAAATTATTTCAGGCTTTTCTGGCTTTACAAGATACAACTGCCATAGTATTTGACACAGTTATACATTTTTCCCTCTTTTACCATCTAAAACTGAGCTTGAGATAAAATGATGCCCCACAAAAAAAAAAAAAAAGAAAAAAAAAGAATGTGTAGGGCTGAAGTTTTGAGGATTACTAGGAAAGTTGGAGCCTGCCAACCATAATTATTAGCAAATTAATTTGCAGGATGCCCAGTAACATTCTACGTGCAGCTAGTTTCCTTCAATTGGCATCAGCTATACTGATCTCTGACATACAGCGACTTAACTAACTAAAACAGTTATTACTTTACTTTACCAACCGTAAAAATCTAGTGCCAAAATAATAGCAGACCGGAGTTCCGCTGTGGCGACCCCTAACCGGGAAAAGCCGAAAGAAGACTAAAAATATTATTTTGGTCAGTGAAGGTATCACTGACTTGAATTCCAGATTGTAATCACTGTCTTCATAACCACTTAATTTCATGAAACTAAATAGGATATTAATATTTAAGGGATATTAGTATTTAAAGTTTACTGTTCATAGTGGTTTTACTTTACAAATGGAATTTTATATTTCTTGTTCTTTTTTCCAAACATGAACACAAGAATTTTTCATTTTTTTTTGCATAAATGAATCACTGGAAGAAATTTTAGAAGGTGCTACACTTTGAATATTTTTCAAGAAATGGCTCTATATGTCATATTTACACATGTTCTTATGGTTTTTGAAGAAAATGTCTCTGTGTTAAGTACAAGTACCTCATGATGTATGACATTCTGAATGTACGTTTGTTGTCAAGAAAACCTACTCAGACTAAAGCTTTGACTAATAAAGTACTGTTTAACAGAGGAATCAGTAATGTAGCAATAATTACAACCCCCCCCCTTTGTTTCCTATATTATTACACAACTAATTATGAAAGGCTTAATATACTGCTGTCATTGTTAGCAAAGATTCATTAGCTAATCCTGGTCTGATACCTTATAAAGTATAAAAGAGTCAGCATGACTCAGAAGGCTGGTACTAATGACTCAGCTAATATCCCTGTAGAAGTAATGAAACAACAAACAGGTGACTATGTACATTAAGGATCTCACTTTGTCCTGGATAAGGAGACATTGACTAAGAAATGGACAGAAGTATGTTACTCCCTGGAAAGCCATGGTTTCAAAAGTGCATTGTTTTATTTCTGATGGAATGAAATATTTTACACTGGGAGCAAGTTCATTACTAAAAAGCTTGCTTTGTTTGTAAAAGCTTTGTGTGTGTGTGTGTGTGTGTGTGTGTGTGTGTGTGTGTGTGTGTGTGTGTGTGTGTGTGTGTGCATGCTATCCATAACACTAACAAACCATATGCATATGCAGATTTCAAACTGGCTAATTTCAGTCTTCTATTATACAGTGCCAGGAATAACAAAACATAATTTTCTGTCCTTCATGTATTATTTCTACTGCTTATTAGATACTACAAAAAATGGCTTTCTGCTGATATATCCCTAAACATAACTGAAGGGTTTGGATACATAAGGCATTCATATTCAAGAGATAATGCGGGTCTGTCAATCCATATAACAAGCTCACTACCCTCAACACAGTCATTAAGTTCTGAAACCTCAGAGATACTATACTTAAAGACAAACTTAGGTCAAAAAAGGAACTTCATATAAGTGGACTAATCTCAACTCTAACAAGATTTATTAGAACATACGTCAGGACTAGCCTAGGTGATTTGGTTGGTCATTAAGTTCTGAAACCTCAGAGATACTATACTTAAAGACAAACTTAGGTCAAAAAAGGAACTTCATATAAGTGGACTAATGTCAACTCTAACAAGATTTATTAGAACATACGTAAGGACTAGCCTAGGTGATTTGGTTGTGCTGACTAATGTCGTCAAATGGGCATTGGCATTTGCCAGTAATAAGTGGGTTGAGGACCCAGCCTACTTCGACTTATACCAGGGACCCATGTTAATGATGGGAGGGGTGTATGTGCCCGTATTGGCCAGTGTTTGCCCACATAAAGCCCAGTAGCCCTGAGTCAATAAACTACCTGAGATAGCTCTGTTGAACGAAAACTGGATGTACACCCAATCAATTTGTCAAACATGTATTAATAATTGCTACACTCACTGTAGGTTCACTGGCATGTTTCAGCTTGGAAATAGTAAGGAAGAGGCTGGACATCCTATGTATCCAGGAGACAAGACTAAAGGGAAGTGCAGCAAAGCCAATTGGCTTCTTGGAATGCAGAGTCTATTACTTAGAAGGAGGACATACTACAAATGTGGGAAATGTGGTGAGAGAGAGGCTTCAAAAGACAGTGAGAGATGTCATCAGAATTAGTGACAGATTCATGGCAATCAGACTCCAGTGTAAGACTAGGGCCCTATTCATAATCCCAGCCTATGCTCCACAACAGGGATGTGACAGTGAGGAAAAGAGTGCATTCAAACAGCAGTTGTAGGACCTACTACATAAAGCAGGATAACAGGAACTGATGTTGACAATGGGTGACCTGAATACATATATCAGGACATACAGAACAAGATATGAGGTCCACATGGATGTTGAACACGTATAAAGAAGGACAGGCCATTTTAGACTTCTGTCTGGCAAATGGCTTGATTGTGACAAACACATGGTTCAGCGAGAGAGACAGTCACAAGATTACATACAAGAGTGACCAACATGCAACTCAGGTAAACTTCCTCTTAGTAAGGAAAGGGTACTGGCATAGAATCAGTGACTGCAAAGTCATTCTACATTAAACATTTGGCACAAAGCATAAACCACTTGTTGCTACAATTAGCTGCAAGCAATGGTCAGTGAAGGCTCTAGGATGAACAGACACTAGTGTGTAGACCTGGAAGTTGACTGGATAGAAAGCACAAGAGTTCAAGGAATAACTTGGGCTTGTCTCTAGCAACTCAGGAAGAAGCGTAAGTGCTGAAGAATAAAGGCAGCTCCTCAAAACAGCATATGTGAGGACTACAGAACAGAAGGAGTGTAGGAAAAAGTAGGACACAGAAAAATCAGACCAGACTAGGAAGGAATACTGACTGGCTAACACCGAGGCTAAAAGAGAAATTGCAATAGCAAAGAACAAGGCATCAGAGGCACTGTACCAGCTTCTGGAAGGTGACACAATAGATGGCACAAGAAACTGTATCAAGTTGCAAGGCAAAGACAGAAAGATAAAGAAGAGAGTCAGACAACCTTTATAATGGATGCTAACAACAACCTACTCACCAGTCCACCGGACATCAAAGGCAGATGGGAGGAGTGCTTCCAGCAGCTTCTGGAAGAGGAAAGCCCCACAGAAGGTGTACTGTCCCAGGCACAGGCTACAATGAAAGAAGAGGAGGAGCCCACACTAGAAGAAGTAGGAATAGCACTACAGAAAATGATGTCAGGGGAAGGCAACAGGCTCAGATGAGGTCACAGCAGATATAATGAAGATGTTAGGTGAGATAATGGAGAAATAGCACCTGAGGATACTCATAGCAGTGTGGAGAGAAAAATTTATACTAGTGCTGGTGTTCAAGAATAAAGGGGACATCCACAACTCTTGTCACACTGCATGAAAGTTCTGTAGAGGGTGACTAATAAACATATACCAGCTTCCCTTCCTTACCTTTATGCATTGTATAGAAAGTAAGTCGGGAGATGAGCAATTTGGATTCAGATCAGGATGCAGCACAACTGACCAATGCTTGAAGTGACACAGACGTAAGAAGAAGCTTGAGATGAGGAAACAGTTTAATTGGACATTTCTAGACTTGTAGAAAACATATGACAGGGTACCAATAAAGCTGATTTGGGCAGTCCTTCTGTGGTTAAAAGTTATAGAAACATTGGTAGAATTAACACAGGAAATGTACAAGGCACCACTATCTGAAGTGTGAACAGTGTTCAGTCTCACACAAAGGTTCCCAGTGAGAGTGGGTGTGAATCTCACACTCTCAACGAAGTTCGGTTCTGAGCCCACTGCTTTTCATACTGGTGATATATTAGCAAACAGGTTAGAGGGGACAGATCAAAAAATTTGTTGTATGCAAACGATATGGCATTACAGGCAAACACTGAGCAAGAACTTCAATAAAGGATAGGGGAATGGAAGGTAAAACTGAAGGTAAATGAGATGAAACTGAGTACAGATAAGAGTATGACAATGGCTTCAAAAGGGGGTAATCAGGAAAAGCTGGGAATTGAGATAGAAGGGGGGAATAGTGGAACAGGTTAACAGCTTTAAGTATCTGGGAAGGGTGGTCAAATAGATGGGAAGTCTGAATGAGGAATTCAAAGCTAGAATCAGAAGGGCTGCAGTCTACTGGAACAGAGTATCAGGGGTAATATATGACAGATGAATGTCAAAGAAGCTGAAAAGTAAGGTGTACAAAACAGTAGTGTGACCAGTACTACTTTATGGTACAGAAACTTGGGTAATAAAGGCAGAAAGCTAGAGATGATGGAGATGAAGTGCCCGAGATGGATAGTAGGATGCACACTGTGGGATCGATAAAGAAATGAGGACATCAGAGCAGAATTCAAAGTAGCTCCAATTGCACAGAATGTCAAAGAGAACAAATTACAGTAGTTCAGGCACATATGCAGAAAAGCAGAAGACAATTATGTGAAGATGATTCAAGACAGAAAGGAAGAAGGCATGAGAAAACAAGGGCATTCTGCAAAGAGGTGGATGTATTGTGTGAGAGAAGACCTGAGACAAGCAAGAACCACTGTCGAAGAAGGTAAGAGAGTGACATTCAATAGAGAAAGATGGGGACAGATTTCACTACATCCACGACCCTAAGTAGAAAATGGGAAATAGGGGGTTGGCGATGATGATGAAGATGTCAGGTGAGAATACCACAGGATTAGGTGACTTAAGCTTCTTCATTAATGATTAGGATATTTACTCCATATCCACTTCTGTTTGGCTCAGGTTCTTGAAGCAGTTAATAAATGAAACATTGCTTATGGTATTAATTTCTAAGACTAGCAACACTCTCTGTAAAATATTTTCACCCATCTGTTATACCTCTTGATCCCTTGAGACAAACATTCTTTATCTGCTTTTTACGTCTGTGTCCAGCCTCCTCTCACTGCCCTAGAGCCCATTTGTTACTCTGTAGGTGACACCCAACTAGAAGGATCATTATCCTGGCAACTGTGGAAGTGGTCTGTTTCTTTGCTGACAACTTTGCAATGATGGTACTTCTGCTGCATTTATAATGTCACCCCTGGTGGCTGACATGATCATCTACATTACTGTGGAGCCTTCACTGTCCTCACTCAAACACTAATGGTGGCTACCTTCACCAAAATGGGATGGAAAAGTTCAGATCCCCAGCCCTGTTTGGTTTTGGTGTTGTGTAATCTTCCACAAGCATGTTGGTGACTGGCTGACCCCCCCCCCCAAAAGGATTAACGAGCATTGTGTACTCACTCCCACCCTCCCCTTCCCAGCTCCTCCTGAGGCACAGCCACTTTATGAACCTGGGTTTCCTTGTCCATAGTCAGGTTTGCATCCCTCTGTGCCACACAGCCAGACATCTCTCTCACAAAATTAAATTATATTATATTTCATTTTGCTGTCTTCTGAAGGGGAATCCATGAAATGGTGGTAAGAAATTCCAGAAAGGGGAGTTTACTAAAATAAATAAATATTTTAAATATTAAAAATGGATGGCTGATTTCTGAGGACTGCAGATTACTGACTGCTGGGATGCTACTTATATAAAAAAAGATCAATTTAATTTACAAATATATTCCTACTAGAAATACCACAAATGTAAAGATCTGGAAAAAACAAATATGTCCAGCCTGGAGGAAGAGGAGGTTGACTTAATGCAATATGTAAGGATAAAACTATGAAACTATAAAATACAAAAAAAAAAATCCTGCCCAAACATAGGCAAGTAGGATTTAATACAGCAAATCCTAAAGTCTTCTACTCCTACTTACTCTGGACACACAATCAACCCCACCTGATTGTGACTCATTCACCTATTTATATGAAGGTGATCTTCTTAGATTAAGTACTCCATATAAGGACCTTGAAACTATAACTGATTAATCATTTTCACTTAATAAAATTGTTTTCCTGTAAACTGACACAATCTAATACCTACATCTATGAAAGATACAGTGGTATTGTTTTATAAGTCCTAAATGCATCCAGTTATGCAGTATAATGCCATTTCTTTTGTAGTATTCCACATCAGACACAAGTACATCAGAATCAGTCCAATGGTTTTTCACCATTCAAGATATCAGATGACTTATATAACAAAACAGATTAAGAGAGATTTCTTTTACTCAGATACAGACTTCTTGGGGGTGATTTAATTTTAGTATGTGAGCACTCAACAGCAATTAGATTGGATTAGTATACTCAATTATTCAATAATGCACCACGCTGGGACTTTTCTGACTTGTCAGTTTACTGCACATAACCTAAAAAATAAATATTTCCATCAAAGTTTGATCAGCTTTGGAATGTTTGCAATGGGAATGAAATTGGAGACATCTTTACTGAAATCCAAACAACTATCAAGCAATGATCTTGGCAAATATAACATTAATGTCAGTGGTAGAGAATATGGACTCCTTGATGGCTTTCTTACTGAACATAGCACCTGTGGTATTTTGCATTGAAACAATCTCTAATGGATGAAATAAACAGCAGGAAAGAAAAATAAGCTTTAGCAAGCCTGTAATTCAAAAAGAAATGAAGAAGATAAAACAAGGTCACTAATGCTTCTATATTAAAAGAAGTAACTTATTCTCAGATTACAGAAAGCTTTTAATTATGATGTTGTTTCTTCAAATACAGTAATTAACACTTCTAAAAAAAGGAGTTTACATTTATATAGTTACGTGGTGAATTTAATGAAAATGAAGGGGTCTAATTTAAATTGAAGAAATATCCCAGATAGACAATGACTAGTGAAGCAAATGTAAAGAGAGAGAGATACTGAAAGTGGGAAATACAGAGGTATAGACAAATACACAGACAGAAAGATAAACAGATTAACTCCAAACAGTTGAGAATTACACTGTCTATATACCATTATTATTACTGACAAGAAAAATGAGAGCTACTTAATGTGGTATTCTTTGTTGATATACTCAAGTAAGTATTAGGAAACAAAACATTTCACAAATCACTTCATGAATGTCAGTTACATCCTCTCTACTCTGTTTTTGACATTACGAGAAAGGAGGGTACAGCCCTTCACGGAAACTGGTATTTTTTAAATGCATCAGTCTGTAAACAATGTGGCCTTAATACTTGGGACCCATATGTAACTTCACTTTTCAAATGAAGCAATTAGCGTGACTGTTATGCTTTCCAATAAACATTTTGATTTTTTCCAAACTGCCAACCATTTTAGTATCACTCTTGTCTCCTTACAAAACATAAACCAAGTTCCCAATTGTTTCAGTTATTCATAAGTAGAAAAGTATTAACATCCTTAACATATATGGTAGCATTACATAACCGATGTATAATCTGGCATATTATTCAAGAAGACTCAGTGTTAGCTAACACCTTCTTCAAATAAATAAACATTTTCAAGTAAAAAAACAAGCCCTTTGTCCCTTTAACAATATCTTCTATGCTTCCATAAAACTTGAACCATTCACAATCTGTCATGTGATAGGGCTCATTGGAAAAATATGTATTGATCTTTATATAGAGATCATATGTGGTCCAACCTGACTTGGAAGACCATAATAATACATGATTAAAAGTAATCTTAATTTACGTCTGTGCCCATGGTACTGATTACATGACTCACTGGATTACCCATTCTCCATAATCCAAAACAGGAGTGACAGTAGATATTACAGTAAGTTTCAGAAAACATGCCTGTCATTCCTAATATGAAATAACACTACTGTCAATTCCAAAGATACTAAAATGTGAAATGTGAAACAGTGGTGTTTACAACTGCAAGCAAATCAATACATAATTAATGAATTCTGACTGAATAAATAACATTTTCTATGACAAATAAGAGCACTAATAAATGATCCAGTCAATATTCTGTCAAACTGAATCTGAACTTAACCCTATTGCACAAATCACAACAATGTCATAATATCCCGCACACACAAAAAAGATGAAATATATAAAGAAGCAATATTCAAAGTACCATAAATCATCAAAGAGTATGCAGAATCTATTACACAATGAAACATAAAAATAAAACTGTAAAATGAACAAAGAATAAGCACACAGCAACAATTTTAGTTAACCAAAATACTTTCTTGCCATGGTTATATTCCTCAGTGTGACCATAAGACATAAACCTGCTCTGTCTTTTGATGTGGCAGGACTTCAGAAGTGAAGGAAGTCCATCACAATAATGGTTGCATTTAACATAATAAAAGAAAAACATGTCTACATAATCCAGCTGTGTAACAGGAATAACTTATACTTAGCAATATACTGCTGTGCTCAATCACATACAGAGAAAAAGTACCACTTGAGCTTCATCTATATGGGCCAACCATTCTAGCCAAGAGTGAACATGACGTTACACATAGATGACTTAAGGTATACTGTAACGACATATAGCCCAAATGCATAATACATTCTATGCTAAGCAGATAATGAAATCAAAATGGTACCAGTTATACACAAAGAATGGATGTATGCAATAAATCAGTATTCTGTGGATATGATGGGGAATGCATGCTATCAGAAAGAAAATGCAATCTACTTGATCTAACAGCTTCTGATTAACTAGATGAAGCTGCTGGAAAGCTAACTTTTGGTGATACAGCAATGAATAAAAGTACATAGTACATGAATAACTACAATCTGACTATAGCAGGTAACATGCTAATGCATCTTCAAAATAAGCAGTATTAGTCTCATTGATTTGGAAACTTGTAGTCAAGATTTGAGAAATAGAGGAAAGTTTAATAACTCTTGAAATTATGATGGCAGAATCTAAAAGTCCATTACCTTAACATGTCCAGACATTAATATCTTACTGATTATTTAAATGAAAGTTTGCTGTTAAGTATACACAGCAAATGGAATTAGAATTAGACCACGCAGACCTAAAACACAATACTCAACTATTTGTGTGCAATGATATTAGATTTTTTTTTTAAATAAATCACCTTATTGTTTTCATGTCCAAGAAACAAGACTACATGTCCATTAAAACTAACTCTGTTTAAACAAAATTTAGATATTCATAGGCAAAGAGATTCTTTCATTTTTTATTAATTATGATTAGACTCAGTAATTCAGTAGAAACTGAAAACACAGACCTTGGAGGATTAATAGTGTAATGAGTTCAGACTCATGGAATACACTTTATTCTGCTAAAAATGCAAACTAAAAGGGAGTAAGATGAGACTGTTCAATACCAAAACATGAAGGTTATATAAGTCTATGCACAAATGACATACTCACAGTCCTATCTGGACAATATTCTGTTTTAGTTTAGAAATGTGACAATAGGCACAGTGTAAAAATGTAGAAATTAATCACTGTCTATTAACATTAAATGCTGGTCCAATAAATAATCTTCCCACCCAATGCATAAAATACAAATCTCAGATTAAGACTACAACAGGACATTAAAAGAGGTCAATAAAGCTGCTCATGGTCTAAAAAGATCATTCCCTGTGCAATTAGTTGCTTGAATTATGTCTGATAATAACACCTACTACAGTCATAACTTCGGTTTGGAAATACTCAAAATGCCCACCCTTCCACCCCTTAATCTCATGTCCTCAGGCAAAATTGTATGAATCAGGGATGGTTCAATTCCTCCTGCAATATCAAAAAGGATGATTAAATAGTTACCTAAGGCGGTTTGAGAAAACATCTAATAGAGAAGATTTATTATTATTGCAGACAAGTAAAGGGGTTATTGTCTTTTTCCTACAGAAAGTCTGGAAACAAGTCTAGAAGAAGCTCTGAATGGAAATGAAGGAAGCCACAGCAAATGACAGTGAGAAATTTTGACTTATGGCTGCCAAGGGCACTAAAAATTTTATGCCTGACACAACTGTATATTGAGTTTGACGCTTGGATTAATTTTTATTGGGGATATTCTTTTATTATCCTCTAACCATAAGTCACAGCTGTGCTCAGAAATCAATTTTATCAGAATTATAATATAATAACCATTCATGAGGAGGTAGAAACTCTTCATGAACTGAAACATGGTCAAGCCTTAGGCAAAGACCATATACTGGTACAAGTTTCTAAAATGCATATTCCTTTATTGGCAGGGCTAATAACTTCCTTTTTAATAATTCCATAAAATATAAATTTATCCTGCTTACTGGACAGTATCACATAATAAGATGCTGCTGTTAAAAGAAAATGGAAATAAACTTTGTCAAGACATTTCAAGTTTCCTCCAGGTGTCTTTGATATAAAAGGAAAATTATGTTTTATGATTTGTTAAAAGTAAGTACAGTGATCTGGCAAAATAACTGAACAAGTGCATATACTGACTTGCATGATAATTAATTAAAAGGAGAATGCTTTATATTTTATTTCATTTTCTTTTCAAGAATACAAATATTTACCACAGAATATCTGCATTATGCTAGTGCAACATGACATTTAATTTCTAATCCAGTTAAACACTGTGCAAAGTTGTTCACTCTGAGTACTACTGCTACAAATCTTTTAGAGATGGTGACTACCCAGGACGATGGAATATGGCCATAAAGTTGCTCTAATAAGAAGCTCAATTTATATAATGTACAATTATTATATATTTGCTACAACTAAAGGAACTAATAGCTTCATACTGAATGGTAATGTCACCCAGAACAACCAATTTTAAATGTCTGCTTGTAACTCCTATATCAATGACATTGTATTGTAATTATCTACAGTAAAATTTCACTCCCCTATTCTTTAGTTTGACATTGACTTATATGGATGATTTTGGTACATGCTGGTGTAACTCTGGAAATTCTACAAAATCAGAAGGCACAACATTCAGTTAGAAAAGTTAAATCCATTAATTTAGCAAAACAGACACAGTTGCACAATTGTATTCTAAAATCTACAATTTCTCAAAACTAGATATATAAATGAAATAATGGTGTATTGCCAAAAACTGATATCTCTATTTTGTGAATTACTTTACAGATGAGGTTAACAGAGCTGAAACTCATACAGCCGAAAGTTTCAATGACAGCACACATTTTCTTGTGATTATTATGCCTGATACTAAATACCTATGCCATGATATTCAAATATCTCATGCTTCACTGAGAAATAAAGTGAATAAAGATGTCAAAAATGTGAAGTGATAAGTTAATTCTTATTGGATATTACTTTAACAAGCTTCTGGAGAACCGCTCTTCAACCTCCCCATCTCACAGAAGTTTTAACTAAGCATAGAGTACAACTGCAAATTTAGTGTAAGATGAAAGACGACCAATCGTCAATCTGTCTGAGCTCTTCAGAAAGGACATCTGCTGTGTGTGACTTCCCAAGAACAGATCATCAACGTGCATGTAAATCTTAAAGAGATCCTACTAGGCAGCAGATTACATCACTTGAATGGCATTTGTTAAAACCCATGTCAAATATGTTTGCTATGCAAATGTCAGCTTTACAACAGGAAAAACTAGCTTCTATACTTTAAGGGGGATTATTTCCTTAGCTCTAAGGTAATGGAAATATGCAACAATGCTGTGAGTGGCCCCATACAAGGATTGCGCTGCAGAGATCTGTTTTAAAATCAGAAAACTGTAGTTCTGTTTTGGCAATGTGTTCAGCTTCTATTTATTTGCACCAGCATTTGTAATTAATCAAAACTTGCAGAATATTTATTCAAGTTTTACTTATTTAACTAACTGATCAATTAATATGTTGATAAGGAATTTCCATCTGTGAAGTCGCACTTTCAGTGGAGTCCTGGGGAGGAAAGCACCAATATATATGCATAAAACATGATAACTTTCTTAAAAGGCACAACAACAAATTATACAAAAGCTAAACTGAGACACAATAAATAGTATGACATAAGCAGATATTATTTATAAATTTAAGAGTAGATGTACAGCTGTTAGGGTCTACTTATACATCAGTCTTACTGAGCTCTTCAGAAAAGATCACTGCTGACTGTGACTTGCCAGTGCAGAGACATTTAATTTCTAATCCAGATGAACAGTGTGCAAAGTCATTCATATTAATTATTACTACCGTTCCAGACATCTTGAAGCTATACAACATACATTTGATTTTAGTTTTGTACACCACAAAGCAGTCAACATTTGGAAAATTCTGAGTACAATGCACCACTGTGGAAGCACCTAGATTTCTGAGAACTGTGCACTGAGTAAAATGCACATGGTGGGCTCAACATCTCATGGAGACACCGTAATACCATTTCTGCATCAAATGAGAACTAGTTAGAATAGTAAAGAACAACAGTTTTTGAATATGTCATACTTAGAAAGTAATGTCTGGCTCATGAAAGTATAGTCAGGCAAAGATTAAGCAATACCACATTTGCAGTTTCCCCAGCAGCAGTAAGGTACCAAGTATCTGAAGATATATTCTTTGTTTTATGAATGTAAACTAGTCCTGCAATAAATGCTCTGAGTATTTGGTGGACTGTCATCCATAGTACAGTTTCAGGCTTTGTAAAGAAGCACAGAAATGTATCCTGCTATGTTAACTAGCAAAAAAAAGGAAACTGGAAAAATACTATGCATGCCCAAATTTGTGTTGGAAGAGGGTACAAGTATAAATTAGCTACAGCATACTTAGTACTTTGTGAAAGAGATGGCAGGATTCTGAGGAATCTGCCAAACTCTTGATTAGTTCCTGTCACTATTCTACTATGCTTGTTAATCCTAAGCTGACTGTCAAGGAAATAACCAAGGTTTTTGCCTCACAGCAAGAGGTTCCCTGGTTCAATTCTCGGCTGTGGTGCCTTCTGTGCGGAGTCTGCATGTCCTCCCTGTGTTTGTGTGGGTTTCCTCTGGGTGCTCCGGTTTCCTCCCATATTTCAAAGAAATGCAGTAGGTGGACTGAACATTCTAAACTGGCCATAGGTGTGGGTGCGAGTGTGTGGTGTAATAGGACTATTGTAGCAAGGCTAGTCACCAGGCAGTATAAACCTTGGCTCTAGATGACTGTCACTGCTGAAGTGACACTCCGACCCCATGTGCAAAAATGGGATAAAGGGGTTGTGGATGGATGGATGGATTTGTTGAGCTAACATCCTGAATGGTAGCTAAGTTTACTGAAGAATATGAAGACTTAAATTTGATTGAGTTTGGGTATGTTTATCATTGTCTAGGCTATCAGAGTGAAGACCATCAATCAGAATATTCTCAAATGTTAAAAATAAATAAAAACCGATACGGTTTTACTCAGTCATAACTGCAAGAAAGGAAAAGTATCCTGAAGTTTAGTGTTTACAGTATCAAATGAGTGATCAGCAAGGGCAGAAGTACTGCCAGTGGTGTACTGGATCAGTTTGTCATTCCCATGGAGACTGATTATGTTATTCATAATAACTATAAAGAGACATGGGCCCAGAAGTGAACTCCAATGGGCATCAACCTGTATTCCCAACGAAGGGGATACAACACCATTCCATCAGACTGCTTATCCTCTAGTGTCAAGACAGATATTAAACCATTAATGACATTACAAGCATGGCATGGTAAGAATGTTAGATAGTTTTATGTGTGCCATGCTCCTTCATTCCTCCCTCCTTCCTTCATCAGTTAGTAAATCAACAGTTCTGGCAGACGTATAAGAAGGCCATGGATAACAGGTTTATCTTGCAGATTTATAAGGCAGGACTCCCTTTGCACCAGTATTTCAGATAAAATGTAGGTGAAGGGTTCCTAATATAATACAGCAACTTCACCTGTTCATTCATACAGGTGTAAAACTGTTTTACTGAGAGTGGATATATTACACAACACCCATAAAAGCTGTATCTGTACCATGGCTTGGCCTAAATCCATGCCAATAGTTAGAGACAGCATTTAAGTTTATCATGTAGGAGAGTAATTTTGAATGAACACACTTTTCTAAAATTGTAAACAATGATAACAGTAGTGCTAAGGGACACTACTTGAACACCCATAACTGTTGAATGGCAGGAATGACTGCTTTCAACAGCTGGGAATACAGTCCTCCCTGACACAGAGATTGAAGATAAGCAATAGCTGCAATGGAGTTTTTGTAGGAATCCTAGAAGAAGACTATTAATAACAACTGACCAATATTTATCTTTATGCAAAATGCATCAAGCCTTAGAAAATGTCTTAATTACAAATGATGGGCATTAAAGATGCAGAGGTAAATTAGTGTCAGTCACCTTACCACCTTACATGAATCTTAGATGCAGTCTTGAAAGTGCATAACAAACTGACTAGCAGTTACCCCATCACAGAGATGGCGAAAAAGGGGAGGGACTCGAGTTATGTCACATATGTACCAGATTCTCAGTACTTTTCCATTACATTTGGGTTGTTGATGTATATGCATTATTGTTGTTGATGTATATGCATTATTGTCCTAAATAAATATATATTTTTTTCTATTAGACTTGGCAGCATTCTTTGTTTACATGCCTCTTTGAATATGCCAACAGCAGATTCCCATTGTGAGCTATGATAAACAGACTATACATGATAATTGTATCACAGCATAGCTTTAGATTTTGGAAACAATAGTGAAAGACTTACAGCACTGGCACACCTTTTGCACAAATAGTCTATACTTTTAAGAAAAGCAAAATTTAAGTGATGTACAGGCTTAACCAGTGGTAGGCTGAAGAAAGGTATCCAATAAATATATCTTCAGGATATAATTAAAGACGGATACAGCAACATGCCTCACACTGCTTAAGAAGCATTATCTCTGAGTCTTAACAATTTCTGTATGATTCCACGTAATGCTGACAGATGATCACTAGAGGTATCTGCCATGACATCTAACAATACAGTACTGCCAGTGGTAGTTATAAAGATCAAGGATTTCTTAATTCTTAAGATTAAGAAATTACAAACTGAAATTTTATACTTTAAAGAATGTATTAAGAGGCAACTGATTCCTAAAGGGCTCCACCAATGGCGGTACCCTACAGGACTGGAACGTAATTCACTGTTCCACATTGAATTACTGCAACTCTTTGACAAACAGGGTTGCGAATTTCTTGAACTGTTAGTCAAACACTACAGTCACAACTTGGATGTGTTGATAAAAGAAGTGGAATCTCTTGAATTACCCATCAGGAATGATCATGACTTTTTACATTATAAATACGACTACTGTTGTGTCTTTTGTAGTACAGATTCCACTATGGCGAAAATAAGAAGTAATAAAATCAAAAAGATGGAATGGGATAGAGCAGACTATGCAACTGGGTTAGCTTACCCTCCCTTTCCATTTTCTCAAACCTGGGGGCCATTATTGAATCCTACATCGAATAACATTATTAATGAAACTAATGACATAATGAATATTAATGAAGATGAAGGAAGTATCAATGTATCTGAGAACCCCCCTCTCCACATACAAGGCAATCAAAACTCCGTATGGAGTAACAGACTGAGAGATCCCTACTACGGAACCAACCAACCTGATTGAGGCAATGTAGGGCCATCCAATCAGGATTTTCGGTATGCCATTGGGAAGAATCATTCGAATCAACAGGCTCACCCTCAGCACAATCAACAGTCGAAGAAACGCAATTACAAACAGAGATAACAAGTCCCATTGTGGAGCCCTGTTTTTCTGGACTTGATACCAGGGTCTAAGAAATGCATTTACAAACAGAAGTAACAAGCCCCAATGTGAAGCCCCATTTTTTGGACCTGATATCCATAAAAATATCAAAGGGGGCTTTACTATTTATAACTTTTCATGATTTGGAGTTACTCCTGACCTGGCACAACTCCTAGCCAAAGGTTTGTCTTTTGTTTCCCCTGTGAGGGCCAATTTGGCAAATACACTTGTGGACTTGAAACTATATTTACGTAAAGTAAATTTATGTTTATTACTTGGGGCAAATACTGAATGTCATAATGTTTATAGAATAGCTAATACTTACAATCCACCATTACATCCTACATTTAGTTTACTTGAAAAGCTATGTGAGTTAGATTTGAGGAATGCTTTATACCATCGCAGGAGGGTGAATGAATACAAGCAGTCTTTAGTACAAGATGTAGATCTACTCACAGAGTTAAGAGCAAGGAAAATTAGAGTTATTAAACCAGATAAAGGAAGGAGGGGGATTTGTTTTTCTAGATGAGGTACATTATAATTAAAGGATGCTATCTAGTCTTGAAAGTGATGCTTATGAGAAAGTAACACTTAATGAAGTTAATGGTGCATATGGACTACTCAGGGCACATATTAATGAGTTGTTTACTGAAGCATCTATTGACAGTGACATGTACAATTATTTTAATGTCATTGCCCCACATATCCCAGTGATATTTAAAACAGGAAAAATACAAAAAAATCTTGAAAATCCCCCTTTTAGGCCCATAGTAGATGAGAGATAGTCCATCACTTATGGATGTGCTAAGGCCGTACATAATAAACTGAAGCACTATTTAGTCACTGAAAAACAAATCTGCTGTGATTCAGAGGGTTTTCTTGATTATATTAACAAACTTGATTAACAGAATGGCTATAATTTTCTCACTAATGACGTCAGAGGCCTCTACACAGTAATCCCTCAAGATCTAGGTGTTGAGTGGTTTACTGATTTTATATTAAAGAGCAACTTTATACTCTTTAATGGAAATAATTTCTGACAAAGAAGTGGAGTAGCAATGGGGTCCCCATGTGGGAGCAGTTATGCCAACATTGAGATGGCACAGTGGGAAAAGAAGTTCATCCTCTATAATCATACTCTAGTCAATCAGGTTCACTGATACACAAGGTACCTGGATGATATTTTTATTATCTGGAAAGGCGATAAAGAGTCTGCTAGTAAATTTGTTGACTATATCAACAGTACTACTGATTTCCTACAATTTACATACCAATTTGAGGAAAACACCATCGCCTTTTTAGATGTCCAGCTTACCAAAGATAGAGCTAACAACAGGTATGTAGCTAAAATATATAGGAAAGCTACTTACTCCAATGTCTTTTTACATTTTAACAGCTGCTATCCGTACCATCAAAGGCAGGCAGTTGTAAAGGAGCAATTGGTAAGAGCAGGACATATGACCACATTAGAACTGGAATTTATTGAGGGATGTAATAAACTCAGAGCAATGTTTCTCAAACGTGGTTATCCTCCTGACCTCTTAGATCAATTTGTAATGGAAGCATAAACAAAAAGAGAAAGGGGTTACTTCACTCCTATCCTAAATAAAGGGCAACATTCGGATGTTAGCAATATTGTTGATGCTCATAGCACTACAAGTACTATTAGTGCTATCCAAGATAATTTTTCAACTAGTTTTATTACCACTTTTTCTGTAAATGCTCCTGTAATCATTGAAATCTTAATGAAAAACTGGGTGGTGTTAAAAGAAGACCCCAGTGTTAGGACAAAAATTGGGGATACACCTAGGGTAATATTTAGAAGACGTCAAACTATTAAAACATTATTGGAACAACCATGTTCACCTCCTGTAACTAGCCCTGGTATGAGGAAATGTGGCATGTGAACGCAATGTAAATTTAATTTGAAAATGCAAATAGTCACTATACATGATGCTATTTATAAAATAAGAGACAAATTTACATGCTTAACTTCAGGTGTTGTTTATGTAGCTCGGTGCCAGAATTGTACAGCATTTTATATTGGAAAGACCAAGAGGCAATTAAAACAGCGAGTGTATGAACACCAATATGACATAAGTAAATCGAATGTTAACAATGCCTTAGCTAGACATACAATAGACAATATGGATTATAAGTTTCAATATGTAATAGTTGAACTTAAGAAAAATATTAGGGGAGGACCATGGGATCAAAAATTAGAGCTCAAAGAACTTTTATGGCAATTAAAAACAAATGCATTTTCCTTCCCAGGTCTAAATGATCACTGTTTTCTAGGGTGCCTCCTAAAGTTAAAAGCCTTGGAGAGATAATTTTAGTAGTGTGTAAGTGTATGTGTCTTTAAACAGAATGTTTTGTAACAAAGTGATGATGCCATTGATTTTATTTGTATATAATGAGAGTTAACTGTTAAGTATCTCATCTGAAGAAGTTCATGAAACTTGTCTGAACGAAAGTGCTAACTGTACTGTTATTAATCTTTGTGTTGGTTTTACTGCAGGTCCTTTCCATCTGTTATTGTTTTGTTTACTTAGTTATAAGCATCCAGTACAAAGTACTGTCACTCCCAAATGTTCTGTATATCCTAGTAGAAAGAGTTATTTATCATCTGGGTATGTTCATAAAATTGAACAGATGGATGACTGGACTTAACTATTTCCAATCAATACTGAGGTCACAAACAATAAAGTCCTATTTTCATACTTATGGAAATTCATGAAGGGCTTCACCACTCACTAAATCAATAGTTCTAGGAGACATGTATAAGAAAGCCACTGATAACAGTTTTATCTTGGAGATTTATCAGGAAGGACTTCCTCTGCACCTATATTTCAAATAAAATGAAAGTGAGGGATCCCCAATATAATACAGCAACCTCACCTATTCCTTCCTGGCTCATGCTTCTAACGGTACTATATCAATTAAGAGAGATTTCTGAGTCTTTGACCATCTGTTTAACTAGGTGTCAGAGAGTGTTAGTATCTCAGGTTGACAAAGCTTAAACTCAGTATGAATCAGGCACATTTCATTTATCATGCTCCTGGAATTATTATGAGCTACTGTGAATCTTTTTGCATTTATGTAATCACTTCTGGATCTATAATTACATATATCTTATTTACAGTTTTTCTTCCTACTGTCTTCTATTAGTTCTCTTCATCACTTGAGAGCAGACCAAGAGAGGTAGTCATTACCATCAAGGATGGTTTATATATTTTTTTGTTTTCTCGCCTCCAAGGAATCCTGTCTCTCCCTTTACAGCAAAGTGCTGGATTCCCCAGTATTCACCACAGAAACCGCACTGCTCTCTATGCCCCAAAGTGCATGCACCCCCCACCAAGTGTGCCATGCTCCTTCATTCCTCCCTCTCCCTGCCTGACACCTATAGTGCTAGGGCACTTAATCAAACCCTGTCACCTTGGTTGCTGTAGGGCTCCGTCCCTCTACACTATGAAGCCAGATAGGATCTATAATGAAATTTTTGTTTAACAGAAAGGAGGTGTAGTGAATATCACCTGAAAGTTAGATAAGAATTAGTAAAATAAAGATCAAAATATGCTAAGGATAATGATGTATACTCTTAAAATGTATTTTAGGGACCATGAAAACCTTAAGATATTGAAACATTCAACAAATCTACCTGCATTATTTTTTTATTATAAAACACTAACATTCTCTGCAAATGTGCATGCACTGTTTTGATAATACAAAGCTATCCAATGATTAATGCAAAAAGTCCTACTGAAAAGACCATCTGTATTCACCAAGTACAAATCGTGTGAGTAACCAGGGTGTTAAGAGCAAAGAAAGTAATCTTAGATGAGACATCAGTGTTTTCTTAGCTGATGCTGTATGGTCTCTGACTAGATGCACCATAATAGGTGTAGTTATTGTGGGGACACAAGTTAGTACAGTTAAGGGAAAAAGGGTTTCTGAGGGCAAGAGGGATGAATCATCCAGTCTTCCACTCCAAGGTACAGGATCCATACATATTTTTCTAAGTGTCCCCTAGGACACACTGAGCATCCGCTGTGTCTTTTTTATTATTTTTACAATAATTTACAATAAATTCAAAGTACATAATGAAAATATGAAAATTTAAACAACAAAAATTAAGTTGATGTGAGTACCCCAGTCCTTACATATCACCCTTCTCTCAGCTAGCAGGAAAAAAAAAATCTCATCTAACATATAAAGTATACAGATTTCATTAGAATTTCATGGCTTAGTTTGCTGAATTGCATAAATAATAACTGAAAATCATGCAAAGGTAAATCTTGTTCTTGATTTAGTATATAGTAACAGACAGACAAAATCAATTTTTGGAGCAACAATCTAAATACAAGACTTTCAACAACCTAGCAGGAATATCTATCTCATCCATACATAAAATCCTAAGTACAATGAAGATGATATATTGTGATCTGTGAAAAAGTTGGTTTTAACCCATCATGGATAAATTCCAGAACAAGACCACCACATATCATACCAAGTGCCTTTGTTATCAAATTCTTTTCAACATAATTTATGAGGTACCGCCTAACCAAGTCTGTCAGGAAAGAGGTAAGTAGGCCCTCTGCAGCACACTTAATT
This sequence comes from Protopterus annectens, assembly GCF_019279795.1. Taxonomy (NCBI): domain Eukaryota; kingdom Metazoa; phylum Chordata; order Ceratodontiformes; family Protopteridae; genus Protopterus; species Protopterus annectens. The sequence continues at coordinate 1,419,907,131 of NC_056735.1, forward strand.
GGATTATTCGAATGATGAATTAATTCAACAGTACATTTTGCTGCTGCAAAGCATGCCAAATTGAAATAAGTCAATTTTGTTAAATAATTCTTTATTCCATTAACTATCACTTCTTCAACAATTGGTTAGAACCTAAAACTAGAGAAAATAATCTTACAATATTTTTCCCTTTAATATGATGCAATATTTTATGGTTGAGCTACATTAAAAATTGAAATTAATTTCTTCATTTTTCTATTAGCTCTGCTCAACAGAATTACATCTTAAGAACTAATATTTTCTTTCAGTTTTAAAGTAATCAGAACCACATATTCTTCAGAGGGAAAGACAGGTCAAGGAGATTTTGTATGCACTACACAACTAATTCATAAAGTCCATCTGATGAGTGAATATGAACACAAGGAAAACACATTTCTGAAATCTGTGACATTTCCTAAATATAAGTTGATTTTTTTATGTGTGTTTCTGATGAAAGTTGCCATAAATTGTTAATTATATCTTTATAAATTTCTGGAAAATTTAAATTCCAATTGAAATAAATCACCATAACCTGGAGAAATGAAGAAATCTCAGTATCTTTAACAATATATCCAAACTTAAATTGCAGTAAAATCATAATATCCAGTGGAGTTCTGCACAGAACTCCCTCTCCAGAAAAAAAAACTTATACCAAATAATTTAAATTATATTAAATCAACTTTGGTCTGGTGAAAAAAAGATTATGTTGTATGTATATATGTATATGTAGATCTGTATATATATATATATATATATATATATATATATATATATATATATATCCCATATACATATATATATATATATATATATATATATATATATATATATATATATATATATATATGAGAAAAAAAGAACAGTGAGATGTGATCTTTAACTTAAACACATTTATCCTACAAGAGAAACAAAGTTCAACATATTGCTATTTATAAACTATAATTTTCATACTTAACTTTACAGATATTTATTAGCTATTCTTCATTTAGGTAGTCTGGTTCAACAGAATATGTCCAACACAAATTTTTAATTGCTCAACACTTACAATTTGATAATGGCTAATATTTTTTGCCATTAGTGAAATCATTTATGATCTGCTGAAATAACTTTTGTATCCTATAAATGATGTGATGATAGTGAAAAAGGACAGTAGTTTTTAAGGATTTGTCTACTTTGCATATATTTAACAATAAATTATCTACATAAAATATATATTTTATATAATGACCATTAACTGAAATAGGAGTTATATAGGTATCTTGATAAATATATCGGAAGGTGGGATTAATGACTAAAAGGAAATGAGTGAGAGATAAAGGAAAGCCTTACTGCACTGCAGAGTTTTGTATTACTATATCTAAGGATAATCCATGTATTGTGACTGATAAAATAAAGCATGAATAATATTAAATAATTAAATTTGGAGCCCTAACGTAGATAATAATTCAAATAGTAAATTAGATTGAAATAGGAAATCTATGTGTAATGTTAAACATTTTTCCTGCATCTGAAGAGACAGAGGGTGAAGAAGTATCAATTAAGGTCTTTTATTTCTAATATAATGCATAAATGCTTGCAAACACTGATTAGCCATACACATTTCTCCTGGTATACAACCAAAGTAATGTGAGTATAAATAGTTAACTTTACACAAAAGTAATTTTATTAACAACCTGCAAAACTGTTTTATAGTTTGCATTCAAAAGTACAACTGGATGATAATTAGATGGCTCTAAACTGTCTTTTCAGGCTTTTTTTTATTAAAACTAACTTTGCAAGGGAAAATAATACTTGGTATAAACTGGAGAAATAGAGAGTGTTTCTATTAGACTAAGTATTTTTGGGTCTAATTCATGCAAGAAGCATCTGCAAAATTCCACTGGAATAGAGCCTGGACCTGGATATTTATTATCAGGAAAATCAATATATATATTGCTTTTGTGACTGTGTCTGGATCTGTACCTTATAGCTCTAGTACCTGTTTTATATGCTCTTTCCTTCTGAAATGAGACTTCTAATTATATTTCTAGAAGAGAATCACTTTAATGCAATTCTTATAGTAAAAACATTTTTGATACTTAATTCACTATTATACAATGGTACCTCATTAATAGTTAAAAAAGAGTATGCTGACTGGTCAGCCCAACCAGCATACCTGTTGTAAATGGAGCATATACCAATAGGAAAAAGTCCATCAACAAAGGTATCATTGAGCGGCCACACTTTCATATCAGCATATGTAAACTAGATAGCTACATACAAGCAAAACCAGGTACATACAAAAAAAAAATATTAATATATATATATACTTGATTTTTCTTATTCTGCACAAACAACCTCAAGCAGTACCCACACCACACTGGATATACAAAAGATAAGCTCTTAATCAGTACAAATTACAAACTTAAAATTACAGCAAACCAAGAAATAATAACAATGAAAGTTCTAAACCAGCTCAGACCTTGGAAAAATGATGCCATCCTCAGAAAAAGCGCATCCAGGAAAATTGCAGCCTCTTGCAACCACAAATACATACATGCACTTCAACCTTGTGACAATTTTAGGAATAAGATTGTTCTGAAGATACAAGATCTTAAAATCTTTGCACCATTTGTCTAAATGTTCTCTTTTTTTTCTATTTCTTAATGTGTAAAGATCTTTCTTCTAAAGAAAATATTTCACAGTTGTTATGATCTGCATACTGTCTCACTAAGTTTCAGTGAAATATTTAACAGCAGTATAATTCTGAAGAAGTTCTGTAATAAATGGGACGAAAGCGCTCAATTTATTCTGGCTCCAATGTGTGATTTGTTTTTGAGTTGTTTTTTTTATTGCATAGTTTTTATTTAACAGCAGTGACACCAGATTCTGAACCCCACGCTGCTTAACATTTTCATAGGTTCATAGGTATGTACTAGGCTAATGGCCCTGGAGCCTTTACAAACCTAGTTCATAGGATTACCCTGACATTGTGCCACCCGATGTTAGTTCCCAGTGCCTCTGTTGAGTGCAGCCACTGGAGTGATCCCCGGGTGAATTTTCTATTTCCCATCCACTCATCAAGATTTCTCTTGAAGAGGGACAGTGAGGTGCTCTGTTTGACATGTATGGGAAGTCTATTCCATAGCAAGGGTAGGCTCTGGGTTATGAACCTCTCCCTCCAGCACGTTCTGTTGATTGTGGTAATGAGTCTGAGGTCAATGGAGCATGTGGTGCAGAGGGATTGAGATTTCTTTAGATGAAGCATTTCTAACAGAGGTGGATCAGACATGGCTTTATATGTCAAGCAGAGATCGCGTCTACGCAGCCGATATGAGACAGAGAATAGTTGGAGTTTTTTGAGTCTGCCATATAGGTCAAGTGTTTAAGGCCTAGGATCCTCTTTGTGAGGTATTTTTGTGGCCTCTCCAGTTGTTGCAGGTGTCTAGTGAGGTAAATGCCAAATGGAGCATTGTACTCGATGATTGGCCTAATGAGGGAAGAGTAGAGGGAGACAATGACCACTTTCTACCTGGATGCAAAACCCTTAGTAATGAGATGTGCCACACAGAAGGACTTTCTGACCACAGTGGCAATGTGGTGGTCAAAAGAGAGGCTGCTCTCAACCTGTGTTCCCAGATCTCTTATAACACCTTCTGTGTTCAGTGGACTACCATCGATGTGGTAATTCATGGAAACCGGGTTTTTCCCAAAGGGGATGACGACACATTTTTTGGCATTGAGCTTAAGGCCATGGTTCTGACACCAGTCGTTGGTCTCAGTGAGGCTTTTCTGTAGGATGTCAACATCACTTGGGGAGTTAATAATAGCTCCCAACTTGCAATCGTCTGCGAACTTTGTCAGCCAGAGACCCTTTGTGTTGGCCTGGACTTCACAGAAGTAGATACCAAACAGGAGAGGACCCTGGACCGAACCCTGTGGGACTCCACTCGTGAGTGGTCAGCAGTCTGACTTGGAGTCTGCTACTTTCACACTGTGGGTTCTACCTGTGAGCCAGTTTGCAACCCACCTACTGATATAGGGGGTTGATGCTTAGCTTAGTGAGTTTTTCTATGATTCCTGAATGGGGAATGGTATCAAACGCCTTGGCCAAATCAAGGTACGCTGTAGGAACCACCCTGCCTACAGCTGACTGTAGCCACCCAGACCACTCAAATCTATGCAAGTCACATCACCTAAACAGTTAGTATTGGCTTTTATTTTTGTATCTATGAACTATAATTTATTTTACTGACATAAGAAGAAGGTGTTCAACCACCTCTAGAATCTCTCAGTTCCACGTGTTGGTTCTTGCTGGAATATTCGGTTGAATTAGTCATCTGCAATTTTCTCAGACATGCTTTTTCTGAGGACAGCATCATTTTTCTGAGGTTCAAGCTGGTTTGGAACTTGAAAATTAACAGCAACTCAGAACCATGCATTTCTCACTTTACCGCATAACACTACACAGTAAGAACACTTACGGTCCCACCAACTACTTAAAATGTACACAACAATCATTACAGCTATGTCCTATCATTTTACTACCATCCATAAACTAACTTATTTACAATTCTTTACAATATCAATAATTAATGAATGAACAAACCTAAGTAGCTAAACAATGCAAACTAATTAATTTTCCAAAAGGAGCACTATAACTGAACAGTCCAACAGACACTCCCGTTTTAGATAAACTGAGTAAAAAAATAAAAAAAAAGAAAATATAACACAATATAAAACAACCTAAACCTATGACAAAACTACTCAAGTTTTTAATGAACTACACAAAACAAACACAAAACCAACTAATACATCCTCATGTAAACTGCACAACCATCCATGAGCCTTCTTACATAAGATACATTCTAAACTCAAAAAAATAACCACCAATAACACAATCTAAAGAAAGAAAATAAAAAAACACGCAGTTAAACTTTGATCTAATAACTGACACTGAACTACAAGAAATGTTTGACAACATACCACAATAATAAACCATCCTCCAACAAGCAAGAAAGTACTGTAAGAGCAAGAACAGGAAGTACAACAACATAATTCCCAGAGATACAAGACAATATGAATACCCATACACTTCAGAAATCCGAAGAAAATTTTCAGACTAATAGAAAACAAGAAGCCAACAAAAGACATGAAGAAAAACACCTGAAGAAATACAAATACTAGAATTAGAAAAGTAAGAAACAAGTACAAGAAAACAAACAAACTGGGCTATAAACATATTTCAAAATTGGCAAAAACAAAAAAAACCCTACAATATACACTTGCATACTATTGCACCAGAGAAATTAAACTCAATATTAAGATAATTCTACAGTACAGTACAAAACACAAGTGGAAAAGAATATTTTATACGCACATCTGTAGCCATACATGCAGGACTCAACAGACATATAAACAACCTACTATTAAACATAAAAATTAATATAATTAGAGAGACACGTCTAACAGATGCTAATAATGTATTTAAATAAGTAATTACAAATATAGAAGAAAAGGAAAAATACAACAGAACACCACAACCCACTATCAATACAAGAAATAACACAAATGAGAAACAGCCAAGCACTTCCCCAAACACAGCAGATGGACTCATCAGAAAAGTCTAGTTTGATATCCAACTACACTTCACAAGATGTGGAAATGAAGGACTGCAATACCTGACACAAGACAGTTTCACAATAAAAAGACATGAAGATGGCACAGATTATACAAGAAAAAAAATGTTAACGAACACACCAAAAATCATACAGAACATTATGTCCTATAAAAAGTTTCAAAAAATAAAAACCGGTTCGATTCTCAGCTAGAGCGTCTTCTGCGTGGAGACATGCATGAATGGGCGTACCTTCGTTGAAGGTTGTGCATCAGGGCTGGCAACTCGGCACATAAAAATCAACTGCCAATCATTAGCGGACTGGAGTTCCACTGTGGCGACCCCTAACCGGGAAAAGCCAAAAGACACAACAACCTTTAAAATGCCACCTAATACAACAGCACTGTTTATCCACCCAAAGAGACTTCCACAAAATATACTGGACAAAAATGGAAGCCTGGTACACAACACAACCATTGGGAATAAACTACCATTCAAAAATGCTATCAAAAATTTGCAAATTCGCAAATCCATTGAAAAGATATACAAACCACTCCTTAACAGCAACAGCAGTAACCATACTTTCACAATCAGGAATGGAAGCATGACAAATAATGAATATGACTGGACATAAAAGTGAAACATCACTACACTCCTATTACCAGCCATCACTAGATGAATGCAAACCATGGGGAAAAAATACTCTCTGGAATACAACATCAAACACCAAAAATTCCAATAAATGAAGAAAATACTAATAATAAAACAGACAAGAAACCAAGAAAAAAAAGAAACTCCATAACACAGAAGCTCCAAACTTTGGAAATACCCCAGAAATATCACCAACCACAGAAAAGAATAATAAATTATGGAACAGTAAACATCTACAATATACATACCAGGGAAAGCAAGCACAATATCACATTATAGGTACTACAATAAGAACTCAAGCTAACATCTGAAGATAGGCAACAAACACTTCATAAGTAGTATAGAAATATAAAAGAAAAATACAACAGCAAAACACAGCAAAAGCTTTAAAAACTATATTTACTTATGTAATTCTCTTTTTACATCTCTTGAAAAATTAATAACTTGTATTAAAATAAAAGAAAAATAAAAGAAACAGTAAAGATGAACTAAAAATCTGGAACTATTTTCTCTCAAAAAATAGAAGGATACAAATTAAACATACAGAAACCTAAATAATAACACAAACAAAACAGAACACCAAACTAACACCATTGTATAATAGAAATAACCCATGGCTGGGTGTGGGTAATACTGGCTTTAGCAGAAACTATAAGAACTCAGCAATGCAAAAATAACAAAAAAGCTGTTTATTTAAACAAAGCTTTCAGGTAAAAAAAACCCTTCATCAGTGTATAAAAGCAGCACCTAACATCCTCACTTTATATAACACACAGCCATCAATTAATCAATTACATATGCTAAGCATTAAGCCTGTACTGAAACACAAGCAAATGTGCCTATATTAGTCTTTATTAGAGTATATTCCCCCTTTTTTATATGCATATGTATATACATATGCATATATGTGCGTGCATATATATATGTTTCTAGGAAACATATGTATGGATATATGCTTTTTATTCATGTCTTTTGTATCAATATTGTAATTAAATGTTGACATTTTATATGAATGTTATGGTTCTTTAAATGCTTAGCATATATAATTGCTTAATTGATGGCTGTGTGTTATATAAAGTGAGGATGTTAGATGCTGCTTTTATACACTGATGACAGACTTTTTACCTGAAAGCTTTGTTTGAATAAACAGCTTTTTTCTTATTTTTGTGTTGCTGAGTTCTTATATTTTCTGCTAGTGACCGTCATTTTTACAAACTGAGCTTTTTCTTCACTGCTTTGGTTTATTTGTAATGCTGGATTTACCCACTGTTGACTTTGTTTGGTCACTTATGCTTCGTCCTCATGACCAAACCATGTCAACCATGGGTAAATCCAGCATTACCCACACCCAGCCATGGGTTATTGCTATAAGATTTTCCCAAGGATCTATAAGGTATTAGAATTGCCTGAAATTAGTTTCTGTACATATTCAATAGTCATAGAGAATGTTTTAAAGTGATATAGCTCACAAAAGTTTAACTCACTTTCAGTTAAATTTGAATACGATAACGTGTGTGTGTGTGTGTGTGTGTGTGTGTGTGTGTGTGTGTGTGTGTATGTGTGCTGCCTCATAGCAGGTGCTATATATAGTATGTGAGTGCTGTCCCAAAGACAATTTATGTATTCATTTATTGATATTTTTTTACTGGGAAAGTCCAACCGGATAATTTTTTATCCCGGGAGAAAACCTAGACAAATAAAAGTACAGAAAATACAAATACCTAGGTGATAAATTGATATCATATTACAATATACTGCAAGCACATAAATTAATACAAATATACATATGACATCTATAATAATACACATATACCCTCAATAAAACAAGATAAATACAATGTCATGTAGCACTGAAATGGGCTGCCATGTTATAAATGCGAGAGTTTATTACTCACTTATAAAACAAACAGACTGGAAAAATTGAAACAGTGAATAATGAGGAAAAAAGAGTAAGAGAGAGGAGTGAAGTATTTATTAGAGGTAGTAAGTTGGGTAGATATGGGAGTCAGGAAAAATAATGAGTAAAAGTAAGATTAAGTGTAAGAGAAATAAAAACAAGGAAAAAGAAAGAGAGGATGTATAAAGGTATTAGAGGAGAAGGAGCTAAAATTTTAGCCAGGAGAGCAGCAAGTGCAAGGCCAGGAGTCAGACAGGAATTCTTTGAGTTGCAATTTAAATAAATAAATAAATAAATGCTATGCTTTGCCCTGACTGGTGCAGGGATCATATTCTAGACTTTTGTTACATAATGTTATAAATAGTCGACAACTAATGCAAATGTGCAACAAGGAGGTAAAAACAATCACTGAGACTAATACTGTAATACATAAACTTGTCTAATATGTAAAGATATACTAAAGAAATCTGTTTAATTTAGACCTGTCCTCCCTATGTTGTCCTGAGGCTATTTGCTTCTGTTTTTTAATTATGAGCCATAGCTGCTTCAGCGGTCCTTAGGGAAGGCTAGGGGCATTTCTAACAGTTATTTTTTTGTTTTTCTTTACTCTTCTGAATATCATTATTACTATACTGTCCCTGTATATCCCTTGCAATTACTGTCTTTCCTCTTACTCACCTGCCACACTGTTATATCCATAGGTACTAAAAACTGCCCTCCCTGACCAACTTCCATTCTCCCATTTCCTCCAATCAGACTGCCTTCTATTCAACCAAATTAGCAGGAAGCTGAAAGTTCAGGTCTACATAGCTGTCTCACCCAGGGATTGATCAGCCAGTACAGTCTGCTTATTTTGCATTCTTTCTTTAATATCCATGGATCAACAGCAGCTGTTTAGTAGTTAATTTATATATTTAAATCTTTTTTGCAATAAAATCACTCCTGTACTTTCAAAGTGGCATGCACATGTTATTGGGCCATAGTTAATAGAGATGACAGAGTCATCAAAAGTTAGTCACTGGAACTGACTTAGTTAAGTATAATATTTTAAATACATGTCTAATGAAGTCCTAAATGCATTTCAGATACCTATGACTGATAGAAAACCATTATTTCTATTAAGAATTTAGTGTCAATTTCATTATGAACCCCATGTTCTACTAGTAAGAATTCATACTTCTTCCCCATGTTCTGCTGACAAATAACATAGCAATTGAAATAGTTTTCTATACTAAATAGGTGTGATAATAGATGAAAACCTCAAATTCCATCTGCATAAACAGAATAGTATTAAAAAAATCAGAAACTCAGGATTCTTTATAGGCATAAAAAATTCTAAACACATCCAGCAAATATACCCTTGCTATGACTGACCTGTTACCTATATGGAGCTTGTATCCTCACCAACATAGAAACCTGAATAAAAACAAAGCTAGAATCATGTTATAATAAAATTGTGAAATTTGCAACCAGGGCAACAAATTATATCCATCAGTGCATAGCTCTGCATTCTCTTAACTGGCTTGAACTTAAACAACACCTCAGCCACCGACAACATATGACTGCCCACAAAATCATTCATAAAACAGCAGCCTACCCAGTCCTTAACTCTACATTTCACAACTAACTTACCAAAATATTCCTGAGATCAGAGGACAAACAACTCCTCTCTTTGCAAATACCTACTAAATCTGCTGGAGAAAGCTTATCTTCTTATTCTGGGGTTAAAACCTGATACTCCCTACCTCTAATAATCAGATCTAATCCAAACCTCCCGACCTTCAAATATAAAGTAAAAGAATTCATATTCAAATCTTGAATCTGTTCCTGCTTTCATCCTGGCTGAAATCAGGAGTTCTCTTCACCCTCCTCTAATTTTCTATGAGCTACTATAATTTTTACTTCTTCACCCTCCCATTCCACTTCCTTTTACAACTTCTCTCTCCTAGTTTTCACTCTCCCTCTTTACCCACTGTTCTACCGTACCTCACTCCCTTTTCCTGTCTTTGCTTCTACCTTACATATTTTTTATCACCTCTCACCTTTCTCTAAACACTATCTCCTTTCTCAGTCTCTCTTATCTATTATATAATGTGATGCTAAAATTCATGCATTTTTACTGTTAAAAGATATACATTATACCTGACTAATTCAAAGTAAATGTTTAAACCTTGTTTATTAGTCTGCTGTTGTTATGTATTTTTTATTAGAGCTTTTCTCCCTGGGCCTCCACTGAAAATGGGTACTTTTGGGCCCAGACAGACTAAATAAAACAGGTTAAATTCAACGACCAAAATAATATTGTTAGAAGTAAGATATAATGACCCAGTGGAGAGATCGCTTAAAAAATGGGGAATATACTGAGCCAATTGTGAAAGTTGTTGTTGTTGTTGTTGTGTCTTTTGACTTTTCCCGGTTAGGGGTCGCCACAGTGGAACTCCGGTCCGCTAATGATTGGCAGTAGATTTTTACGTGGCGAGTTGCTGGCCCTGATGCACAACCTTCAACGAAGGTATGCCCATTCACACATGTCTCCACACAGAAGACGCTCTAGCTGAGAATCGAACAGGACATTTTACTGTGAGGCGACAACGCTACCGCAGCACCAGCAGTTACTGAGCCAATTGTGAAAGTAATATTCCTGAAATGAACTTTGGTCAAAACTATTCCATCATTACTATCCACAAACTGCTCTAACATTTTGAAGTCTAAATTAATAAAATGGAATTGCTATCCCTTTGGTTTTCTGTTAAAATAAAGTACAGTTGTATAAGTAAACTTACCGTAACAGTACATGTTCTAATGGATCATCTACATAGTAGCCTATGACATGTGTGCATTATCCCCCTGCACCTTCCAGGTTCCCAAAACATTAGGCACCGTCCATGCAGTCCAACTGCCAGGAGTGTTCGAGGCACTCCCTATAAAAGACAGTTGGAGCACCAATTTATTTCAGATACTTTTCTGCCTTGGAAGGAGGCAACTGCCCTGCAAACTTGTACTAGGAAACAAAGTGAGACATATCTATATACAGAGGGATGTGACTAAACCCACCTTGGCAATAATTACATCCAGCAGAGCATGAGAAAGAATAGGGGCCTGGAGGGAAGGACGACTACTGAATTGGTAAACGATCTTCTCTCTCTCTCTACCCTGATTTAAAAAAAAAATGCATACATATATATATATATATATATATATATATATATATACACACACACACATATATATATATACATATATACACCTATATATATATATATATATATATATATATATATATATATATATATATATATATAGAGTCTACATTATAACCTCAAATGATTAAAAGAGCAAATGCTCTTTAATCGACCCCTTAAAATTGAACGCACTAAATCCTGAACACACAGAACAGCGATTTTTTCCCCAGGGAAAAACATCACTGGGCCGTTTTCGGGACTTTCCCATTTCCTACACTGTGGTGTGATCTCGGAGTTGGTATATTTAAGTGGGGGGGGGGCTGTGGGGGGGCAAAGCCCCCCACTTTACGTTGCGTTTGGATTTTTTTTTTTTTTGCAGAACAGCGATTTTTTTCCCCTGGGATTTAATGCTTTTGATTTTAAGGGGTCGATTAAAGAGCGTTCACTGTTTTAATCATTCAAGGTTATAATATAGACCCTATATATATATATATATATATATATATATATATATATATATATATATAGATATATAGATATATGTTTCCTGTCAACTTTATAGGTAATTTTTAGTTTCCATATTTTGTCTGTAGTTCTGTGCTTGTTTTGTTCAATTCACTTCTCTCCTTTAAGTACATTTAGCATGCCGGAAAGGTGTTTTAAGAAGTGTGTTAGATGTGGTCACAAGATGCCCTTTCCAGATGGGTCTGTGTTGTATGTATACTGCTTAGGACCGGAACACCTAAATAAGCAGTGTGATATCTGTGAGGTGTTTAATCCTTGGGCCTCACAGAGAGGGAAAAAATTGATTTTAAAAGGGTTGCTGCCTACAACCTTTTCTCAAGCCATCACTGGGGCTCAACTCTCCACTTCATCTTCACAAACTCAAAGTACAGTGTCCAAGGGTAGGGATCATGCTAAAAGATCCAGGTCTGTATCCTCCTTTGTGGAACCCAAAAAGAAGCTACCAAGGTCAGATTGGACTTCCCTGGCTCCATGCAAGTCTTCGGATTTGACAAAGATGGTTTCACTGGATCCTAAAAAGAAAACTGCATTGGATCCTAAGTCCTCAGATCTGATAACCAATCCCAGGACCATCTACTCACCTTCCTTGGATCTAGTGCCTTCTAAGGTAGCCTCTCCCTTCCTAGAGAGGTGCTCTGGGCCTTTATTCTTGGTATCTTCATGTTCTTCAAAAAGCCTAACTGAAGCTGATGTGGCAAGGATGGTGAAGGAGCTGATCATGGAGGCACTTCAAAGAAGTGCCCTTAGAGTTCCTACCCCATTGGATCAGGGACCTCCGTCAATGTCCACTCCTTCTCCTTGGACTGACACCTGGTTTCAGAGTTTTCAGATCTGAGTGTTCCAGGCCCATCTGGGTCGGATCCAAGGGAGCTGGGTTCTTCAGATTTGACCATAACTCTGTGTTTGTTGTCTCTGACTCTTTTGCATCTGGATAGGTTTCAGAGCCATGGCTTCTGCAGCAGATCCAGGGGGTACAGTCTACTCTGAGGTTTTTGAAGCCATTTCTCCTTCTCGGAACTTCTGTGTTCGATAGTTCTGCTCCAGCTTCCTCCACTGGTGGACAGCCTTTGGGGGGAGGGTGCTGCTGGTGGAACAGGGATCTTCTTACTCTGCTCCACTGGTCTCCTCTTCCCCAGGGAAGTCAGCTTTTGAGGTAGTGAACAGGATTTTTCTGAAGCTTCAGATCAGGTGGGCCCTCCCTCTTCAGCTCCATCCTTAACTGCTCCTTTGACTTTGTCTCATGAGCCTCGCCACTCCACTCCACAGGGACAGCCAGTCCAAAGTTTCTGGACACCCCAATCAGGGATTCCTTCCTCTTCAGACACTTCCCTGGATCATCCCACTGAGGAAGTCCCTAGGAAGAGGCGTAAGAGGAAACACCTAGACTCAACCCGAGTCTCTCACCATTGATACTGACCTCAATGAATGAGAAGGGACCCCAAACCACCACTTGATGACTTCTCCTTCAGAGACATCCTTGAACTCCTAAAACAAAAGGATGGTTGGGCTGCTCAAACCCCTTTTTCTGAGGAGTCGGTATATCTGGAAGCTTTCAGAACCAGCCTGTCTACTGTCATCGGTAGCTCCACAGCCTGATGAATTAGTGGACCTAATTTGTCAGAAGGTTTGGAAGGAACCTGACTTGATTGAACCCATCCCTAAGAGACCAGATGAGATTATGACACCACCAGTAGAAAGTAAGTTTTGGAGTAAGGCTGTACAAGTTGATATTACGGTTGCGGTGGTGGCCACAAAAAAGGTACTCAAGGAGGAGAGTTCGACTGTCCATCCTCCTAATAGAGAGTCTAGGTGGATGGACAGATTGGGGAAGAGTGTGTACACTTCATTGACTTTTGCCATTCAAACGCTGAATTACCTAGCCCATTTTATGAGGTTGCAAAGGGATCTACTCAAAAGAATTTCCAACTTGTTGGCAAGGATAACAACTGAAGGGACCCAAGTGTCTGTGCTCCCTCAATTGGCTACCTTACAATCAGTTGTGAACTCTTCCATGAGGCTTATCTCTAATGCAATGGAAGGTGTCTCAAAGGCAGTGGGGTTCAGGGATATACATGAGGAGGCATGCCTGGATGTGCCTATGTGATTCTGTAAAGCCTTTCAAGCCTTCTTTCGTCAGTGCTTCGTTTGACGGCTCCTCCCTTTTCAGACCCAAAGTTAAGGAAACACTTACTAGGTGTGAGAAGGACAGAAAGACCTTGTCTGCCACTGGAGTGCATTACTCAACCCCCAAAAGAACCTTTTCAAGGAATCAGCAGGGAGGTTGAAAGATGTGGTTCAAAATATCTCAACGTCCTTTCCGCAACACATGTGGAATTGATTCTCCCAGAGGCAGAGGACAAATGCTAACAACAGAAGATGCTCTCATGGCAGAGGTGGCTCCCAGAATATAGGGTCCAGAGATACTTTCTTTGATAGACCCTATCAGTGCTCTTGAAAGGAGGCCTGATTGTCTATGTCTGGAGTCTGTCAGGGGTAATTTTTTCTGCTCCAAACAGACTGGCTAAGTATAACAAACAATATTTGGGTGCAGAGAATTATTACCAGAGGTTATACCATACTCTTTTTCCTTCCACCCCCATCAATAATGAAGCTTTCTGATGTTCCACCCAATCAAAGGGAGTCAGCAGCTCAGCAAATTCAAGAGTTGCTTGCAAAAAGTGTCATCCAAGAAGTCCCACCAGACCAGGTAGGATCTGGAACTTACTCAAGGTTCTTTTTTGTTCCAAAAAGACAGAGGACTGGAGACCAGTTTTAGATCTCAGCATGTTAAACAAGCCTGTCATGCACACCAAGTTCTGGATGGCCACAGTACAGTCCATTCTACCCCTTTTAGGAAAGGCTAACTGGATGTGCTCAATAAACCTCCAGGATGCATACTATCACATAAACATGAACAGATGGTCCAGGAGGCACTTACGGTTCCGAGTGGGAGCCAGTCACTACCAGTTCAGAGTACTGCCCCTTAGCCTCACGACAGCCCCCAGGGTGTTTACCAAATGCATGGCAGTGGTAGTAGCCCATCTAAGACTGCAGGGAATCTGGGTGTTCCCTTATTCCAAATTTCAGTAACCAAGGGGAGTTTTTACTGGTTCATTGGATGTTCATAGACAGTTGCATTACTATTGGATTGTGTGAAGGACTTCAGGAAGTTTGACCAGCTTTTCATTTCCTTTGCCCACCATAGGTTGGGACAACCCATTAAGAAAGTGACTATAGCCAAATGGATAACAGAATGTATTTCCCTGGTGTATGCAAAATTGAATGTGCCTTTCCCCAAACCTGTAAGAGCTCATTCCACCAGATCTGTGGCAACTTCCAAAGTTTTTCAGTCCAGAGCTACTTGGTTTAATCTGCATACCTTTATCAACCATTATAAATTAGATCTGGTCTCGAGGGGAAGATCGGCCTTTGGTTTGGACGTTCTTAGGCACATCTTTCCTTAGGGCCAACCAAGGATTAGGTAGCTGGGGACTCTGTCCCATACACTGATGGTGAATGAAAACTGACATCAGATAAAGAAGTTATGCACTCCCCATAATATTCCATCTGTGTTGTCCATTTTTATTAACCATCAAACCCCCACCCTGCTTCCCCCATCCATAAACAGGATGTGAGGATTCAAAGGACATCTTAAACACTTTGCGGCTTGATCTCTAGTGATGGTCTCTGTATATAATTACTACTATCTTCTTTCCTTTCATAGGTTCATAGGTGTGTACAAAGCTAATGGCCCTGGAGCCTTTACAAGCCTAGCCCATAGGATTACCCTGACATCGTGCCACCCGACCTTAGTTCCCAGTACCTCTGTCGAGTAGAGCCACTGAAGCGATCCCCGGGATGATTTTTTCTATTTCCCATCCACTTGTCAAGATTTCTATTGAAGAGGGTCAGTGAGGTGCTCTGTTTGACATGTAATGGAAGTCTATTCCATAGCATGGGCAGTCTCTGGGTTATGAACCTTTCCCTCTAGCATGTTCTGATGATTGTGGTAATGAGGCTGAGGTCTCTGAAGCGTGTGGTGCAGAGGGATTGGGATTTCTTTAGATGTAGCATTCCTAACAGAGCTGGGTCAGACATGGCTTTCTAAGTCAAGCAGAGATTGCCTCGAAGTAGGCAATATGAGACAGAGAATAGTTGGAGTTTTTTGAGTTTGTCCATATAGGACAAGTGTTTAAGGCCCTGGATCCTCTTTGTGAGGTACTTTTGTGGCCTCTCCAGTTGTTGCAGGTGTCTAGTGAGGTACATGCCAAATGAGGCATTGTACTCGATGACTGGCCTAATAGGGGAAGAGTTGAGGGAGACAATGACCTCTTTCTTCCTGGATGCAAAACCCTTAGTAATTGAGATGTGGCACACAGAAGGATTTTCTGACCACAGTGGTAATGTGGTGGTCAAAAGAGAGGTTGCTATCAACCTGTGTTCCCAGATCTCTTATAACGCCTTCTGTGTTCAGTGGACTACCATCGATGTGGTAATTCATGGGAACCGGGTTTTTTCCCAAAGGGGATGATGACACATTTTGTGGCATTGAGCTTAAGGCCAAGGTTCTGACACCAGTTGTTGGTTTCAGTGAGGCCTTTCTGTAGGATGTCAACATCACCTGGGGAGTTAATAACAGCTCCCAACTTGCAATCATCTGTGAACTTTGTCAGCCAGAGTCCCTTCGTGTTGGCCTGGACTTCAGAGAAGTAGATACCAAACAGGAGAGGACTCAGGACCCTGTGGGACTCCACTTGTGACTGGCTGGCAGTCTTTCTTTAGAGCTACATGTATTACCTGTGGGGAACTGGAGTAAGGCATTGTGGGTAGAGAGGAGCTTGAGAATTTGCAGGCTTCCATGAGCTACAAATAGTGGCCGAGTTGGATCTGCGAATCGGATCTGGGCCCATAAGTTGATGGTGAATGGAAATGTGCAATACAGATGCAATGTTATGGTGAGTACCTAACTTTTTTTATGTAAAGTTTACACAACTCTACTATGGTTATACATGGACCACTATTGCAATAGTCTCAGCTAATTAGGTAGATTCTCATATCTTCATCAGGAGTAACATATAAAGGGAAGAGGCCATTAACTAAGACTCCAGGAGCTCCTGGAGAATCGTCATGGCAAAACCTGTTCTGGACCTAGCAAAGGAATCCAGTTTGTGGTGCATTGTGAAAGTGTGAATTAAGGACCAGTTTGCTACCTCTAGAATAGTTCTAGAGTCCATCCCTTTCCAGAAAGCCACTAAAGATGCTAACGCCCTTCAAGAATGATCTGTAATCCTGCCTTTAAGTGGTTTGCTGATGTAAGTCAGCTTGGTCACATGTTATCCTTTCTCTTGCCTTTATTGGAAACAAACAGCTGTTCAGCTTTTTTGAAAGGTCGAGTTTTGTCTAGGTAGTATCTGAGCTGCCTATACGCTTCCAGAGAGCAAATAATTCTTTCTCCCTTGCTAATTGGACTAGTAAGGAAGACTGGAAGGTTAATGGTCAGGCTTAAAATAAACTCTAAGACAACTTTAGCCATAAAGGTAGGATTGTTCTGAAAGAAACCTTGTCCTTATGAAAGGCAGGGTTGATGCACCATAAGTGCTTGGAACTCAAATGCTCTCATAGCAAATCTCAGAGCAATAGGTAAAGTAGTCTTCCATGACAAAAACCACAAATCAGCCTCATGAACTGGTTTAAATGGAGACACAGTAACTTTTTCAATCACAAAACTGAGATCCCAGGGAGGAGCCACCTGTTTCCTAGGTGGGGGAGTATGAAATATCCCTTTTAAAACTGCTTAACTTGAGAACTGTTTGAAAATGAAGGATCTAGGGATAGACGAGCAGAGATGGCTGACAAGTATATCTTGATAAAAGACTACAACAAACCATTATACAGTAAATCACAAAAATATTCAAGAACCAGAAGCAAATGGGTCTGAAAATGGTCCTAGTTCTTTGAGTGGCGCCAACTGGAAAATCGTTTCCGCTTACACATCTATGATTTTCTGGTAGCAGGCTTTTTTGCCTCCTTTAATACCTGTTGCATGTCCTCAGAAAAAAAAGTACCTATAAGGTATCAAGATTCTATTATCCAGGTGGTTATTTGAAGATTTTCCAGGTATATCAAACTCTCACTGTCTTGTGTGAGTAAATCTTGTTCATGGGAGTTTATGGTATTTGCCATGGGGCAGATCGCAAATAAGACAGAACCATTGTAGTCTTGGCCAAAAGGGAGTCACCACCACAATTTTTGCATAATCCTTATGGATCTTTTGAAAAACCCTAAAAACTAGTAGAAACGTATAAACAAACATCTCCATCCATGAGAATAAGAAAATATCTATCTCCTAGACCTGACCGCAAGGAATCCTGTAGCTGAATTTTAGTTGCCTGCTTTGTGACAAGTCTTGACAAGAAAAGTACAACTTTTAGTCAGAAGCAACGCTGTCCTCAGAAATAGAATGGTCAGACTGAGAAGAATCTCATGAAGTACACACACACACACACACACACACACACACACACACACACACATAACACACACACAGGCTGCTCTTCTGACTGGAAACTCCTGTCAGACTGAGAAGGAAATTATTTTCCTTTTTCACCCAGTAGGTTGAGAAGATGAGGAAAGAGCAGTAATCAATTCTTTGGCAAATCCCACAAAATATTCCCTAACTAAAAACACAATTAGTAAAAAAACTACAAGAAAAACGTAGCCAAGCTAGAGTTTTTACTGTGTGATTCTTTAAAAGCTTTTGTAAAATAGGATAATAGGATATAGAATATATGTAAATGAATCATCAAAGACATCAGGGTTTTAGCTATATGACAGTTCTGAATGCCCATGACTTTTTCCTTTTTAAGTCTGTTAATAGGCAAATTCAGGCCAAGAAAGCCAAAGCCAAAGCCTACTTACCTGTGGAAATGCATATTTCAGTCTTGTTATGACATCATCAGCACAGCGTAAGTGGTCTGTTTAGCTAACTTTTAGAAACACAGGGTTGTTGTATCCAGTTGATGTCCATAACCATTAAGGTGTCTGCAAACTATCCCATCTAACAGCTAATTAATAGAGCAAGCAGGATACACAGTAAATCCAATTAGAAAAAACTACAAGAAAAACCTAGCCAAACTAGAATTTTTACTGTGTGATTCCTTAAAACTTGTTGTAAAAGAGGATAATGGGATATGTGCAAATGACCCCTCAAGGACATCGTGTTTCAGTTATATGGCAGTTCTGAATGCTCATGACTTTTTTCTTCTGATGTGTTTGAGTTGATGTTTTGTCAAGAAGTAAACGTTTTCCTCACAAAACATTTAGACGAGCACCAACATAACTCCATTGTCCCTAAGCTAAAACACATAGTTTCTTAGTAGATGTAATAATTTTGACAAGAAAGATACAACTTTAAGTCAGGCAATTTATAAAACAGGAAGGCTTTCCCCAATGGGAACTTGTCTGCCAAGTTGTAGAAGGATCTCTAGCCAAATAACTCACTTAAGCAGCAAAAAATCTCTGAAGTAATTTTGCACTACACCTGCCTTTTATACAGAGCACCTTGAGAGATCTTGGCAGTTGGAGTGCATGGAATGTGCTCAAAACTTTGGGAAGCTGATTGGTGAGTGTGGGGGGTTAATACCCTAATAGATTAGTATACTGCAGTGGTGATCCATATATGAACATCTAAACAAAATGCATGTAAAGAGATTTATTGATGAAAGCACTGAGCATTTTGCTTAAGAGAGGTGTACTACTTGCAAACAGACTATTTTAGCTGAATGACATTTAGTCAGCTTAACCAATGTGTCTCACTGTGGCATAGTTCAAACCTCTAATGTTAACTGAAAGAATATTCATCTTTTAAGTGAGGGTATATACAACTGAAAAATAACACCCAAGCAGCTAGCAGACTGCCCCCCCCCCCAAAAAAAAAAAGTAAAAATCTTGAATATACACTCAGAAATAGAATGTTCTTGTCCTTTGGAAATTCGTGGCAAAACGCTAATCGCAGACAATGCAGTTTGTTCTTTATTTGAAGAGTAAGACAAAAAAACTGAATTGAAAATAAATGAAACATAGTTAATATCCCCTTTAGACAGGGTTACTTACATAGTTTGGCAAAAAAATTCCTTCTCTGTATAACTTCTGAAGGCAAGTCCTGATAAATTGTTATCTGAATCTGACTGAAAAGAAATTCCTGTTTCTTGGGGAGAGCTGCAGTAAAACTGAATTTCTAGTTGCAAGCAAAGAAATCTTACTATAACAACTCAGTTCATACATGGTTTTGGAGGGTTAACCTGATGAACCACATCAGGTTTAATCAAGGACAAAATTCCCAAATTCACCCTACCGGCAAGTGGTGATAAAATCTCCTGAAAAGTGTTAGTTTTAGGTTGTATACATATTTAAAAGTTCAGGGATGTATTTACTTCTTTCCTGCACAAGGATAAGAGATTCTGTAACTTATTTACTATCAGCAGTTAATTGTTCATAGTTAATGGTTAAGATTAAATGGATTTGTCTCAGCTTTTAATTTGTCATCCATCATTTTAGCTAATTGATCCTTCTGTTGAGCCAAATATAATCTTGTTGTGGCTATTTTTCCTTTAACTCAATAAGCCCTAAATATCAGGAGGTCAAGTAATCCCCTTGCTCCGTAAAGTCTTTTAAGTCAGAAGGCCTCCTCCTTCTTTCTGGACTGGTTTTCTCCAAGATCCAGTATTAACAGCTTTCCTCATATGCTTTGCAATATCTCATAAACTATAAGTTACTAAAAATAAATAAAAATATGAAAGTTTTTGTTAGATGATGAACTACACACTGGTACAAGCATCTAATGTATGTTTGATGACACTAAATGTCTACTGCACATTTAGGAAAGAAAAATTGTATTTCACTTGAAATAATTATGAGTATTATGGTCAAATAAAGAGTTTTATTCCTGCAAGCATACACACAGACCTAATTTTTCAGTAAATGGATTGTTTCTCTGTTCAAGAGCTTTCTAGTGATGTATGACTGGACTGGGCAGCACAGAGCTGTTTTACAATATTGAGCAAGCAATGCAAATTGTGCAGGTCACATTTTCACAATATTTTGATACAAGAACATTCATAACTGCTTTACTGAACAAACATTTATATCTCTCAAAGCCTTCACATAATGTATCATGCATTCATTTCAGTTTTTAATTAACACCCATTAATTGCATGTACAATCCCCCAAGATGGCTGCATCACGCTCCATTAATTCATAAGTAATGTAAATATGTAAATATACTGCGGTGGTGGTGCTGCAGTAGCATTGTCACCTCACAGTAAGACGTTGTCCTGTTCGATTCTCAGCTAGAGCGTCTTCTGTTCGTTGAAGGTTGTGCGTCAGGGCCGGCAACTCGGCATGTCAAAATCTACTGCCAATCATTAGCGGACCGGAGTTCCGCTGTGGTGACCCCTAACCGGGAAAAGCACAACAACAACTAAATATACCATTTTTATAACTTCTTGCAAAAACTAATATGTCATGTCAGCTTTCAGATGGCACCATTCATGAGATATTAGGTTGAATATTAGAATGTTGTTAATATTAATACAATGTATCACAAATACTTATTTCTGTGTGTGTGTGTCTGCCATTCATTTTCTTTTTTAACACATACACACACACACACACACACACACACACACACACACACACACACACACACACACTATGCATATGTAGGCCTCCCTAGTGTGTCAGTATTACATTCCATTTTTGTTTTATAATATAAGGAGTGCCTTCTGTGTGGAGTCTGCATGTTCTCCTCGTGGTCGGGTAGCGTTCCAAAAGACATGTATGAATGGGTATGCCTTCGTTGAAGGTTGGGCATCGAGCTGGCAACTTGGCACCGTAAAAATCTATTGCCAATCATTAGCGGACCGGAGTTCTGCTGTGGCGACCCCTAACCGGGAAAAGCCGAAAGACAAACAACAACAACAATATAAATATGTAAAATATTTTATATCTTTATAACTCCTCAAAAACACCCTTCATTAACTCGAGCTCTGTACATTCCACAGGGATGTTTTTACTGAGAGTACCTACCGTATCCTGTCAACTTGCATGCCACCTTGCTTCCTAAGCCACAACCTATTTTTCATGAGATGTGTCACTATTAGAATAATCTTAATATAAATACAGCACAACTCAAATACCTAGTTATATTTTTGCTAGGTTTCCTTACCAAAGTATGTGAATCAATTTGTTTTCTAATGCCCATTGCTTGCATAAGCCCCTTTCCCCCAGCATGACAGCATTAGACTCCATTTCTGATTTACTAATGCAGATATGGGCAACATCTCATATATTTATAAATTTTTGATAAAGATATTCAGTAACTCAATCCATGCACATTTCACAGGTGATGTTTGTCACTGTGGATACCTACATATTATGTCAATTTGCAGATCCCACCTTGCTTCCTAAAACACAATGTACTGTTTATGAAATACTGTTCTCAATATTACAATAATATCATTATTATAGTGTACTTTCTACGCATAATTCTATTTCTTGTTGTGTTTCTCTTACCCAAGTGTGTGTGTGTGTGTGTGTGTGTGTGTGTGTGTGTGTGTGTGTGTGTGTGTGTGTGTGTGAAAGAAATGGCATCGGCATCCATTGCTTGCACGGTCTTCCTTTTTCATTACCTTTTGCAAGCATTTTTCACTAACTTGAGTTATTTTCCTCCCACAGTGATATTTTCGGTGTGGATGCCTTCCATGTCCTGTCAGCTTGCAGATGTCTCCTTGCCTTCTAACACACAATGTACTTTCTCATGAGATGAGTCTTAATACTAGAATAATATGTAACTTAAATATAGAGTTTGACTTCTTGCTGTTTTTTTGTCTTCCAAAGTATGTTTACTAACATTATTTTCCTAAGACCCATGGCTTGCACAGGTTCTCCTAACATGATTGCATGATCAATTGTATTAATAACCTAAATATGGAATAAAGCACCATATACCTGTTACAATATGAAATATTACAGTGAGTTGTACAGAATAATATGTCAAGATCTCACCTACAAAGTGCACTTAGCTGGTGAATCTCTGTGTAAACAGCCATGAACGAGCTTATCATAACTAAAGGTACCTGATTGCATATAATTTGACTTGGGAGCCAGTGGTTATAATTCCACTGGCAAGTTCCCTCGTCAGCTTAATCATACACAACTAGATGCATACTTTTGGTGTAATAAAAAGAAAAACAATAAGCATGCATGTAACATAAAAATAACAGCAAATACACACATACTCACCCCCACACAGAGCAACCAAATAAACAAAAGTTAATCTACATGTATTCTGTCTCACTGTCACCAGTAAATGAAAAAAAAACTTGTAAATGCACACCTTTGTCAACCAGGATACTAGAATGCTTGAAGCATACTGAGGAGAAACCATCCAGAGTGAAGATAGAAGGAACTATGACACAGATACTTGGTTTAGATTTGTCAGTGTAGACATGCAAATCTGTAATGCAAGATGCTAAGAAACCACAACTGGAAAACATATCATCCCAGAATAAAGGGTTTACATTACCAACAGATTAAAAATAACAAAAATAGCACCAGACTTATACCTCTCAACTTCTTAGCAGAAGAAATCTGCACAAAGCCTAAAATAATGGGGAGAAGATACAAAAGCCTGAAAATAGAGACAGAGTTTAAATATTGCTCTTACAAGCTTGGAATGTTGCTAGAAAAATATGATTTGTGTTACCATGCATTTTCTGAAGGATATGAAGTCTGAAACTCAGTTGTATGCCATTATTTAGTGACTTCAATCCTTCAAAAATTATGTAAGCAGCAGACCAAAAATATGAGACAAAAAAATCTGGACAGTTGAGCGGTACTTATAAGATAATTAGTCTGTTTTTACAAATACTTTAATTACTTTTGCCTCTAATACTTTCACTGGTTTTCTCCCAGCTTGTTATTCTAGCAAAAGGGATTAATTATTACTAAAAAAAAAAAAAAAAACTAAGCAGCTCAAAGAGCTTAGTCTGTGTGTTTGTAAGCAATAATATTTTTTTTGTACACAGAATACCTCCACAAAAGTACAGTTGTGTAAGTTAAGTTACTGTAACAGTAGATGTTCAAATGACTTCCACTATGAGTGGACGAACACAAAGAAAAGAACTGCATGAATACACTGTGGCCCCACCTCTATTAAATTATACAGTGAGCTCTATGGTTGTACTATACAAGGGGAAGGAGGCATATACCTAGAAATGCCACTTGGTGTCTGTACGATTTCCTGACAATGCTTTTCCATGGGAATGCTGCCGCTGTTGGGGAATCAAGTCTATGGGAGTTGAGTCTAGAAGAAATTGTATTCATCGAGCAGAAATGTCACCATTCAAATGATCTCTGCTGCAGTAGCCTAAGTTATATGGGTTATACCCTGCATAGGAGATAACAGCTGGGCAATTTCAAAAGCTTCAGGGAATCTACCAAGTGCACAAACTGTTAGTCAGCTTGAGTTAACTAAAAGACAGGTTTGAAAGCCAAGCCCTTTAGAGATTTCATGATAACCAAGACAGGGAGGATGAGCCACGAGAGGACATTGCTAGGAAAAGAAAATATACATGTCCACAACCTGGTACAAAAATCCCACAAAAAATTAGGAAGATGGATGTAGATAGGGAGAGGCTGCTGCAACAGTGATAATTCGAATATCTGCTGTTATGGTAAACTTAGACTCTAGTGCTATGTTCTTCATATTGATCACTGATGCAGTAGCCTAAGCTATACGGGTAGAGTACCATAACTTAAAAGAACTGGGATAATAATAGTAGAAGGGTCAAAGAGCCCATGGAAAATGGTCCTAGCAAAGTTTGTCATAGAACTGGAGAAGGAATCAAGTTTGCAATTCTTTGTAAAAGTATGCTCAGAGGACCAATCTACCACTTCTAGAACACCTCAGGAGTCCATCCTTCTCCAAAAAGCAATAGATGAAGCCAAGACCTTGGCAGAATGAGCCTTGACCCTGCCTAGAATAGTTTTGTTGTTGTGACAGTAACAAAAGATAATAGCCTGAGACAATCATTTGGAAATAGTCTGCTTTGATGCAGGTTGCCCCTCTTTTCACCGTCACAAGAAATAATCACCCGATCAGAAGTTCTGAAAGATTTTGTTTTTTTGTCTAGGTAGTGCCTGAGTTGTCTGTAGACATCCAAGGTATAAAGTTTCCTTTCTCTCTCATTTTTAAGTTTGGAAAAAAAACAGGAAGATGAACAGCCTGGCTTAAAGTAAACTTGGATATCACTTTAAGCAAAGAATAAGGATTAGTTCTCAAAGAAACCATTTCTCTGTGAAACATGATATAAGGTTGACCCCTCCAATCAAATCTTGGAAGACAGCTTAATTCAGTTTGCATTCATGAGGGTCTGCCTTGGTACTGCTCAGCTTGTCTGCCACACAGTTTTGTTCTGATGGAACATAAGATGCCTGTAAAGTGAGGTTGTGCTGTAAAGTTATATCCCAAGCTAACATGGCTAGTCTGCAGAGAGGGTAAGATCTGGACCCCCCCCCCTTGCTTGTTTATGTGCCACATCACTGTGGCATTGTCTGTAACCACTTGAAGAGGTCCAGGGACCCACAGATGAATGACTGTAGATAGTCTTTATAAGAGCATCTCTTTTACATCTGGGTGTTTTGGTCTACCTTTCTTGCCCCAAACATCTTGCACATTTACTTCCATTGACACTGTTTCCTGAGCAAAGTCTGAGACATCTGGTGCGACTGATTGCATTTTAGCAGCAAGGGTGAATGGAAGACCTCACTTCTAAGAAATTTGATGACTCCACAAAGGGATTTCCCTTTTTACAAATCTCATAACTGGAATTTGAAAAAAACAATGGGTGTTGATGCTGGGGCCAGACTTCAGATAGCAATGTATTTTCTCGTGGGGAGTCTTGCAAGAGGTGTGAAGAGAATCATGAAAGCCAACCCAGAATCCTGCAACATTCCCTCGTTGTGACAGAACTCTGAGTAGAAAAACCCTGGAATAGATGTAAATATAGATCTATTTTTTACTATGAAGAAATGTTCTCTAAACTGAGGTGTCTAGCAGGCACCCCAGAAATACAATCCTGTATGAGGATCAAAAATACCTTTGAGTGTACTCTTGGAATTTCAGCCTGTGTAGGATATCTCTTCCCCATGTGAAAAAGACTATGCAAGGAGAAGCAAATCATCTAAATTTGGAAAATGTGAATGTCTTATAGCCTGCAGTGAGCTATCATAGGAACTAGAGACTGTGAGCACCCTTGGAATAGAGGATAGCCCAAAAGGTAAATCAAAGAACTGAGAATGTGATCCAGACACACAAAAACCTTAAGGAGCAACTGGAGTTTGGATGAACGTGAATGTGATGACATGTATCTTTTAAATCTATGATTATTAGACAACTCAAATGAGGAAGACGAGGTAACACGTGAAAGCAGTTTGAACTTGGGTGCTGTCACAAACTTATTCAGGAAAGAAGGATCCAGAACTGGTCACTGGAAGTTTTATTCTTTTATACTAAAAACATTCTTTAGTAAAATCCTTCCCCTAACAGAGAAAGAAGAATTGTTTCTATTACCCCCTGAGACAGCATATGCTGTACACAGATGAGGAAAAAGATGTTTTTTTATTCTGGCCAATGAGGAGGAATCTCCTGAAAAGTAGGAATTTCTTCCCACTGCCATTTGTATCCTAGACTGATCATATTTAGCATTCATTTGTATTAAAAAAATCTGTTGTCAAAAAGAGAAATGGAGATTCAGACCATCTGGAAGGGATAAGGTACTTCCAGGGTGGGAGGGAGGAACACTGTCCCTTATATGACTGTCATTTGTTCTGGGGGGCTGGAGTGCCTACTTTCTTTGTGGAACCTCCCTGCCATTGTTTTTTAATATCTGAATTTTGCTGAGACCATTTATTTTGTTTCTTGTCAATGAGGGAGAAGGGAATTCTTTAGAAACTTTAGAGAAGGGCTGAAAATCTGAGAGATTCCCTGAATTAGCTTCTCTCTCTCATCACACTTTTTGATATCTTCTGCAGCAAACTAAATCTCTATCCAAGGGAGAATTCAAATTTTCATTTTTGACATTATCTGGAAGGTTCTGAACACAGCCACACAAACTTCCTCAAAACAGTAACAGTACCAGTGTCACAGACCTGGAAGTAGTATCTACAGAGTCATAAACACATTTCAAACACTGAGGAGTGACTTGAGAAACTCAGCAAACTAAACTACACAATGCAAGTTTTTCCTCACAAGTGGAAACGGAAGCCAAAACATTCCTCATACTTTCACAATTAATTGGGATAAACTTTACATATCAGCTTAACATTTTAAAATTCTAAATATTAAAGTTGCAGAAGCATAGAAGTATTCCCAAACTTATCAAAAGCTTTACCATCCTTGTCAGAAGGAGAAGAAAACAATGCTTGGCAGTAGCTGGATTAACTAAAGCTATTGCTGGTGGGTCAGGTCTGGAACTACTGGATAAAAACTTGAAAGACTGAGGAACTTTGTACATTCTGTCTGCTTCCAGAGGTGTAGCAGGTTGGCTGTCAGGGAAACAAGGGACTGTGAAAAAAACATTTTCCAGTGCTGACAGCAATGGGGTGATGGGTAAAGTTCTTAAAATTCCAGTTGCAGCAAAGCATAATATTTTCTAAGGAACCAAGAATTCAAGTATTCTCCCACTGAAATCTAAGTTTTTCCCCAAAGGGAACTTATCTGCCTAGCAGTGGAACAGCATTAGCTGACTGTCAATCCTCAAAATTCAGCAGAGAAGCACTCTTGTTGGAAAAAGGAAAGGTCTGAAGAGCTTCTCACCCAAATCTGTCTTCACAGTCAACTTATCTCACTGTCTAATGATTTGGGGGTGTAGAAGGTGCCCTGATGCTTTGGAAGCTGGCTCGCTGTTAAATCCTATGCAGGATAAAACAAAAATAGCTTAGACTATCTCAGCTGTGATCAGTTTGAAGACCATTTCATTTTACATTTGTTTTGTTTGGGATCATTCTGCAAGGAGGCAACTGCAAGGAATAAAAAGATGTGCAGGTACAAAATAAATTAAAATAAAAGCAAAACAAGACACCAAAAGCATGCCCTCTTGATTTTTGTATTCTTTTACTTTAATTTCTTTTATAATATAACCAAACAAACTCTGCAGAAGCAAAGTGACTAACCAGAAAAGCAAGTAATCATGGACAGTTTGCCATCTGACTTTGTGTAATTTTATGTCCACATTTGGTTTATTCTGCATATTTTTCTGATTAAAAGTAACCCACCCGTGCATCCATTCACAACCCCTTTTCCCACTGTTGCACATGGGGTCCAGGTGTCACTTCAGCAGTGAGAATTATCTAGAGCCAAGGCTCACACTGCCGCCTGGCTAGCCTTCCTGCGGCTGTTCATCCATACTACACACTCGCATGCACACTCACGCCTATGACCAATTTAGCATTGGTTATTAGACATTCCACCTACTGCATGTCTATGGAATGTGGGCAGAAACTGGAGCACCTGGAGGATACCTAGCTACCAGAAATTGTGATTTCAAATACAAACTACAGAAGAGCTTACTCAAATGCTCAAAGTTGGGGCATTTTTTGTAGAAATGTGAAATTTTGCAGTACAAAATATACCCATGGCCAATGCAAATGACAGAAGTTCACTTCTTTGCCAAAATAAAAGCGTATTCATTTAGTATTTAAGTTGCTTACACTATTTCTTATAGCATGTAGGTGTTTCAAATCAAAATAACTGAATTCTGCAACTGTTAAGGAAAACCTAGGAAATATTTTTTGTCCTAAAATCTCAGGACATTTGCCATTTTTTAGTTTTTTTCAGCAGGACACAACTTCCCAAAGATGGACTGTCCCTCTCAAAGAGGGACAGGTGGTAAACCCAGCTACTGCACACTTTTCAATGATAAAGCTCACCTGCTGCAAAGTGCTTCTGTCCCAATATACATATTCTGCAGAATCTACATGATGGTGTTTTGCATGCCACAGTAAGACGCAGAGTTATGATTGGCTGCAGGAGTGTGCAGCAGTGAAAAGAAGACATGAAGCAAACCAGAAAAATGTTGTGGGAGATCTAAAGCACCAACATGCTGAAAAAGTAAATCAACAGCATTAGAACTACGTACTAACCAAAAAAACAAGGAAACAGTGCCAACCACAAAAACTCCAAACAAAAATCCAAATGAAGGCACTCGGAAGGAGAAAAGCAGTCAGATCTACAAACTTAAACCACACAACTTTATTGCAGAACAAGAAATGGAATTCCATAGTATTTCATTTTTTGTTCTGCAATAAAGTTGTGTAGTTTAAGTTCATGGATACGACTCCTTTTCTCCTTTTGAGTGCCTTCATTTGGATGTTTGTTTGAACTACGTACTAACTGCAGTAAACACTGAAATAGAGAACAGAGGAAAGGAGCAACAAAGCAAACACCTATTATGCGTTCCATATCACTGTCTGTACATGTAGAAGTCACTCAGGAACAGAGTGGGTGGATGGCTGTATTTAATAACTCACTTTTTTTGCTTTTTTTTCAAATATCATGCAAAGCTTTGAAATATGAAATGTACAGATTATACACTAGGCTAAAATATAGCTTAATCTGCAATTTGTATGTTTAGTACTTTAGCTGTTATTGATTTGCAAAGTTAAGGACAAGCATACTCGTGTCAGGAATCAACTAAACTCCAGTGTTAATGATGAGTCTGCTCTTTCAAGCTACACAGCAACTCAGCTTTTGCACTGAATATACTCATGTAGTTGTCAGTTTTAACCAAAGAACAACTGCATGGCTACATTTAATTTGTCCAATTTAGATATGATAGTACTTGCCCATGAAGGTATCAAATCACCAGAGGGAACTCCATAAGAGCTGTTACTAAAATTAGAATTAACTATATCAGAGCCAATGTGTCTGAGATATTGTTCTCCCAAACAGTACCAGTGATAGCTGTTTCTTGCAGTAAATCCTGATGATGAAATGCTGGAGATTTTTCCATCCCTTCAAAAGACAACTCAGCCCCAAATGTTATCTCTAGCATGTTTACTTGTGAAGAAATAGCTGCAGGTGAAGAAAAATCACCTTTTTTAATGTCGCCGAAGTAGGAGGAGGAAAACATTCCCTGGAAAATGTTTCAGTTATTTCCCAAGACAGCAGTCTCAAAAAAAAAAACTGCTGATTCAGACTCTAAATTTTCCATCCGTCTGGTCTTTTTAATTTAAACAAAGTATAAGGGTGTTTACATGGAGATGTCCTTTTTAATCTCTGCATACTTATTGAAAAGGCAGCAACATATCAGAATAGTCAATGAAAAAAGTCAAATATTCTCTAGCCAAATCCAGGGAAACAAAGGTAAGAATTTTTTTTTACAATAATAATGTATCGCCAGAATTCTATATTTTGAATGCAAAAACAGAAAACAACACTGACAGTACTAGTCACTCAGTGCTGTAAACTTTGACTCTAGGTGATTTAGTCCATTGGCTAATGATAATATGACCCCCCCAAACCCATGTAAAAATGGGAAAAGGGAGGTTGATGATGACGACTGAAAATGTCTTCAATTTATTTATTTATTTTATTTATTTATTTAACATTTGTTGAATGCATGTCGCTGAGAATCGAACCGGAGAACCTCTTGCTGTGAGGCGACAACGTTATCCGCTGCACCACTGTGCCGCCCTTTCAAAAAGGTTCTTTTTGAAGACTGCCAATTCAAAAAGGTTTGATGCTACAGCATCATTCTACTCCTCTGAGCAACAGTCAAGTTCCCCACTTTGGGCATTTGCTCTATCTCAGGGCTGACTGGCTGTAATTTGTACTGTGTCTACTCTTGTTCTTGGACTAAGGGCAGAAACTGAGGGTAATGAGCTGTCTCCCATGACCCATAAGGGTCCAAAGTTGCTAATGAAACAGGATGGTTTACAGGGGCAAAGATGGTCTAGAGTAATGAGTGATAATGGCCATGCAGATTTACACTAAGGACTCAGGGGGAGGGTCTATGTGAGCTTCTGCAATGCCTGCAGTTTTTATGCATCTACAAACACAAGACTGGTGACCTTCTGAGTAGTTTCTACACTACTGTCAACCTCTTTGAAGGTAAGAAAAAGTGGCTACTACCTGTATAAATTGCCTGGTGCTTTACTGTAGTTATGGCACAATTACTTTGATATTATTCAGTATATAAGGTGTACACCAGCAAAGTTTATTTTTAGCAGTAAATAGTTAAATGTATAAACTAAGCTAATCCCATGTGGAGTACATAAAAAGCAAAAAGGGTAATATAATCACTTGCAGAGCAAGGGTGACCTGAGAAAAAGTGGGAGAAGCACAATTCATAAGAACAATAAGCAAAACATTAATTATGCGTACGTTACAGCCTACCTGGCACTATCAATATTCAAGCAGTAAGAAAATGAAGCCTAGACGGTCACTAAGCAGCAGCACTGAAATGTGGTTCTGGCCTTCAGCATAACCCAAAACAGCTTCAACACACCAGCCAGGTTTTTAATTTCATGAGAT